>NW_026136711.1:25647454-26049954 GCF_905237075.1 Dicentrarchus labrax | reverse complement strand
TTCCTGACAATCAGGAGACACGTGCCCCCTCTGTTTATTTCAATCAATTTAATTTATTTTATTGCTCTCTGGGGACTGACACCTCCTCAACTGTTGCCATAATACAGTTAGCTCACTTCCACATAAGCAGTCACCAGATACTTTTTACAATACAGTTTAAAGTGTTCTGGTTTACAATATAATGGCAAGCTACATGTTACATATCTGTGCTTATAAGGCTCATTTAAAAATACCTCAATACTTGCATTCTTGTCAAATTAAGTTTGGTATTAAACTAAAACATTAGTTAAATTTTTTCCCCTCAATCTGTTACATTGTAACAGAACTGGTAACACCCTTACAGACCGTGCAAGAGTGTTAAACAAGCACCGACATGAATACGAAATTAGTCTGCAAATTAGAGGCGCCAGAGATGGAGTAGGACGTAGGGAGAGAAGGGTGGAGGATGGGGAAGAGGGAAAAACAAGGATAGAAAATACTGTTTTCATTTGGTTTCATCTGAAAGACAAGTCTAGTTGTCAGACTGAGAGCCAGGCTGTTTTTCTTGGCTCTCATTACCACCTTCCAGCCCCGTAGACTACATATTTGGACAAAATCCAATGTCAACACTCTGCTCCTCTCTCTGCTAGGGAGGGGAGAGATGGGGAGGTGGCAAAGTTGACAGTAAGGGGAAAAGCGAGAAAAAGATGTATACATAGACATGGAGGGGAAGGAGGGGCGCGTTTGGAGGAAGAGAAATGGAGAAAAAAGAGAGCTGTAGGTGAAGGAAGGGACAAAGAGAAAGATTTAGAGAAAGAAAACATGCATGTGCCTTTCATGCATGTATGTGAGGAGGCACAGATGTGTTCCTGAAGTGAACTCATGACATTTCCCTCAGACAGAGTGATGGTGAGAGAAGCCCTCGCGTAACCTTGTCACTCTGTGAAATAATTACAATAACACTGCTGTAATCCAGAATGCCACATAGTGAAAAAAGGGACCCGGGGATGGAAATGTACTTAGTGGCAGAGCGAGAGAGATAGAGAGAGAGAAAACGAAAGCAGGGGACGGCAAGGCAGACAGACGTTCGTCCATAAAATCTAAGAAAGAGCAGTAAAAGAGGCACAGTGATGTGATGCTGGAAGCAAGGGAGGGAGAAGAGGTTTGGCTGAGGTTGGACATCGAGAACGGACAGTGTCCACGTGTACATGAGGTCAGACGGCAGGGAGAAGAGCGAGGAGAATATACTGGATGGGATTTAAAGTTAGTGACTTTACAAACACTCCAAGACACTACAGTCAGAGATAATTAATCTTTACATGTTTCGCTGCTGCAAGCAATTTCGGAGTTGGGAACTTCAACGAGGACTGAAACTTAATGTGACACCAGTACCTATTATAAAGTGGGAGGAGAAGTTGTGTCCCATTTTCTGAAACGACAACTTTAAGTGTCATGAAGCACTAACTTTAAAGAAGAACCATAACCGTAACATAAACATATTGTGTTGTTAAATTACCCAAGAGCCACTGGGGAGGCTATTAAAAGAAGAAAACTTTCAGATTAATGTATTAACAGTGGCACTTCCCAGTTTCCAACTCTATAACTGCAAGCCAGAAGGCCCATGGTAGGCATAAATGTAGGGGTAAAACTATATGTATCTGACATAGACTCACACACATATGTGTAGCTGTACATGCTCCATTGTCACTGGGTCAAATGAATGTGCGATATAGTGCGGCACAACACAGACACATGGCTGCGTCACACACAGCTGGGCCGCGAGGGATATAGCTGGATGGTGTGTGTGTGTGTGTGTGTGTGTGTGTGTGTGTTGGCCCCATTTACCAGGTGTTGGGTGTTGTCATCGGCTGAGTGAAGGGAGGACAGTTATCCCTGAAGTGCACACACACACACACCTGTGAAATGGCCTGCCAGAGGCACACACACACACACACCTACACAAATAACAACTGTGACATAACAGGGACAATTCAAATCTGTCAATCATGACCTCAAACCGCGAAAGCTCCGAGACACACAAACTCACACACGTACGCAGACTCTCACACACCAGCTCCCCTTCACTGAGGCCAGTAGATTATCTGCCTATCTGGTTACAACCCTTCTCACCTCTCCATAACTAATTGGTTAGCCTGCCCATCAATCATTATGAGCCTGGTGGTGCTTTAAACCTGAAGACTGCAAAGTGAAATAAAATCAGTCTTAGCATTTATGGAAAAGCATTAAAATGAAGTTGTGCTCTCTTTATTTCCCTTCCCCCCTGCACATTAATTCCTACCATGAAAAGAGAAACTGTTGTCAGAGCAGACTTATAGAGCTCCCCCGACACACAGTGAAGATATATATCATCATGTGTATCTGGAGGATTAAGACTGGGTGGCTCCTATACATTATAAACCCAGACAATCAACTTAAGCTGCAGCCAGGCAAAACACTGTTTTTCCTCAACTCCGTACTTACTCCGTACATACGCAGACACACGCTCTGAACTTGTGAGTTACGGTAGTCCATAAAACAAAATACGAGCTTTAGACATGAGAAAACAAAGCAAACATTAAGACTGGCCTGTTTCAGACCAGGTGTCAGAGGCCTTAACAGCCCGAATGGCCCGGGCTCAAGTCCAACCAGATGTTGCTTTCACCACTGGCCATGCTGAAGACATTTACACTGCCTTTCATGACCGAGAGAGAGTTGGTGCAATGACTTTGTCTCGAGGTTTACTGCTACGTGTTCTCGCCATTTCACTGTGTGAGTGTCTTGACAGTAAACATGATGGAAGATGGATGTACACAAGTTGTTCTGGAGATCTTCCCCTTCAACTTCGAAACTCCATCAATACTGAGATAAAAACTGTACATTGGCGCGTGCAATGTGTGTGTCACAACTCAGATCAGGCTTTCAAAAACATATTGCGAGTCAAGCGTATTGTGAAACACGCTGAAAGTGAGTCATATCACTGAGCACATAAGCAAAATCTCATGAAAAAAGTACAAACAATTCCAAAAAACAAAAACAAAGACATTATCTTTTCCCCAAGCGTTGACTATACAGATGACTAATCTGTTACCCTCAGGTTTTGGGGATCCAGTGAATCAAAGCTGAGCAGAAGGTAATGGTCCATAGAGTCCATAAACAGAGCTGTGGGCAAGCTTAGCCCAGCTGTATAAAAGACCAGAGCTCGACAGCCGCTGAGAGAGACAGATAAGTAAAACAAAGAGGCCAGCTGTGCTCAAAACAATGAGGAGAATGAGACAGAGATAGCTGTGGAGGATGAGCGTATGTTTGTGAACGTGTGGGCAGAATCATGTTTTGATAAGCGTTCTCGATGTGTACGCACACTGTATGAGTTTTAGTGCACATGTTTAAGAACACAGTGTATTTTTAGTATATGAAGGGTTCATTTGCAAAAACAGTACATAGAGTCAATGACTGTGTGTTTTAAAGGTTTTTGTCTTGACGTCTTTTTTTTTGGTTTTGTTAGTGAAAATACTCCCATTTCTATCCACACTGTCTCAGAACTGAAAGAAGGAAAGAGAAAGGGAGAAAATAATGACTATGACAGACAATTCATGGAGTGAGCACCACCCATTTCTAGTCCACCCACAAACCCAACAACACAAGCAAATACATTTTTTTTTGCTCTTGCAATTCCTCTTGAGTATCAACTCTCTTTTGGGTTTTGCATTGGAAAAATACACTGGTTTTCCAAGAAAGTCGAACAAGTTTAAATACATCCTGTTGCAAAAAATCAGTCTCCTTGGTTAAGTATTGGAAAATGTAACTAACATTCAGTAGCCAGAAAAACAACACCAGGGGATTTGTGTGTCTGCGGGTAGGTAGGAAACTGTTTGCTAACGTAAAACATCAGATGTGCTTCTGTTTTGGACTTATTTTATTCAAGAAATGGTAAATGCAAATGTAAGACTTAACTTTAAACCTTTTAATTTTCCCATTTTCTTTGCACCTATAGAAGTACCTATTGTTGTAGCAATTAAACAGCAATTCAGAACATCAGAACTTGAATTGATTTGGATGAGAAATTCAATTTAGGTTATTTTACAGCCTTTTAAGTATGTACTGATACTCTTCCGTCTCAAGACCACACTAGCCCAGTAAATGAAGGTCTTGTCTTGGGTCACTGAGCGGGTCTTTCAGGCAGGCAAAGGGTCACTAGACCCCTGACTCACGCACTTAGCACAAGGAGAGGGGCTTCCATACAATGTCAATGGGGTTGCAATAGGAGAGATTGGGGAGCGCAGGTGGTTAGATGCTCACTGACACAGACAGTCTCCACACTCGCTAACACACACACGGCCATTTACACAGTCAGGAGACAGTCCATGTGATGAAACAATCTTTCAGAGCGCTACTTATAGTAACTGAGCCGTTTCTGTTTAGTAAATGACCTAACCCTTTCATGTCCACGCATACAGACACGTAAGCGAGCGAACACATTCAAAACACACAACCTCTCATTGAACCCCTGGGGCCAGATATCACAGCCCTCGCCACTGGAACTAATAGAGCACTTCCTGCATCAAACTCTTGAAACAGCTGCTCTATTCTGTGTGTATGTGTGTTGAAAAAAGGGGGTATTCTGTGAATGAATTCTTCAGATAATAGCATGGTGAGCAAGGGTCATGGTGGTCTGTTTCTACATTTATTACTACACTTTCAGTAGAGAAACTCACAGCTGGGGGCAAGGTCAAACAGAAAAAAATGCTACAGAAAGCTGTAAGACAAGCAACCTTGTAGTTTAGCAGACACAGTGTCTACAAGACACCTGGTACACACATGCACACACTCACTTCCTTAGACTCAACCATACACTTATCCAGTGTGTGATCAAAAACTTCAAAGCCACATAAACCCATGACAAAAACTGTAACTGCCCATCATGAATGGTAAGGAATACATTTTCTGAATAAAATAAACTGAAATGTCACATCCTTGATCTTTGAACAAACACACAGATTTGCATGCACACAGATACAGAACAGTGCCTGCTGTCAGGAGTGTAACAGTGTCCAGCAGACCAGACAGGGGTCTCTGGTTTGAGACTGTGCAGCCGACATTTAGTCTCTCCTATCTCCCTGATGGACTGGCCTGGCCTGGTGTGACACTAGCCAGGTCTCTCTGCCTTTTCTCCGTCTGCTTCTCCCTCACACACCTCCTCCTCCTCCTCCTCCTCCTCCCTCCATAAGAACACACTTTCTCCTGCAAGGTACTACTAGATACAAAAAGAAGTTATCACAAAAGGATGTCTCAAGTTACTCTATGTTACAACAACCTGACATTTGCACACTGTTGGGATCCACATTCCCACTGATATCGGTGTTGTATAACATGTAGGCACAGCGGGAAGGACAGACACAGCAGTTCCCCCTTCTCTTCCAATATGTCTCGGGTACTGTACAACAGATGCACGTCTTCTTTACCTATTTTCTTCTGCTCTGCTTGTCATGTGGAAAAACTGATTACTATCTACTACATGAGAGAGAGATATGCCCTTTCAGACATGGAGCCAATCATACTGCTGGGTTTATGTATGCGGTTGAAGTAGCAGTTTTTTCAGTATTACTAATGAAAAAAAAATCAAGTCTGTTCCCACATTATTCCAAGTAGATTCAACTTTTCTCCCACTTGCCACAAATGGAAGCAGATGGGGAGGGTTTTGGCTGCTTGACCCAGGAATGTAGCTGTATCTTGTGCTTACTAAAGATGTGATGAAAACGGCTGCTAGCGATGTTACCACATTATGCCAAGCACTAAAGGTTGCCAGAGCATGTATGGGTTGAGGTGCATTTGGGAAAGGGACTACATGGAGTGAGAGAAACAGAAGAAGTAAATGGTAAACTGGAAACTCAACAACATCTCAATAAAACTCAAGAAAATTACAATAATCATCTAAACCTCAACCACAGCATAGCAAGAGCCTCCTAAGCAATCGGTATTTTGTCCATATGGCAGCAGAAGTTTTTGTGCACTGGTAAAGGAAGCAGGCAGACCAATTCATCCCTCCTTCCCTCCTGCCTCAGTGGACAAGGATGAAGAGATGAAGAGATAAAGAGGAAAGGATGAGGCACCATCTGTACAGTACAGAGCAGCTCTGGGAATTAGAATGGCACACACATACACGAACACTACGCACATAAATGCACCGTTTGCAAAAGCAGACACACTAACACTAAGAGAGATAAATGACCACTATTTGCTGAAAATACACCAATTCCACAATTCCATGTTGAAATCCCCTACAGTTCTCTCCTACCTCCACTCTAGTAGAGTCCAGTCTTCAGTCCTTTGAGAAAGTCAGCTGCAGTGGCGGGGGTTTGCTTTCTTATCCTTTCCTTTTTGTCTCTTTCTGTGACTCCACGCCTTCATATGTCAGGCATGTGTTTGCATTCCCACATATGTGAGCTCCAGTGTGGCGAAGGCCAGAGCCAGAGACACAGATGGCACCCAGATGGAGACAGATAACGGAGCAGACCAGCGCAACGCTGCACTACACACACACGATCTCTCTCTTACTTTCTTTCAGTGTCCTCGCTGTTTGTCTTCCTCTCATGTGAAGCACGCTCTGTCACTCTTACTATCGCCTTCACTCAATCTGCCACCGCTGCTGTGCTTATTTTTTTAACACTCTCTGTCTCTCTCATTGAATTTGTGTCCTCTCGTGCGCTTGCTCTCTCAAGCTCTGAGCCTCCCACCCTCTCGATCTCACTCTTTCGGCTCTAGCTCCTCCCTGTTTTCCCACACACTGTCCTCTCCTCTGTTTTCATGGGCCAGGCGCTCCGGTGACGTCACAACTCCCAGCCCCCCTGGACCCCCCACCCCCCACCCATTCCCTCATGGATCCTGGCCAATCATCCACTGCTGACTGGCTCTATTCAACCTGCATTCACCGGCAATGGCCCCTGCAATTAACATAACTAATTGCTTTGGCACCTAAAGGCTAAACAAGAGGCCGTGCCAAGTGAGACAAAAGTGTGTGTGTGTGTGTGAATCTGCATGTGTGTGTGAGGGAGGGGGGCCTTTGCTCCCCACTCCATACCACCCTCCCCTCAACTCCTTCAAGAGAAGAGGGGATCTCCCTTTAAAATGTTTTTATACTAACTACACCCCCCTTCCAGGCTCTTTCATTGATGCCCTCTATTGTCTCAGCTCCTTAATGTGGCTGGCTCTGCCCTGCCTTGCCAGCCAACCCACTGGGGGACACTTGAGGAGCATGAATGAGTTATTCTTCTCTCCTCTTCTGCTCTCTTATCTCCTGCGCTCCATCTTCACTGAGTTAAACTTAAATCACTGTCTGATTTATGCCTTGCGCACAAGTGCTGCTGTAGAGACAATGCAAGTTAAGATAATGGAGCCTGGCTGAGATTGGGCAGCCTGCAAGCTTTATTCACTCCTGCCTATTATTCCCTCCGCCAGTTTACTTCTAGAACGTACAGAGGATGGTGCTAAGTTCATTCTAAGCCTGGGGTAAATAAAGCATTAATCTGTTTTTAATTAGACAACTGACAATTGAGAGAACATGATCAACGTGTGAGAATCCACAGGCACTTGGCTGTGTAAACAAACAAGCAAATGCTGTCAGATAATCACAAACAGTTCATTAAGAGAAGGTGCTGCCCCTTCTCTTTGCCGCCATGCACAATTGAATACACGCTTTCTGAAGAGCACTGAATAACTTAAGGCGTAAAAAAACACAGGTAAAATCCACACTAATGTGATATCTAATTGTTTCTAAGCAATCAGAGAAAGGGTTATTGTGGGTTACTGTATTTCCACAGCTTGTCAAAAAAAAATAGATTTGACTGAATAATCACCTATAATAACCTCTATCTCTCCTCCTCTCTCCTTGTAAGGCTGCTTTATTCAGGGTGCATCTGGTCAGCCAGCAGGCTCAGAGGCAGGGCCAGGTGGCTGGGAGAGAGGGAGAGAGGGAGGGGGGTGGAAAGATGGAGAAACAAGGAAGGCCGTGCATCTGAAGCTCTATACTGTAACCCACATGCTATTGTAGCACATAGTAGGTGGTGGATTGCAACTCCCACTACTGTCGGACAAAGGCTTTTAGCAGATATAGGTTAAAACCCAGGTGTAAAGACGCAGGTGGCAGATTAGTGAGCATGCTCACTAGAGTCTTTAGCACTTGATCCATCCTAGGTTGAACAAGTCTCAAGTTATACCTGGATGACTTCCCAAATCTGAGCTAAATAATGTCAGCTTTTACCTTAATGCGATATTGGAACTAACAAGGTACAAGTACAAGGTTTTTGCACACTAGTACCAATTTAAAGAAGACACATCATTCAAATTCTTGTTTAATATCTCAATAAGATAAGCATTATAATTTTGATAGACCAGATTTATTCACCAACAGTTATACCACAATATTGTACACTATGCCTGTATCAGCTGTAACACTGATGTTAATTTCCGCATCTTATTTTAAAACAACAAATATAGATACAGATCATACATCTGATTAGATATACTATATCTGATCTCAACAATGCCTGCAAAAATGTATTTTCAAAAACAGCAATTTTAGAGATGATGGAACAAATAATTGATTAGCAAAAGTGTGGTAAAAGACTAATCGGATAACCGGCTAATCATTTAAACACTAAATTACACAACTAACAACAACATAACTTGAGTGTCTCTCAAAGAAATCATAATGCCAATGATTTAAGATTAATATACACAAAAACTGTACATTGTATCATCCAACAAGGTTTTTAGAGCAGTTAGGCTGTATTCAGACCAATTCATTTGAATGGAGGGTTATCTTAATGCTCTTGTTGCATCAATGGACTAGCTCCATTGAAATGAATGAGAGGGCTGTAGTCAATCTGAACAAGGCTGTACAAAGCACTGTGCTGTCTTTTGACGTCTGCTAAGCCTTTAAACACATTAATCTGTTTCTCCAACTGGACTTCCTGGATCGTATTTCATCTCTCGGCTCTTACCTGAAGCAACACACCCCCACCAATGCAGCCCAGTCTGAACACGGGGCTGCTAACTTAATCTCTGCTTACCCCAGAAAAAAAAGCAGCACGCTAGTTGTCATTGTGACTATATAGCAGAAGCTTTATTCCAAAAACATTTGATTTACGGGTAGCACAAAAGTAGCTACATTTCTTTCCCCATGTGTGATCATCAGAAAAGTACTTATGGCCACTTGTACAAGTTCAAAAGTCTCTTGCAGCACTCTGAAGTATACTGGTCTCAAGTCTGAGCACTGCTCCTTAGAAAAAAAGGGTCCAAGGAGAGCAATCTATACTGTGCTATAACCATATCTATGTCATCTTTGTATTGGAAAGTCAGCTTGCTGCCGTGCATATGCATACTGTATAGCTTCCTTTTACTGTAGCTGCTCGAGCCTCATGCAGCTGTTTGCCATCGTGTGTATGTGTGAGATAAAGAGTGACAGAGCAAGAGAGTATGCAGCATCTGTTTCTGTTCACACGCTCCCTCGCCAAACTTCCACTTTTAGAAGAAGTAAACAGCATTTTTTAGAGGACAGAAAAAAACTGAGGAGGAGGAGGAGGAGGAAAAGAGGGAATGAGGGATTTTAAGAGTTGGTGATTGAGTAAACGAGATAGGAATCACTAGTCACTGTTTTGCCTTTAAAACCTCAGTTTGAAAAGAAGAAAAGGGTTCAATGTATTGTATGTAAATGTCTCTATTTACATTAATTTGCATTTGTTTTTGTTTTTTCAATGATGTTATTTGTGTAAGATTTAGGTTAAAGATATTTTCAAAGTGTTGCTTAATGTTATTCATTGTTTAGTGAGTGAAAAGTATTGGCCTTAGCCATATGATATTAAATGCACCACGAAAAAAGAAATTACTGACCACAAACTCTATCCATTCACCTTTAACTAAGTCTTTACACTCCTGAATTACTGGATGCACATGTGCCTCTAGTGAAAACAGTGTTTTTTAAGCCCCCATTATCATTACAATAGATGCCGATCCACCATGCCTATGGCTGCATGAATGGCATACAGAAGTGGTGGATGTGCTGCGAATGGGAAACTGCATCTGTAAAAGGAGTTCTAAAGGCTACATTTTACTAAAAGGGATAGCTGGGTAGCAACAGCAATATAGGAAATCAACAGCACTAAGGTGGGCATGTTGTCATAATTAATAATAAGAAAAGTAAAGTAATAAGATAATAAAATACCATATTTAAAAGTAAACAAGTTCAAATGCACTAGAAAGATGGTTTACACTCTTTTGAGGCAGGATTGTACAACTGCTGTTAATGAATCCCGACAGCCAAGGAAATCTGCAAATTAGCAAAATGATAGATGGTACATGCTACAAAGCTAGTATGTGTGCATGTAAATATTCAAACTAGGTAATATACTACTACTAATATACAACTACTGCAATTCCAGAGCTGCAGATTTCTCTACTCTGCCAACTGGTCCAGTGAATAAGGAACCCTGCCTTTTGCCTTTTACAGGACTGTCAGGTTTTCACAATCTGCCCCCACCCCCGTTCAATTGCATACCCATGATCCTAATTGATGCTTAACAACAACCACTAGGTGTTGCACAACTTGCAAACTGTGCACCTGCAAGACACACTGTGCAACTGGAATCATCTTTATAATGCAATACAACTCACACATGGTGAGAGCATTTTGTTCTCAGCACTCACTGAGGAGTTTGAAAGGGTAATCTGGGAGATGGGATTTCACTGGGAGCGATGCTGCCAAATCAGTGTGAAATGATGACAGAGATATTCATAAATGTCAGAAAAAAAACTACCATGCTGCAGCTTTGTATTCTTTTCCCAGCCACAACTTCCTACAAAGCATTCCCACTTCCCACTGTGTTTAGCCAATCTTTGTGTGTTCTTTGTGTGTGAGATTGTGTGTGCATGTGGTGCATCTGTGCAGTGATGTGAATGTGGCCTTATCAGTTAGCAAGCTTGTCTTTCGTCATACAGTGTGAAAATTGAGCCAAAACAATATTCTGGCCCAACTCTTGCTAACCTCTGCTTCACTGGCCAGGAGATCTCTATGGGGCCCTCACACACCATGCTCAGAGAACTAGTGCAGCCATTCAAAAAACAAATAGGATTTTCACATCTCTGTGACTGTTTAAATGTTGGTGTGATTAACCAACTTAAATCACTGCTTTGCTAGGTTGAACATCCAATCAGATTGCTGATAGCTGCCAATAAGAGCCAAATAGAGTACCAGACACACAGTAAAAAAAATGTCTCTCTCCCTCTCTCTTCTATCAGATAAAAATGTTCTTTTTGGTTAATTATTCATGTTGTTGCTATTTTTTCCTACCAAGCCTCATCATTGCTGCCCCCCTCCTTCCACCACCGTCTTACCAGCATGGCTCCCCTCCCTCTCCTTCCCCTCTTTCCCTCCATCTCATCACTGCTCAGACTCCTGATTTCTGCTAATCTGATGCAGCCAAAGATTTCCCTGTCTGATCTCGCATGGCCACATTTTCCATTACATCTACAGCACATTTATCTAATAGGGAGACGTCATTTTCCAGGTCCATGTCTGTCTGGGGGACCATTTACTGTAAAAAAAACAAAAACAAAACACAGTTACAGATCAAGTAAGATGCTTCTCCTTAGTAATCACGGCTAATGTGCGGCCTATTTTCTCTCTGTCTGCAGGGTCTGATGAGTGATAGGTCATAGAAACAAAAAACAGATTTTACTGTATGTGTCGGTTCTGGACAGTGAAAATTTGAGAGTGATATTGGGCGACGACAAGGGGAAGGACGATATTCCCAGAACATCATCCCCCCCACCCACACATACACTTTTGCTTCTACTTTAATGTTCTCAAATAACAAAGAAATTGAAAAAAACATTTAAATCTATTCTTCTGCCACCACTTTTAGGAGTCCCGTGGAGTTTTCTTGTAAACAAAGAAAAGTTATGTTTACATTCAGTGTTACTCTCCAAAATGCATTGTGTATCCTCCGGGTCTAATGGTGCTATCCATTTGCCTCATAAGTCCCCCGGCCGAGCTGGAAAGTGTAAATCTCGCAGCTATCTCGCGACATTTCACCGAGACACACCCCCTTTTGGTCGTACTTTCAGCCGTCCCACTCGGGGCCTGCCACTGCCCCTGGTGGCTCGAGACAAACGGTACAGCACTTGTTGAAATTGAAATAGGCGAAAATGGCAAAATATTATTAAAATGTAAGACTTGCAATAACGGAATTACTTGAAATGTTAGTGTTTCTGTAGAAAAACATTATTATTTCACACTGAGCTTCTTTAGATGAGCCACAAGCAATAACAAGACAGCTGCTGCACTGGTGGCGTCCATGTTCTTTCCGACTCGTAATGCCCAAAGACAAATGGAATGCTATAAGTGGTACAGCCAGGCAATTACGTCACGTTTTCACGTCAGAGCAACTCGGGCGGGGGATTTACGAGACAAATGGATAGCACCATAACAAACGAGGGCATTTTTTTGACATCAATGTTTACTAGCTTGCTTCTTCTCCCCCTGTCTTTGCTGGAGTATTTCTATATGTTTCTGCCTTGGTAAGAAAATAGTGCCCTAGTGTTTAGGATTTAGTGGCAGTGAGGTTGCATACTGCAACCATTGCAATACAGCTAAGCTTCCAAGCGTGCAGGAGCCAGTGTGTGGCTTGTCCGTTTTCAACTACAGTAGAAACACAGACCCGCTGAAACACGATTCTTATTCTGAAGTGAATTAGAATATTATACACTAATGAAAACATACCTATGAATACTACTGTATAAATATTGTACACTGCACCTTTAAACCAAATTTTAAGGCCTTATAATTATTTGACATTAAAATAAACACTGAACTAGACATTTGAATTTCTGATATTAGCTGATGTTAGTTTAGCTGTTTCTGAGGACAGTTAGGTTGGAGTCAGTAAGTAAACTGAAAGAATGAAGGCTTTAGTGGAGCTTATGCACCACTGATGTCTCATTTCCTAAGCCAATTCTCAAAACATTCATTGTTTAAATTGGCTAGCAGTTGTCTTCTTCTCTTCCTTTTGCTGGTGCAATGCTACATTTCTTGGAGCATCACTGCCACCAACAGGGGTCCTTGAGTCCCCAGCAAAAGGAGGAGTTTTATATTTTAACTTTTATCACATTTTTGTAAGTTGGGACAACAAGGGACGAAATAGGGTGGGCCCTTTTGATTTATTGTAATTTATAGTGATCCTAGTTTGATCATTAATTAACTACGAAGTCTTCAAACCTAAAAATAAAATAAAAAAACAAAAACTAAAAAGTCTTACTCTCAAATAGGGGGTCCACAGTCTAATGTGGATGTCCTTGACACAAAATTGGGAACTCATTTTAGTGCATCTCCAGCAAGATTTTTGCTGGTCAAGAATCCTTATGTAGATTGGATAGACGGTCATAAAGAAGGGAAAACATTTAAATTATCTGCATTTGTTTGGTCAGGGCCTCAGTTCAAAACTATATTGATTCCCTCAAGACTCATTCACGGCTCATCCCAACGACATTAACAACAAATGAGTGGCTGGGCAGGGGGGTCCCACGGTGCTCTGACACAAAACAACCACTGACTGGTACTTTACCCCCTCCTGACATTGCACTAGCCCAAACACGCCTCTCCCCTCCCCTCTTTCCCTACAGTCCACCGATCGGCCATTGCCCCCCCCCAACTCCACAACTATTGTGCCCTCCTTTTCAGGCATCCTCATATCACCCAAAACAAATGGGTCCCGTATTTTCCTCTCTCTCTCCTCCTCCTCCTCCCCCCCTCCTTTCTCTTATTTTCTCTCTTTCCCTCCTTCACTTGGTGCCGATGAAAGGCAGGCATTGAGCCGGCAGTGGCATTCCAAAACCTCAGGCCTCGGCTCCAGTGTGTCTGGCTATTCAACACTGCTGGGAGCCATTAGTTTAAGTAAGGTCTGACCCGCCTACTCACCCACGGAAAACCCTCAGATCTCCTATTACACTCGGTACACAGAGGGGAGACACACGGCTGCTCTTCAGCTGCAACGAGTGTGTATATGTGTGTAAAGAAAGGACAGAGATAAATAGAGATGAGTAAATGTAAGAAGTGCGGGTATGAAGTGTGTGTGTGAGAGAGAGAGATGCATGCATGAGTGTGTGTTTATGAGTGTGAGTGAAAGTGAGTGAGTGTTTGTGTGTTGGTATGAGAGACACAGTATGAGAGAGTGGCTGCATGAGTGCTTAAAATTTATGAGCGGTGGGTCTCACGCTCACTTGGCTGCATCTTCCTAAAGTTTCCACACAGGGAGGCCAAGTGCGTAGCCAGACGCCAAACCCTTCTCACCAATAACTCCCCTTAAACGATATTCAACAACCACGCACTTTTCGAAGTCCCTCCAGCCGCTTGCTTCTTCAACTTATGTACCAGACACGCCGTCAGGGATATCCATCTATGGCACTCACAGTTAAATCTGTAAATGCAGCAATTTCGCTAATTAGAAAATGATACCATGGATCAGAACTTGCTCCGTCTTGCCAGCCTCACCCAATTGTCGGCACATAAACATGAATAGTTCTCATAAACAACTCCATGTTTGGGCGAACTTGTGTGTTAAAGGAGTGTGTGTGTGTGTGTGCTCGGACAAGCCCACACACAGATGTAACACATGCAGTGAGTAACTACGCACTGGACATTCCTCTCAGTACAACAGGCTTTATTTTAGTGACAGTACTGTATATTGTTCACAGCTTGCCAGTTAAAGATTTGTGACTCTGCCACACTCTTTTATTGGGAATTAATGAATTGGTCAATTACACGATTTATGGGTTAACAGTCATTGAATAAGGTGTCACCTTATGAAGACAAACTATCATCCTCCTGTTCCCAGTGTCACTATACTGTCTAATACAACACATTGATTCCCCCCAATGTTTAGATATTAAAAAAGTATACAAATTAAATAATTATTAAAAGATTTTGCTCAAACTTTTTTTTTCATATTTCTCAATGCTTTGGGTTGGTGGTTTAAGATTGATGAGTCTCATCCCCCTATAGCATCAGTATTTGACAATGTGGGAATGAGAATTCCCAGTTAAATTTCTTTCCCAGCTCTGATTGTTTTGGTTCAGATGAGGTGGATTCTTGCATAAACCATAGGAGGACTAGGACGAGCCACAGAAACCTAATTTCTTTCAGATTATCTGTACTGTTGTCAGGATATAGTGAAAGTTTTTATGCAAATATGACAAAAGGTATCTAATATAAAAGCTACCCACTGCAGCTTTAAATGTGTCTTGCACTAATGGATAGAAAAAAACTAAACCGAAAATCTCCCTCAGTTTTATCATATCTGCTGCTACCCTGCATTTAGTCGTCCAACTAATTGTTATTAATGGGTGCAATGAATAATATATAACAAAACACAATCGCATAGATATCACTTTCTATTTTCAATGTACCACCACAATAAATAGATTTACATGTCAAGGTTACTGTGTCAAGGTTCATAACAACACCCACTCTTGCCAAAGGCACCACATTGTGCTGCTTCAAATAAATGCACATTAAGGGTTAAGAAAGGGATAGTTGTAGTTACTTTAAGGCAACACCACCTACTGTTACTTTATACTGTGTATTTTGCCTGATATGTGTGTGCTTCCTGCTACCAGCAAATGGTTCTATGTAAACCTTCCATCTCTCTTTTCCTCTCTCTGAGGCTGTAGGAGCAGCTGTGTTGTTCTCTTCCCTGGTGATGGCCACACCTGTGATCTGCAGGTGGTTCATCTGGCAGCGGAGCCGGGAACACCTGGCCAGGCAGAGATAGAGCCTGAAGGCTTTACTCTCGGCGTGTGTTTGTGTGTGTGTGTGTGTGTGTGTAATAGTTTTGGGGATTTCTGAAGGGCTCAATTAAAGTTGAGGGAAGATAACGTCTGGCTCTGCACACACACACACACACACACACACACACACACACACACACGCACACAAACATTCAGAGGCATGTGTTGGCATTTCCCAAGGTTGAGCCTTTAGGGATGTTTGGGCTTGTCAATGTTGCAATGCAATCCTCAATTTTGTGTGTGTGTGTGTGTGTGTGTATGTGTGTGTGTGTGTGTTGTGTGTGTGTGTGTGTAAAGGAGAGGGGGTGTATTTACAATTTTACTTGTTTTAGTTATTTTTTATTTCAAGACATAACAAACCAAACTAAACCTCCTCCTGTCTCCTTCTTCCTGCTTAGTTTTGTGGACTGAATTATACAAATATCTCCTAACAGAACAACAGGGTACTGTGGCAACACCTGCTTTGTTGTTGCTTTGCAGACCCACCACGGGTATGACATCTCGCTACGGTACTGTGCTGGGACAAAAAAGCAAAAGACAACAAGCAGAGACACCAGCTGAGGACAAGACACATAAACAACAGCACCCATAACACATTCCACCCTGGAAGCAAGAACAGAGAGAGTGCAATGCAAGTTTATGTGTGTAGTAAGAGGGTAGATCCTGTTCTCTGACAGCACAAGGCCCAGCAGGAGTGAAATCAGAAAAGGGACAGATGAGGTGAACTTGACAAAAGTCATAAAACTCACCACTGACACGTGGGGAGAAGAGCTCTGGAGTGATATTGGCTTAGGCTAAGATCCTCTGTCACATTCACTATCTGTTTGTTTGTGTGTGTGTGTGTGTGTGTGTGTGTGTGTGTGTGTGTGTGTGTGTGTGTCTGATAAAGGGAGACTAGGCCAAGGCCACACATCATCTTCATCATCATCTGTCAAGATGAGAAGTAATTATCTGGGTCAGAGACTTTGTTGTTCATGCTTCTTGCATATGCCTGACATAAGCACTACATGTGTTTCAGCTGATAACTGATAATCATTTTGACTTAAGTTATTCTATAAAACATATCCATTTCTTCAATGTACAGAAATATTGCTGAAAAAGAAGAGGTGCTTAATATTTTATAAATATTTTTATACAAAACAAGGAAAAATTACAAATGGATTGAATGGATTTTTAAGTGCAATATTGCCTATATCTCAAACCATGAACTTCTCTCCAATGAGAGCTTATACGCAACGCAGCTGGATGTCGGCAATGACAGGCCAGCTGCAGTTGGACTCTCTGTATGGTGGCCAAGACAGATGAGTGGGGATGGACAGAGGGATAAGGACAGATAAATGGAGATGGAAAAAGGAATTGGGACAGAAAGATTGGGAGGGAACAAAGAAGGATGTACGGAGGGAGGCCGAACGTCAGACAGAAACAGGAGGTGAGAAAGAAGTGCTGGAGTAACCCTGGAAGGCGTGGAGAAAAGGGGGAACCAATGCTAACTCCTCTTTGTCTGAGCCAAGTGGGAAATGATGGAAGGGGGGTGAAAGGCATGAGGAGTGGGAACAGAGAGACAGGGGCATTAAAAAAGCATAATGTGGTGATAAGTTCCAAGTGGGGCCCTTGTGTTCCCAGCCAATGTCCCTCCGCTTAAAGGAGAGGACCAAATAAATGCCTGCACACAATCCTGGGACCTGCATGCCGCCGTCCTGATAAAGGATACATGATTCTTTTTTTTCCATGATGATTTAAATGAAACACAGAAGAACACACAAAAGAATCTTAATCCTTTTTGGTTGAATGTTTCAAAAGCCATGTGACAAATATGCAAAACCACTCTTCAACCCTGTGAGCCGCCTTTTTGGAATAGTCAAATGTGTCAAGGGGATGTTTACGCTACCTAGTGACACCTGAATGCAGAGGTCATGGCGGTGGCTGGCAGTATAACAAAATGACAGTGTTAACAACGCACAGGAGCTGAGCTAAGGGCTGCAATCAAGAGTAAAATGTGCAGAGCTGGGTTATCTTTCAGAGACGGAGAAGTGATGTTTTGTCAGGGGGGTGGGCGAGCGTGGACACTCTAATAGCCCTCGTCTCCTGTACGGCTGGATATTTCTGAGGATTGTTATTGGCGGGTGATCCTCGGCACAAGATCACATCTGGATCCTATCGTCCCAGCCGCTCTGTGCAGTGCCGCACAGCAACAAGAAACAGCTGTGCAAAACTGGCTTCAATTAGCCTCACATTCTCCCTGACAGTTAATCCCTTTCTACTCTCCTTCTCTCACTGTTTTTTTTCCCTTTAACTGTTTGGTCACTCCTCTCTCCTTTTTTTTTTTTTTAAAGCTTTGCTTCAGGTTGCCACACTGTCTGAAGCAATAGACAGGGGAACACAGTGTGCTGAATTGGAAACAGACAATGGGACAGAAAGCTCAAAGGTCTCACGAAACACGGAACATGACAAATCCTATCTGTTTGAAAAGGCTGATGATGCTGTTTGCAGTGGTTTAGGATTTAACACAAGGGAACTGGATAATAAGATACAGAGATGATATATTTTAATTTGCTGTCATTGGGTCATAAATGCTTCATTACAATTAGGGTTCATTTAAATCTTAGACTCCAATGTTCACAGCATGTGATCATCAGCAGTAGATATGCACTTAAAGTCTGTTTAAATTGTCATTTGGCCACGTACTATTACTCGAACAGAAGATGTCAGATTCTTTGTTGTGGTTCACACATGTGGAGCACTGGGCAACAAAGTGACCCCATAAATTCAGTCTTTAAACATCAGTTTTCCCACTAAAACCACACTTAGCAAACACTTAATTGTGATCCAGCAGTGCAGCACACCGAATAAAATGTTGTCGCTCATGAGTCATTATTCAAACTCAGCCCAGCTCACACCAGATCAACTGCACACCATCTTGACTCAGCTAAACTGCACTGGGGAATCCAGCACAGATTGGTCCTGTGATAGGAAATGGGAGCCAGATTTTAGGTAAGGGAGCCGATCTGATGGGCTTGATGAGCAAATCTGGAAGGTTCTGCAGTCATTGTAGCCCTGGGGCCCGAGTAAAACACTAACAGGTGGTAGTGCTGGTGGAAAAGACCCACGCAGAGACCAGAGGGAGTGAGAAGGATCCTGGGCTCACAGCCTGACACACACAAACACACATATTGGAGCACACGCTTATTACAAAAACAGCCAACCACATGCATGACACACAGCAACACACAGAAACAAGCGTTAGCAATGCACAGAAAGACACAGTTGAATGCGCGCACATTTTCGACATACGTACCTGACACTACCCTTCTCATGTGTACAAACACATTCACATTCACACACACACACACACACACACACACACACACACACACACACACACACACAACACAAACAGCCCACAGAGACAAGCTAGGGGTGACTCAGAAAAGATCTGCAGGCACCTCTCTCTACCTCCAGCACAGGCAAATTCTCCCACATGGCAAAACACAAAGGGCCCACGTCTGGCAACGCTAACAGCCCACTCAAGCCAAAACCAATTAGGTCTCTAATGCAAACCTGCAGGGCCCCTTTGTCGTTTATTTCCCCTTTTAATGTCAGAGGATTGGAATCCGACTCTATAACCCACCCCAAAATAAAGAAAGAAAAAGGCAAAAGGGGAAAATTATCAGGGGTTCCAAATTGTCCACATGTTTTCAAGTAGAGCTAATTGAATCAAGGGAGAATGGAAATGATTGACTAGTGTGAGCAATGTTTAGCCTACATGCTCTTTAACACATTTTCTCCCAGTGTACACACAGCATCCCTGCTTCCCAGAGGGCTATTTAGCTTTCTGCATAACATCAAATTACTCCAACTAAACAACAATTACGGTAAAACAGAAGAATACACATATTTTATCTGTTCTGGGTTTTAGTTGGAACCGAATATTCCAAAACAGGAATTGCTTTCAAACCCAGAATCCATCATGTTTATAGTATTATATTACAGTACACACTCTGCTGCTCCCTGGTGGCCACTGTAGCACCATCATCATCATTATAATCACCGCCACAATATCACCACCAGCATTACAGTCATGTCTTTGTCATGCGATTATTTGTTTCTCTGTGGTGAAAAGGGGACCAATTTGAATTCTCAGGGGAGACACAGTGACACATGGGGCCCTACAGTCATGCCCTTGGGCCCCGCTGACCCCACTTGCATTGCAGGACTGTACTATTGACCCCTGATGTAAAGCAGGCAGAAACCGCAGGCAAAAAGGGAAAAACCTCCTCCTGGCATCAACCAGCAGCTCCAGCTTGGTTTCACACCGCCTGGTGTTTTTGTCTTAAAAAGCTGTAAACTCCAGATGGTGGAAAGAGAAAAAAAACTTTGCCTGGTGGATTAAGGGCTCCAAATCCTCCAGTGAAAAGACACATAGACCGAAAGCTGCTATTCAATCAAATAGGAGCATAATAGCTGTCTTGTGGGGGCTATATAAGGGATAATGCATCCAATAGACTATGTGTTATGCATAGTTTATTCTCACTCTTTAATGGATCCTAATGAGCGTAAGATCTCAGCAGACAAAGGGATGACTGGGTTTTTGTTTGGTCATTATAATGATTTGATAGGATCTGAAGTAACACATTCAAAGGTCTTCTGAAAACCTAGGCTGCCCTGGGAGAAGAATCAGATAATAATAGAGAGGAGAAGTGTTTTTTTCTGTCCACAATATGTAAGCCTAGCTCTGCAATGTTTTCATTAGCAGAGATTCTGGTCCTTAATTATGTAAAACACAACAATGAAATCATGGACATATGGGCCTTTTTGTTATGACTCAGCTGCAGCATAGTGCTTCATATTGTGCAGGTGCAAATACAGTAGGGCTATACATACCTGTGGATAAATGTCAGGTAGAAGTAACTCAAGTGTGATGCTGCATTTTATGCACCATGTTAATTAAGCATAAATTAAAGTCTACTCACAGTTTAAAACACTTGGCATTCCGACCATGCTCCGCGTGTTTCTGAGTTTTGTTCTTCTTGGCAGAATGATGGCTGATCAGTCTTTTCAAAGTCCTCCGGTGGAAAAAAAAAAAACACCTTTGAATTCATATATAGTGAAACGAAACCTGCAGGAGACGATCGATCCGGTTCACCATCAGGTGTCTATTCTCATGCGCAACAAGGGATATCAGTGTGGGCGGTACTGATTGTGAGTATGTCCTAAAACCAGAACTCCAATAACGCTGCGTTACAGCAGGGTAACGGTGTCTCTCTGTAATGATTCACTGCGAGCGGCAACAACGGGACACCAGAGCTCAGCTGACATAATCCTCACCGCAGACACACTTCCATTGCCTTGAGCAAAGTCGTTTATGACCTCGACTTGTTGGTTTATTGATTTTGTGCTTTAGCCTAAATCTATAGCCTAAAAACGCCCCCACAAATTGTCATTGAAACATGCAAGGACAGAGAGAGCCCGACGGAACTGAAAAATATGATGGATTGTACTTGATCATATGCAGCCCGAAAGGGGGGTTGAGTTAGTGTTTCATTTTAAAATGTTGAACGATATAACCGTGCTTGAAGTTTAAAAAAAAAAAAAAATTAAACAAAGTTGAAATATTCTGTGTGTCATCTGTTGCGCTTCATGACAGCAAACCTACACAGACTGATCTGGACCGCATCCAGAGTCTCACGTGTTATTCTTCTTTACAAGCACAATATTTGGATGCTGGCTGAGAAGGTTGTGAGCTATACCACCCCCAACACACACACACACACACACACACACACACACACACACAATCACATCCACCATCATATTTCCACCCCCTCCCCCTCTACAGCCACCCACATATGCCACACGCTCCTGTCCTTCCCCTCCTTCTCTTCCCCCCACCAGCCCCCCCATCCTCCACTCCTGCCAGGCTGCCACCTGCTCTCTGCAGCATGCTGCACAGCTGCTCTGCTACAATAACAAATTAAGGTCCACCATGGCAGGCAGGAGTCATTACCTACAGCTCCTGCTATGGGTGAGCCAAGGAGCCATCCGCTACCGCCTCTGTGTGTGGGGAATACAGGTTTCCCTGGTTTTTGTGTAAAGCAAGGGGCCAGGGGCCACTAATTGTTCTGGTGCGGAGCAGAAGATCAGGGGGTGCAGCTACAGTTTGGGGACAACGAAGCCAAGGGTCAGTACTTGCTGTGTCAGTGTCAGGAGCAAGTGACATGCTGCTGACTGTGCGGTTTTCATAAACAGTTAAAAGAATGAAAAAAAAGACGTGATATTTCCAACAATGCATGATAAAAAAAAACCCTGCCTAAAATTGAATGATTACTTACCACAACCAATTATTTAGTGGTTGTTTAAACACTTAGAAACACAGTTACACATCCACATCCTCTATTGGATTAACAATGAATGCATAAATGAAAGATTTTTTTCTTTGACACAAATGCTAACTTTTCAAATTTAAATATATTTTCCTTACAGGTTTTTTGTCACTTACAGTAGATGACAATGTTACTTTCTTATCAGTGTCATTAAGATAACACAATACAGCAGTGAATAAGCTATGAGCCCAAATAAGGTACTTGTTTTGAGTAGCCTATCCGTGCATTAGAGTATTGCCATAAATGGATCAACTTGTTTTTCACATGTAGTGATTAAGTATGTTAAGTATGATGAATTACATTTTTAAATTTTTTTTATTGACTGGACAGTATTGCGTAGGTACAATCCACAGATGAGGTATTTGCATCAAAGTTGGCAAGAAGTACTGATAGATTAAGATGTAGAAGAAAAAATGTTAGTTAGAGTTTGCTTCGGAGAAAATGAAACAAACTGAATGTTGCCTTGTGCCATTGTTAACATGTTGTCAGTGACACAATGCCTGCTGTCTGAAAAGGGGAGACTGTATAGTTCCACATATCAACCATCCAGTCTCTGGCAGGTGCATGCAGTAAATGGAAGAACACAAGATACGACGAAGTGAAGAAGACTATGTTAGTGTGATACCTTGAATAAACACTTATGACCGCTTATTCTTCTTAAAATGTAATTATACTCGTCGCCTGGTTGTTTGTGTTACATTGTAACAGTGTATATGTGGAATGAGTAACTTTTAAATTACCTCTGTGCATGCATGACTCATTTCTTATCTCAGATGACCAATTTCTGTGTCATAGCATGATCTTTTATTATTTCAACAAGTAAATCCATCAACCGGTGTAACTTAAATCTACATGTGTAGTATGTATTCATACAGTAAATCACCCCAGACTAAACCTTTGATTGTGACAACAATGTCCAACCTAGCTCATCTTGTCAACCAGCTCTGTGACAGGTTAACAAAGAGATGACTAGTCAGTTAGCAGGAGGCTGACGTCAAAGAAAAAACAGGCTCAGACGGTGGTGGGATTTGCCGTGGTCATTATGGTTCCTCTGTGTGACAGCTGGCCATTGCCCCCCTTGATCGCCTTTCAGCGTCTTTGTCACAGCCCCTTGAATCACACCAGCAGGACTGTTACACAGCAAATCAGCTGACCTGACCTACTGGCAAATTGTCTGAACATCTAACCTAGTGAACTACGTTTTTACAAGATGTAATATATCTAATATAACCCCTCATAATTCTCACCATGCAAACTAATGTGCAAGCAATCTGCCATTTTTCTATTAATGTAAAGTCTTTGTAGGTCACTGATAGTGGGTAAAGGTAGCCTACACTTCTTTATAAGGACAGATTAAAGCAGCTATAATTAATATTTTTTATATTTCAGCTCATTGTTTTGCTCTACTGGCTTGAAATTGTAATGTTTTGGTTCATTCTTAGCGTTCTTATAGCGATGAACTATGACCAATTGCAAACTTAAGTTGCTATATATATATATATATATATATATATATATATATATATATATATATTAGCTGGGTCTCACAACCTGCAAGTAGTCCACGTCACCAAGCTTCAAGCACCGCCTATTTTGACAGGATGCACAAATGGATTTTGTTGTGCTATTTTCTGGTGTGACCAAACACTGAAGTAATAAGAAAGTGTTATCTTCTCAGCATACAATCACTCTGTATTTTGTATTTTTTCATTGGCCACGCTGTGGAGAACCTGCAGGTCCTTCTCCTACCCCTGACCCCACACATGTACTCCTCAGCCTCAAGAGCCCCTCCTTTATGCTCCTCAGTCTGCTGAGTTAAGTAATCACTGCCTGGGAGTGATGTGACAGTGCCAACAACACTGTGAAAAGATGCCATGAATATATAAGCCCACACATTTACCCTTTGAAACTCACTTACCCTCTCCACTGTACAGTGGTTGACCTGACACATTCTTAATCCCCGTGAGGGAATGTTTTCTCCAATTATTTGCTCCTTCACTTCACTGTACTGAGTCAAGAGGGGGCAAGTCATTAGCTAGGACTGTTTACCCTACTTTCTCAGCAGTCGTGCCATCTGCGTGAGCTCTGTAGGTTGCATAAGGCCTGGCAGATATGACACCTCCACAAAACCTGTTCCCTTTTATCCATTGTTTCAATCTGCTCCTTCCAATATTATCTTTCCTCTCTCCTGTGCGTCTAATTTCTTCTAATTCTGTTTGGCTTTTTATGTTTTCACTCTCTACATCAATCATGTTTTCATTTCTCCTCACTTGTCTCCCTCATCCTCCATCACATACATGTCTACTCTCCTCTCTTCCTGTCATTCTCTAACAGCTGACAGACCAGACCCTGCCTGGTGGTGACACTTCACCCACGCCGACCCACACCGACCCAAGCCAGACCCCCAGATCACTAGTCCATGTGGGAGCCAGAGACAGGGCCAAGGCCAGGGTTGGGGGGGGGGCAGCAAGATGGCCCTAGTCATCATAATCATTCATTGCCTGCTGGTCCTTCTGTCCTTTGCCTCCTCCCACTCCTCCTGCTTTTTTGTCCTCCTCATGTCAGGGCCACACGGCACGCGTATCAGCTGAGCCCAGGATGGTCGGAGTCAATGGGGTCAGGTGGCAGACGCCTGGTTAATTCTCCTGAGGCTGCAACGAGCTTGCGTCAGCTCACACAAACTGATACTGAAATGTACAGACAGAGACAAAACAGACACACATTCTCACAGAATTCATTGCACAAAATAAGACGGACTGTGCAGACTGTAGATACACCATGGCATTAATAACGAGAGTTAAATTGTTGGGAGGTTTGATGAGGATGGTGGGGCATTGAGTCTGTCAGACAAACAGATAGATCGGCATTAAGGAGGAGGAGGGGAAGATTATAAACACATGACCAGATGGAGAGAGAGATAGCCCTATTATGTAGATCCTTCCATCTCTCAGCCCTGTCTCCTCTCTCCTCCGCTTGGATCCCTCATGCATATATACCTTTACATTATTCAGTAGGTTATAATGAGAGTAACTGAACGTGGTGGGGGTTAAAAAAAGAAAAAGAAAAAGGTCGCTGGGTGTTTTAGACAGCAGAAGGTGGGCCACAGGTGTACAAGCCTGAGACTGTTTGACCTCTCATTATCACCCCCAAGTTCTCATTCATTATAATCCTATGTCCTCGGGTGTTTAGGGAGCAGCGTGGTGTGTCTGTCTACTACAGTCTGTTCACTGCAGTCTGTCATTCATATTTTGAGAATAAATTATTCCATATTTTTTAATCTATTATTGTCTGCTCATCTGTTTGTCTGTTTCATGGCCTATCCATCTGTGTTCCTGTCTTTTGCCCCATTTACAACCTCCACTCTGCTCATTCTCACCACATTTCCAGTGACTTTTCTAATGGCTTGGCAGGTGCTTATCAATAACATGATTTGCAGCTGCTCATCATCCATCTGACCATCACTTTTAATTGAAATCTTTTCAAAACCCTACTGTCACATCTGCATATCTCTCATCTCCCTCTCAACCTATTTTTTTTTTTTTTGCCTGTGATCAGTTCATCTATCTATCCACCAGCCTGTCCTGGGCGGCCTGTAGAGTAGAGGTCTGGTCTGTTGTTACAGAGGAACAGGTGGGGCAGGCTAACAGTCAGCACAGGCTTGAATCACACACACACACACACACACACGCACACACGCACACACAGGCAAGCTGCAGGGAGGCAGGCAGTCAGCCGCTCAGACACTGGCCCATATGGTAGACCTCTGGAGTTGTTGCCCTTTGCAGAGTAGGGGAGGGATAGATAGAGGGATGCAGGGATGGTTGGAGGATGGCAGTAGCAGGAGGAGGCAGAGGGAAACGGGGGGAGGTTGAAATTAATCAGCAGGCCACCCCAACTGTCCACTGTCTTTGGGGAGTTGAGACATGCATATATGTGGCTGATTGAATTGGGGGTGTGGGGATGGCAAGTGGGGGGTTGTAGTGTGTTATTGTTGTATTGTAGTGTTTTGTTTTGTACTATTCCACCTGATTTTACTTATTTAATAGAAATACAAACATTTAAAATTTTTGAACACACATTTTAGCCTGAGCACATTCCATAAATCCTAGATATTTACATAAATAAATGATACATATAATTTCTAATATTATAATGTATAAAACGGTCAAATGAAAATAGAGATAAATTCAATCAATTATATTATATTTTCTACATGGACAAAATGTTATTTTTCAAACTTTTGCTTTTCCTTTACATAATTTATCATCTGTATTATGTTCATTTTATGAGAATTCTCACTTAATTCAATCAAAAGTTTTTGAAGTGGTGGAAGAAGTAAGAGTAAATGTCCTGCATTCAAAACGTACTTAATAAAACTATATAACCAAATGTCCTTAAAGTATCAAAAGTAAAAGTATGTGTCATGTAGAATTATCCCTTTTAAAATGTTATGTTTCTTATTTTTATTGATGCATAAAATGCAAAGAGCATGTTCTGTTCTTGCTGGGTGAGGTGGAGATCATTTTAAATATTTCATATACTGTTGGAAAGTTAAACAAAGCCTCATTTTATAAGATGGTCATTATTTTATGTATGAAAATCTTAATTTGCAAAATAACAAGGGACTATTAGTTGTCAAATAAATGTAGTCAAGTAAAAAGCACAATCTTTCCCAATGTAATGGAATGGAATAGAAGTATAAAGTAGCACAAAATTAAAATACTCCAATAATGCCTCAAATTTGTATTTAAATCTACACTACTAATTTTATTTTAGAATGATACGACTCTACACTACTGTTGAGTTTAGTACCAAATGGCAGATATATTGTGCAAATCATAAACACTTGGACAATGAAATGTTTTTGTTGTTGTTTTGGTGCAGTAGCCCACACCACAATTGGATCTGACATAAAGCCATGGCTATAAGGTTAAAGTCCTGATGTTAGCTTCAGTGCAATTTGAGGATATATCCATATTGACTAAACAGTGTGAGGACATTAGGGGATATTAAGGGCTATAAGTCCAACAGTGTTCATCCGATATGGATGTAAACACCTTCAAGCACGCTTAAAGCAAGAAAAGTAGTAATTTTTAATCTCTGTTATTGTTTCATCTCAAGTCCAATGTGCTGGAGTAGAGCCAAAACAACATGAACTGTGTCACTGTTCAAGTACTATGAGAAGGCACTGTACATATGTTTCCATATGACAAGCAACTTTTCAATAGCATACATGACTGCATCAACTCCAAAGTACAAATGTGTTTTCTATGAGAGGACATCTATTCTTTTGTGTGTGAGAGAGATCCCTACAAATCCTGTTGTTCCATTCACTGAGGCTTTAAAAAAATATCAAGGCCTGGTACTGTGAAAGATAGGCTGGCCACCTGCCATTCACATCACAAAGGAATAGACTGACAGATGTATAGACAGGAGGTCAGATGGTCAAAGACTTTGTCATAATGCTAAACATCATTATATGGATGCACTGCTTAAGTCAGGCTCTGTCATTGAAGCCCCCTGCTCTTTGCTTCTGAGTTGTTTACGTGTGGTTCTATACATGTGCTAAATAGTACATCCGAGTGTTTTTGCCTTAACAAAGAGTTTTACAACAGTCATGAAAATGTATGGGTTGACAGGGAGACATGTAAAAAACCTCAAATGAATCCAAAAAAATGATGTCTCCTCAATTAACAGTATTAAGTGTTCAACAAAATGTCATCATCTTAAATGTTTAAAAGAGTCTGTGTGAATACTAAATAGATTTTTATGGCCACTATGGGGCAAGAAAAAAATCCACCACGACCTGGCGAACCTAGATCTGAGTATATTCCTTCTCCTTTTAGCTTTTCTATGGTTTCCTACCAACTCCTGAGGGAAACATTGTGTTCTTTAGTTAAAAAATGTCAGCTAAAAGATCCACTAGCATAGCTAACTTTATCTGTGTGCCATTTGGTATTTGGCAGTACATACAGTTGGTTAATTATAGTTGTGAGAGTGCTGAGACTGAACCATTCAGTACATTGGGAACATATTGTGCACAATAACCAAAATGATAAGTTAAAAGAGGCTAAAAGAGTTGGGTAATAATTCTGTAAATTTGTCACTTTGGGGTTAGCCCCTCCACATTACACATTTTACATTATTATATTTAATATTAAAAAAATATATTGATTCGTAAGGCATTAAATATATAATTTGTCTCTTGTACAAAAAGACATTACATTACATTTTTATCTGATATCCAATAATTATGAATATCCATTTATGTATTAATTCAGCTGCTCAACCAAGTACTTAAATCCGGCATCAGTAACAAAATATTGTTTTATATATATCCATCTCTCTCTCTCTCTCTCTCTCTCTCTCTCTCTCATATATATATATATATATATATGTATATGTATATATACACATATATAATATTATAGTGCCAAAGGGTTATATAGTGCCAAAGGGTTACAAAGTCTATGCAATATATTAGACACATGAATAATATCCATTTGTAAACCCAATGCTCTTATTGGTAAAGACAGTAATTGAAGTGACTTGAGCATATCGCTGTAGATGTTTTCTCCAACTTTAAATGAAAAACAAAAAAAAACACATCAAAAACAAAACATAATAAATAATAAAACAAAGTCTCTTCTGCCAGTCAAAAAAAAAAAACTTTTAAGTCATTAAGTTCTTAAGTAAATATTTTCCTTATTAAAACCTACATGACTTGAGTTCTATGCAGAGTTGTTTGTTTAAAAATGCCTTAATTTTTACAGGACATATGGTTGGATACATAAACTTAATAACTGCAGTGCTTTTAATCCTGGGACAGATTGTAGTGGTATAGTGTTGATGACACAGTAAACTGAATCGTTAATTTTATGCTCAAGAGATTAATGTGTATATGACGTTATCTGTGGAGGAAAAAAAGTGTTCCTTAAGAAGGTCAGATAGATTACAATCAGTCAGCCTGGTTTCAGAGCAAAAGAGATAAATGATTCTTATATATCGCAAAAAGTCAACAATTTACCCTTAAATATGTTTTTGTTTTCTTTAGTTGTTTCTGTCAAACAAACATACAAAATATTGAATATCCATGGCCAAATATCTGTGCCATATTCAAAAAGATGCCTTTGTATGGCACCAAGCTATTGAGTAAATGTGTGTGTTCTGAAGTAATGGAGCCATTTAATCACTAGGGGGAGACAGATGATTGGGGGAAAAAAGCCTGTGTTGACCAGAATATTTAGTTTGTAGTCTGTGCGTTATGTTCAATGGACGCATGGAATTCAGTTACAGAAAATAAAACTACAACTCCATATCCAATGTTAACCAATTATACATTAATGCAGTGGTTAGGTAGGGGTAGTCTAGCTGATTAGCTAAAGGAGGTTGTATAAAGGTTGTATAAAGACATGAGCATCTTTACACCATCCGTATGTGTTGAGATCAACTTCCAGTCATTGCTTCAAACTTGTTTTCATTAAGGAAGCAATTGCCCCTCACCAACCCACCCAGAAGAGTGTTTTCTAAAACTGGATGCTGGAACTTGTTTGCTATTTCACCTGTTGTGAAGCAGATGCAACACGGGCTGCCACACACACACACACACACACACACACACACACACACACACACAGCTGAAAGGGGGGCTGGCAGATTACTTGCAGATGCAGTACAGCATAGGAAATGTGGACTGCTTCATCAGCTTGTTATAGTGACTCATGCATGTTCTTAATGTCTACTCCGCACAATTAAGTGCACCTCTGCTGAGTCACGAAGACAGCGCAGTACTTATCCATGTTGAGTTGGAGTCAATACCAAGACCAAAATGGCTTGGTCATAGCATATTACGGCTGAACTCATAGCTTGTTACAAGTAAGTTTTAAAAACTATATTGGATTTCAGTCATTTCAGTGTATTTTCATAGTATTTGCAGTTATTTGTACATGTTTGAAATCAACTTGCGGATTTAAAATTAATGGAATTGTTTGATAGAAGCTGGAATAAAATAAATAAAATGCTTCCAAAGAAGAAGTTATTTAAAAATTAGGTCTTGTGGACTGAAAATAATTAGAATAAGAATCTTTACAACAAATGTCATTTTTTCCCCAAAGCTCCCTAGCATATATGCATTTCCGGAAACTGCCGGACTAAACAGTGATGCTGGCCTACCCATTAAACATTTAAAAGACAATAAACAGCAAACTTCTTGGCTAACACTACACGTATAGCTATGTTTTGTCTCTTGAAGCTTTTTTCTTCACTCTTATGGAATTCCCACATCAGGTCCTTTGGTTTTAGTCTGTGATCAATATTGATTCAGCTTTGTCAGTGCTCATATACTGTACTGCCAACTCATTTAGTGCCTACTGGAGGGAAGCTTTGGGCCAGCCACCCCTTTAGAGAACATCATGCTCATCCTGTGTCTACCTTTTATTCAGATTTTTGCTGGGTATTGATTGAAAGGGGTTTATTTTCCACAAGCAGTTTTACTAAGGAGCAGTTGTTGCCGCGGCCCAGAATCGTCGTGGCACTTTATGGGCTGGTATCATTTTCATCCCCTCTTTCAAGGCAAAATTAGCCATAATCTTAGCTTTTTTCCCCCCTTCTTTGTGAATTGTGAATGAGCAAGAGCTAATAAAAAAAGAAAAAGTCTTTATTTTAAGATGAGAGATTAATAGAGAGACTAAAATTAGGTTTCTCTACCCCCTTTGTTAACATCACATCCATTGTAAAGCATGCTTTCTGTCAGCAGACTTCAAAACTGAAGATGATATGTGGATTTCATGCCAGATATGAGCTCTATCCACTGGAAAGGATGAGCAGTGTCTCAGGCCAGGCCTGGGAAGCCACTATTGATTTTATTTTCCTCATGACAGAACGTCTGTATATATCAGCGCAGTGATTTTGTGTCTGCTGGGCACATTGCAAATTAGATCTGTGATCTGAGCCCGGGTGGTTCAATGTGCTTGTTATAAATAAATAAATGAACGAATCAAAACTTAATTATGTGTGACTCAACCGCACACAGTTCATTAATGGAGGGACTCAACAAGAAGCTCTTTGAACTTTGAGTGTGTGTGTCAACACCGTTGCTAATCGTATCACCCTCAATTAACTTTACTTCTTATTACTGGATAAACCCTCTTTGGAGAGAGGGGGGGACAAAGTCGGGGGAGACAGAGAGAGAGAGAGAGAGAGAGAGAAAGGAGGAGGATTTGCGTGTATATGTGTGCCCCCTACCCCATCCCTCCACCCCCCTATCTCTTTACAGGACTGCCAGCCCGTCTAGAGTTATTCCAGGAATGCGTTGAACATGGCTGCCGCGATGAAGGCGCAGAAAACGGGACTGCTGGAACTTCGAGTGACCGTGGACCGCTGGATCCGAGTGTTGGCCACACTTACCGAGGACACGCTCACGTTAAACCCCGGGGAGGGTGCCGAGGAGCCCGCGAAGCCGAACCCGAATCCCGCCGGTGCTATCAACGGAGACCCCCCGAACCTAAGCTCGTCCCCGGTCCCGGAAACCATCACCAACGTGAAGCGCACCGTGCGAGTTACCAAGCAAGATGTTGGAGGACTCGGAATCAGTATCAAAGGTAAGAAGAAATAATAAGTAATATATTTTTTTTAAAAAAAGGCGGCTAACGGCGAGTCAGTTAACAGAAGTTTTGACCAGGAGTTTGGGAGCAGTTTCTGTCAACGGCAGCGAAAACAACCGTCGAGTTGTCAGTTAGCGTTAACTAACTAACTAACTTCAAAACTGACCGTTAAATCTAACGTATGTGCGCGAACCCCCCACGTGTTGAAGACGTTTCGTAAAGACACGTTTTTATTCGTATTAATAACTCGCAACTAATACATTCAGACCTGTTGTTTGCACAGAGAAAAAAAATGACAGCTGTGATTATCTCAAGCTGCGCCTCACCTCAACGGGGAACCATTTCAGTGTCCGTCCCAGAGTCACTGCCGGAGATGGCAATTAAGTTAGCTAAGTTAACTGATACTTACTGTCGTACAACGTTAGGTTAGCTACTAATAAACAGCGAAACTCAAACTTAACTCGGTTAAGTTAATGAAAGGAGGAAAAACACGTGTTATTTTATGTTATTCGGTAACTTACTCGTTTTGGGTTTTAAAACACATTATAAAACATAATGCTTCTTTCCTCAAAAACACGTGTAACGTAAGCTGAACATGTAGAGGACCAACCTTTTTGTTTTTGTGTTGGATTTTGTAACAAAAGACTCACCAAAGAGTATAACGTTAAAGTGAGGCACATCTACTTACAACAGGGTCCCAACATGTTATAAAGCAGCAGCTGTCGGCAACTGTGTGCAGTTATTTTGTGTTATGAAACTAATTTATTGCCATATATCTTAAGGATGCTTACAGATAATCGCCATGTCACTGGAAGGTATGGCTGTGTGGAGTACTATATGGGTGAAAGTGCAATGACAGGAACAAGAGTAAATCTCATCACCGTTTCTACAGAATATAAATGAACTCCAGCTGGCTAAAGGATCTTTTATGCTGATGAACTTTGTCTATGAATGAGCAAAGATGAGAAGCCCCAGTGCATACTGTATACCTCGCTGCTGCTACATTATAGGTAGACCACCATTGCTCCAATAACCTCTCAATGGGAGAAGGTTGTGACCTCTCCATATCTTACAAGCCAGGCTTACATACCTGTGCTGTGTACTCTACAGCGGCTGATAGATGAATTTCCCTTGTCCTGTTTCCTCGACTTGCAGCAACAGGCAGCAATCTTGTTTGTGAAGAAGACTAGGAGAGTTGAACATCAGCTGTGTAAGCTGTGTAAATATTAAAGATGAGATACGCAGTGATAATGCAGTTTGATCAATACTTTCATATTGATATTTTGATTTTATATTTTGATAAGCTCAAATTTGGTCGGCTGTTTGAGATAGACTCAAGCACAGACTTTATCCCTTTTTATACTCTGCTTGGTTGCTTTATGGTTCCTTTTTTATGTTTATCATTCATATTTATTCATCATTCATTTCATAGTCACTTTACTCTTCCTGTGGTTCCACCCCTCTGGCCTATACTAAACTTATTTGGGGTTGAGAGTTGCCACTTACCCTGGGTTGTGAATCATGCACAATAATGATCATTCTTGTATGTATGTGTATGTGCATTGTGTTTGAACTTGTGTGCGTTTGAGTTAAAGCCTCCACCTCCTGACAGGTCTGCAGTCTGCATGTATTGACAGATTATTACTTGGTCGATGCACAGGGTCGATTTGATGGACAGCTGTGGACTAACACCATTGTCATGTTGCAATGATGGCACATTATTGTGGCTGCCAGTGAAATGCTAATTTTACTTCCCCCGAGGCTGCCAACAACAACAACAACAACAACAAAGCCAGCCCCTAATGACATAAATGTAATGTCCATCTCTGTGGAAATGGGTGGCTTTGGAAATCAGACAGCATGTTATTAAAACAAAATCATAGCTGGCACCCCGGTGGCTTGTCATTGTTGTGATGCTAGCTGTTCAAAGGCAGCGATGAAGAGAGGGAGGAAGAAGGATCTAGCAGAGGGATAGAAAGAGAAAGGCAAAGGCACAAAGACCAAGCCATAGATGAAACGGGACATGGAGCAAGCCATTGAACAAGAGGTCAATGAGTTGTAAGGGGAAAAGAATGAAAGAAAGATTATGAAATATATATTTTTAAAAAAAGTGTCAAAAAGAAACGAGGTGAAGCAAATGAAAGAACAGGGCAAAAGTTGTTAGCTGGCTAGCCCCCACCACATTGTGAACAGCTGAGAGGAGCAGTCCGCAGCAGGCAGTTGTCATTGGCCAGAGATGAAAGCTATGTGGCTAGGAGTGGACTACGGCACTAGTGTTAATTTTAGGGAGCCCACCCCAGCCTGCAGGGAAGCATGGAGGCAGTCAACCTTTACTCTCACATGTCTAAATTTAAGAGGAGAGGCTAGGAAGCGAGGCTCCAGACTCTCTAGACAGGCCCACTGGTCAGAGTGGAGAATAGTGTGTTTTTCCTGAACTACTTATATGCAAGCTTGGTGGATTTAACCACAATGCAAGTCACTGTAACTGTGAGTTTGAGATCAAGCAATTGGTGAACGGTATATAATAGCTTCTCTGACACAATTGTCCCACTAAGGTGGGACTTTTTGCAAGTTAAAGTCAATGCTGGGATTTTTGGGGCAAATATTATGAAACCATATTTCTTTTGTCACAGACCACCTCAGATGTGCACACAGACACTATTTTTTGTAAATGAACAAAGCTCAAGTGCAGTGTTATGTAACTAATCTCTTATTAAAAATGTATTCTCTCCTAATGTGTCTCTGCACTTTCACCAGAAATATGTACATACAATACATTTTTAGAAGTTTTGTGTTAAAAGTATTTTTTTTCCTGTTGTTTCTTCCAGTGTTCATTAGCACTGCATGCAACTCAGCTGATGCAGTTTGAAGAAGTAAAGTGCTGATCTTACAGCATTCTTTGAAAGGAGCATTATCACAACAAACACATTGTTACCACAGAATTACCTAATTAGGGACATGTCAGTGTTGCATAAACCAGTACCATTCATTTACCTGTCATGGGTAGCTCCAGTGGTTCCATCCCACCTCCACCACTACCACCCTCTTGTCAACTGAGTGACAGGCTGCCAGCTGTAGGGTGCTGAACTAAGTTTGACATGAAAAGTTAGGGGAAGAAAGGTAGGGATGGGAAGCAAATATGGGAGGATTAAGGGTTGTGTAGGAGTGGCAGACGTATTGACGGTATTTTTCCTACAATATGCCAAGGATGTTTATTCAGCAGTCACGTCAGTACGAGGTATTTCAGATTGGAAGTAAAAATGAAAGTATGTGAATAAAGAAAGAGAAACAGAAAAGACATAAAGGTGGAAAAGTGTGTACAGGACCCGTCACTGTTGTTGGCCCTCACCCCCTTCGGCTGCCACAAGGTCAGACTTGAAGACCATGAAGTTGTTTTGCCTCCTTATCAATTCACATATTCACTATCTATATGTGCCTACATGATTTTGGTGTTAATGCCAAGTTATTTTGACACCACTGTCATCACTTTGACAACGACGTCATTATCCGTCGGTTGACCAGGCTGTCGTCTTCCTACTTGTCCAACCATTGACTTTAAGTAGATTCTTCACATACTTTTCCACCATTCATCAACAGTAGCTAGTACTGCAGTTGGTAAAGTGGGAAGTGCTGTGGTGAACACTCATTAACATGAGATATTAGCGTGTCGGTTTTAATGAAGCTGAAAGGTCACTGACCATTTGACATTTGAATACGTTACCCTCTTTCTGGTTATTAAGTTATTTCTTATGTCACTCTGCTACATTCATACATACTTGTATTATTCTCCTATTTTATTTAATTCATCTTTTTTTTAGAATTCACTCACAAACTACTTTAATCTGCTCACCTGCTTTTCCTACATGATTGTGGTGCTGATGCCAAGTCATTTTGACGCCACTGTCATTATCATCCGCTGGTTGACTCAAATAACCAGGCTGTCTTCTTCCTACTTGTCCAACCTTTTACTTTAAGTGGATTCTTGACATGCATTCATCAACAGGAGCTAGTACTTCAGTTGGTAAAGTGGGAAGTGCTGTGGTGAGCACTCATTAACATGAGATATTAGTGTGACAGTTTTAATGAAGCTGAAAGGTCACTGACCATATTTTGCACTGGCAATCGCTGTTGAAGTCCATTGTCCCAAGACCCTACATCTATCTTTCTTTTGACTTTTATTTTCAATTTTAAATGTTTTAATCTTAAGTTCAGTGCACATTAGAGTACAACTGTTAAGTCAGTAATTGATGGATTTCTAATGTTAAAGCTCTAAAAGAACAGTGTGTAGGATTTAGTGGCAACTAGAGGCGAATTTGCAGATTGCAACTGAATACCGCTCGCCTTCCAAGCTTGTAGGAGACATTATGGTGGTGGCAAAATTTGCGAAAGAACTTGAAAGGTCCTATCTAGGGGGGCAACAGATCACAAAACTCAAGGTTCGGATCGTATCACCGTTTTCAGTTGATTTTTCAGATTGGCAAAAAAAAAAAAAGGGTAAAATTGATATATATGTTTTTTTATAATTGTTATAATACATTACCCTCTTTCCGGGAATTTTATTTCTTATGTCACTTTACTACATTCTACTTGTATTATTCTTACATTTTATTTTATTCATTTTCTATAATAAATCAAATCTCTACAGGGACAAAATTATGGTCTATAAAGTAGGGCTGGGTATTGTTAAGAACCTCACGATTCGATTCGATTTTGATTCTTTAGGTCTCAATTCGATTCGATATTGAATCGATTCGATATTGATTTAAATGCTTCGATATCGATTTAGTGCCGACTCACCGCGCCCCCACTGGCCAGGGGCTTGAACCGATTCAGAGGAGTTAACGAATCGCTATTAAATTGGGAAAAAATATATTGCAATGCATTGATGAATCAATATTTTTACCCACCCCTACTATAAAGTCGCCCAAAAAACACAACTTGCATTCAGATGCAATTCCGTTTTCATAACAGCAGGTGAACCGTGTATGGAGGAGGCTTTCTGTTAATGACATAGCCTATCAAAGCAATCGAAACCAACGTGGTAAGATCAAAATAATATCAGACATCTCTCTCTCTCTCTCTCTCTCTCTCTCAATTTTTAATTTAATTGGCTTTTTTTGCATGACGTTTTAAATCAAACATGTTGCAAAAGCAAAAAGCCTCATATAGAATACAAATACTACTTGTATAATACAATGAAATAAATACTAATATTACAATGAAATGTGTCTCTGCAGAGCATGTCAGTTGACGCATGGGAGGGGGAGAGTGACGGTCGACTGTCCACTAGTTACTGTTGTTCTGGTTCTTGTAAATCTGTTTTTTATTTTTTTTAAATAACCGTGGAGGGTGGTCTGTACGGATCAGGGATCAACTATGATCTAATGCACCACTAACCCTATCTAGAGCCAGTTTGGTCTGGGGAACTGTAGAAACATGGCGGTTATGGCGGACTCCGTAGATAAAATGTGTGTAACGTATGTGAATAAAAACGTCTCATTCTAACGGAACAAAAACACAACGATTCTTATTATACACTAATGAAAACATACCTATGAATATTATATTCCAATTCTGTCAGTAGATCCCCTAAATGTTACACACTGGACCTTTTTAGATGTGATACAGAAAATATGTCTTGTCTGGTTTATGTATTGCTTAAAGTACTATGGAGTCATCATGCGCTCAAAGGAGATTATTGTGCATGTAATAACAGTTTATATAGTGTTGCAGATTGGGGACAAAGGTAACATGAAGGTTACAGAAGCAACTTGTGACTGGAAGGTATTCAAATTTAATCCTCAAGCCAGCTGGTGAAGTTTGGATAGGGGCAGTAAGCAGAACACTGGCCTCACAGGGCAGCAGACCATTAAACTTGACATTCACAACCACAAATGTATTATTCTTTTCAAATAATTGTGTTAGATACTGAGGAGAGCGGCTAATAAGTACAGCCATGTATCAGGCGTGGCAATGTGGTTGTATCTGTCTAATTTGCTGACCTAGTGGTATGGCATGGTATGGTATGGTCTGAATGGCTCCAATAAACTGGCATGGAATTTCATATGTCCCCGCATAATCTACTTTATCTTTGTGAATGTTACTGTTCCTAAGGGTGCTTCATGTCTACAGCGTGTGGTCAAATCAGCAGACTTGATTTGCGCACAGCTGTTTATAATAGCCTTCAAGTACACAACGTCCCTGTCACTGAGTCTCATCCATGTAAAATGTCCAAGTCATTACTGTTAGCGGAAATTTTCTTTTTTTGACATTTTGGGATTGCATCCAAAAGACCAAAGGAGAGTAACAGAGAGCACTGATCAGCCCAATAGTTCCTCAGCAATACAATTTCACAGAAAGTCCATAGTAGAGCTGCAACTGCTCACCTAGTATTGTATAAATGCAAAACAGCAATCTCCTGTTCTTACAAAAAATTGGATGCTAGCTTTTTTTAAAAATGTTTCCTACAAGGTAACACAAGGCAACTTTACTGTGCTTTACTCAAGACACAGTGACAGCAACAACAGACAAAAAGTAAAGAAAGTAAGAGCTTGCAGATCTGAAAATACTCAAATGAAAAACAATGGTAAACAGATATTCTTTCAGTTTTGGCCTACAAGGAGAAATAGCTTGGAATTGGAATAGTTTGATAACATGGCATCCAGTAACTCGAGCCCCTGAGTGGGAATTGTTCTTCAGCTCCTTTCCAAGATGGCATACTCAGACGTTGGTTATGCATAAGTTTACAAAGGGCAGTATAGTTAGTAGTAGTATAGTAACTGGCTCATATCCTTGTAGTCCTCAGCCATCAGGAACACTTTATGCATACTGTGAGCTACATTACTTGAACAGAGACAGAATGTTGATGCTTGAAAGATTAGGTAAAATATACAGAGTGCATGTACCACTGTCCACTGCACTTTGCACTGTACAGAACTGTATAAGGCAATTGTCTATATGTTCCGGTGCCAAAATACAGTACATTTATGATATTTAAAGATTTGAAACAGTTGTTCAAGTTGGGTAGTATAAAGTTAACATTTGGTAGCTATTCGGATTAAAAGTTTGATGACATATATTGACTTCACCAACATTGCTGAAGATTCCCCTTCACCTCAACTCCACTTTAAAGTTTCTATCAACACATCATAATTCAGAGTCTCAGTAAGTACAGGACATCACCTCACTTCTAAGACTCAATCATACAGTAAACCACTATCTGATGCCACAGAGCGGTGAAGTAGCTGGTAAATCCCTCTTTCTTAAACTTGAAAAGCACAATGATTGATGTGCATAGTAAGAGTGTGTCAGCTCAGTCCTGGTGTTTTGTTTTACTAAGAGCACCAGGCTGTGGCCTCCAAAGGAAGATACATGAGTTAAATTCCAAGGAATCGCCCACAGGAAGCAACCTGTAGAAGATGTATTTAAAATTAATTAAATGTAATCCTCTTTTAGGTAATTTCTCACTAGCCTGAAGGCTAGAGTCAAAATGCCAGCTGACATTAATGACAACATCTTTCATGAAGAGTGGAAGCCCACAGCTAGAGGCAGATCCATCAGCTTACTAGCTGACCTTCATTTAACGAGAGAGAGAGGAAGGGAGGGGAAGAGATAGGAAACTGCAGAAGTAAGTTCAGAAGGGTAATCGCTGCTGTCTATGTCTGTCCTCATATGCTCTCTGCAGTTTAGGTCACTTTAAGAACCAGTCTGTAGGATTTAGTGGCATCTTGCGGTGTAGTCGCACTGGCGACCCACGGTCTCTGTACGCCGTTCAAAGGTAACAAAAACAGAACGATTCTTATTTTTAGGTGAACTTTAAATGTTCAGATATGAGCATTGGAATGGTTGGCACGGCTCAAAATTACATTTTGTCCTCCTGCAACTGTCTTGAATTCTTCACTTCATTCTTCTTCTTCGCCAAGAGGGTTTGAAAAGTTACTAAATCTAGGGAGAAAGTCAACAAGTTGGCTACATGATAGATTTTATGTGTGACATAGCAAAATAAAAGTCGTTCCATGACGCACTGCTCACGTGTGCTGTGTGGACTGGGCTTAAGACTGCTCTGATAAAGCTGATCAGGAGTCAGAATTTGAGTGTGAATAACTATACATAATGCACAACTACTGTATCTAAAGCAGTGGATTGATTCCTTAAACAATTATGAGAAACAGCAATATTTTCTCCTTCTTGTCTTTCAGGCGGGAAGGAGAACAAGATGCCAATCCTCATCTCCAAGATTTTTAAGGGCCTGGCTGCGGACCAGACTGAAGCACTGTATGTCGGTGATGCCATATTGTCTGTCAATGGTTATGACTTACGGGAGGCCACACACGATGAGGCTGTGCAAGCGCTGAAGAAAACTGGCAAAGAAGTCATCCTTGAAGGTAAGATATTTTTCCCTCCGAAAGAATCAAACCCAGAATTGACTGTGTGACTCGACGCAGTCTTTTCCATTCATTGTCCTCTTTCTGTTCTGTCTCTGCTTTGCTGGTATAGCGTTCTGCAGAGTGACAGGAAACTTAACTAAGCGTTAACTATAACACATGCTTGCAAAATATGTCACAACTGTCTCTGTTGCATGAGAAAGTACTTCACATTTCTTTAACATTATCCTCAGAGTAGGAGAGAACAGGATTCTAATCTTTCATGAAAAAGAAGGAGCACTTCCACCTACTCTTGTCTGCACTCCACAGCTCCAAATAGATACATAGATGGAAACAATGGGAACTTTTGATACCTTGATATTTGTTGATACTTTTCTCCAGCACTGTGGTTGATTTTTTCCTTAAGGCTATGATGAGCTGAGAGAGACAATCTGTTAAATCAGAACTTTGATCAGACTTTCTTGGAAACATCCAAATAATGAGTTGAACTGAAACAGCAAGAGGAAACCAAAGACTCAAAATTGAAGAATATTGTTGTGGCTCACACCTCTGAAGATCTCGGCATGCTAATCAGCAGTCTTCCCAAACATCAAACACTGATTTGACACTGATAGAAAGCACTTGAAGTTCATGTCAGAACTGACGAGTGTGGAGAACTTATAGGGTGAGACCTGCTGTGCACAGGGAAGTTTGCAGTGGAGTCAGCAAGTGTTTGCAGGTGTTTTTCTTTTTTCTCCAACTCTAACTCACTCACGCGAGCTGCAAGAGTTAATGCATCGTATCTCTCTCCATCCTTTGACTCATTCGCGGCGTGTTATACGTGTGAGTGTTTGTGTGTGCACATTTGCCTAAAAGCATCAGTCCACCAGCAGGTGTGAACAACATGGTGAATCTGAGATGTGATCTTTAGCCGTGAGGACAGGGAAAGGGATTAAAAACAATCTTCCCCCTTGCCAACTGATTGCATCACAGGAATTCTGCTTCCCCCGTTTACAGTCGCTGGGTTCAATTGTAAATTCATGAGTGGTGTTTTATACTAGATGTTACTATTCAAAAGGAATATGTTTTCATCAGGAACCATAACATTTAAGACAAAACTGTTTTTAAAACATAAAACAGACATTTTGTTGTTTTGCTTTTGTATTGATCTTTATATTCTCTGTGTGTCAAAGTCCGTGTTTCGAGCTCACCCACAGATTCTAAACAGAGGCTAACAGTTACATTCAGTGATGTGTGGCGAATAGACGCTTCAGACCTTAGGTGCTCTAAACAAATACTGCCAGATGAAAACCTAGTATGTACAAATAGTGTTCAGGATCAGTGAGAGACAAATCCAAGTACTAAGTATTTTCAAAACTCAAAAATGGCTTTGAACAGGTTCAATAAACCAAAATAAGAATTGAAAAAAAACCTAAAACCAGAGTTACCAGTTTTCCATGTGACAGCATTTCTGTGGGTTAACTTGCACAGTAGGCTAGCATCAGTAACTTCAGCCAGCAGAGCAGATACAGCTAGAGCTACAGCCAGGGGAAATCATTGCAAATCCCCCTGCCTTACTTGTCCACAGTCAGGCAGAAAAGTGTTGATATCAGACAGCTCAACCAGCACTGCTCTGTGATCCGTCATGTCAGGAATCATTTCATGGGTTTCCCTTCCCCCTGAGGACCTGATAGAGGAGCGAAGAGACGAAAGAGGCTTGGAGGCTCACTGAGGGCAGAGGGTTGAGTGTGTGTGTGTGTATGTATGTGTGTGTGCATGCATGTGTGTTTATGAGTTTTTTTTTGATGTCCTGTGATTGCTTTGCTTGTGTTTGTGTGCTTATGCCTGTCTGACCCGGCGATTGCAGAAAGCATATCTGTAGTGAGAAGCTTTGGAGTATTTTTAGGGAATAGAGGAAATAAAGAATTGGTCAACACTATCGGGCTATAAGCTTTCCTACTGCAGTTTTTTTATATTCCAATTTTATTTCACGACTACTTGTGCACCATAAAAATACTTTTGAATACATATGACATGTAGTTCAAGTACAGTGTTTATTTTGGTTTTGGCATTTTATCAAGATACTACAAAAAAAAAAAAAAAAAAAAAAAAAGCAGTAACAAATTCCTTCTTGGCACCACTACAGTGTTAAAGGTCAGGGTAACAGTCTTTCTTACATGTGCACATCAACAAACAAGCCACCACTGCTGCACTCAAGGCAGTTTTCATCGCTCTGTGAGATTCATAACACAGACAGCCTTGACTGAGATCAAGGAGAAACTGCTTCCATCACATTAAAATATCTGGAATATGTGAACAGTAATACTTGACTCTGTCAGCTAACTACTTTCACAACATTTAAGGGAGTTACATTAGAAGACTAATTGGCATTCTGCGCTTGCGGCAGGATTTTTTCTTTTTGACCCTTTTGGAAGTCAAATGGAGAAATGTTTTTAATAACCTGTATTAAACAGATTTCTTTTTTTGATCATTTAGATTAATGCAATTGTAATTGTTTCAGCAGCACATGTTAAGGGTTTTCATGCTGAGCTCTGCCTTGTACCTGTATTAGTATAATGATGGTGTTTTCAAACAAACTATGTATTTCTTTCAGTGAGTGCATACTGGCTAAAAGATTGTCTACGTGCAAAAGTAAAAACATCAGAAAGAAAGAAAATTGCTATTAGATTGATTTTAATAAGGGTTAAGGGTTTCCAGCTGTGCATATGTGGCACAGCTGGAAATAGTTTTTCCATCGTTCGCTTGATAGATTTTTAATAAATTATATGATTTTAATGTCCCACATGGTTGCTTAGCAGCCAACAGCAGAAGAACGAGGCAGTACTGGGCAGGTCCCAGGTGTGAGTGTGAATATTGTGTCCTCTTGCTTTTCCCAGACATCTTACCATAAATAAGAATTTGTGCAAAGTCAATCTGTCTGTGTGTAGGAAGAAGAAAAAGTGGCCTCACTATATGTTACCAATAAGATGCCCTCTGGTCCTCTTCCTCTGTGTTCCTGTCACACCTCACATCAAAATGGTGATGGAATAATCAATGTGTGTGTGCGGGAGAGGAACAGTAAACACCTGAGAGGGTCAGATAAATATAACGGACCAGATGAAACCATAAAACCACAGCTGCCTTCATTTCCTCCCAACGACATTTACAGCCTGACTGTGTGTGCGTGTGTATGGGCTCGTGAGCACACGCGCTGTGTCAATACCTGCTTGTGTATGTGTGTGTGTTTTATTAGAGAGCAATCGGCTGCATCTTCAATTGTGTGCCTGGGTGTCTTTGTGTGTATATGTGAGGAAAGAGAGAGGTGCATAGGTCACCTCGACATTTTCCCAGTCACACACACCTTATCATCACACCTGAATGTGCTATTATAGTAGAGTTAAGGATTCATTTCATATGGTGTTGCTGTCAACCTAAACTGGGAGATTTATATATAATTTTTTTTTAAACTGTCAAATGTGAGAACATCATGAAACAATAAGACATAGCAAAAATGAACAAATGCAAAATGAAAATTAAATTGGGACAGAATCCAAAGAAACTGCAGACTGAACTGGGTGAGCTACAGTATGTAGCACTGGTCTCTGCCACTGTGTTTCTATCCTATTTTAATTTGGACTCTACTCTCACTTAAAGTGCATCCATCATTGCCTCCAGCTTGTCAGCCGAGACGAGGTGCGTTCCACTACTGTATGGAGAAACCATGGAACGAGGAGTGTGTGTGCGTATGTGTGTGTGAAAGAAAGGGTGGGAGGTAGGGATAGTTCAATGTTAAAGCTGTTCCCTGGGCAACCAAGGTCTGACAGAACAGCACAAACACAAAGTAAGCATACAACCACATACTACACATACTCACGCACATAAAAACATAACATACGCACACGCAAAAGGGGTAAAGAAAGGAAGGGTAAATGGGATACAAAGGACAGGTCAGTGTTAGTGTGAATGTGGATGACTGATAGAGAGTGTGTACATGTGGGTTTGTTCATAGGGGGCATGCTGTTCATGTATCCTGGGAGTCAAAGTGCTGGTACACCATGTTTTGTAGGGCAGGGGAAGAATGTAACACTCCGATGACTGAGCTAGTGAGGCTTGTTGTGCGACCCGATAATCTTGATGTGTGACTGTGCAGAGCTACCTCATTAGTATACCAGTTGGGGTTACTGGTAGCATAGTTGACCTTCTGGGATACAGACCATGGTATGTTCAAAATAAACTAGTTTGTTTGCGCGACCACATCTAAATGTAAAAGTGATTCCATGCAACCACACTGAAAAGCATAACAAAATACCTGCCGTCATAGAGAGGGGCGAGATGGGGATTCAAATGGGGATAAACAGTATACAGTCTCAGCCAGTCTCTCCTCAAAGTCATCTATGATGTGTGTCCACATGAAAAGCTTAAGAGAGAAGTAAAACTTTTAGCCAATCGCTGTATGATGTGGCCTTATGCTTGTAGCTTTGTCAGTTTCAAATTTTTACACAAATTATTATTATAATAATAATTTATTTGTAAAGCACGTTTCAAGCTTAAGCACAAAGTGCTTTCCAGATTAAAACATATACAGATTAAGAAATTGTTGGATGCTGCCCTTCAATCGCAATTTTAGAAAGCGGTGGGGGGTCGGGGGGTTCAGACACTGTTTGATGATCCTACAACCACTTAAATTTAGGCACACTAACTGCTTTAGGCTTTAGTTTTGGCGTTTAATATTCATCAGTGGCTTAAAGGTGTAATACGTAAGAATTTTAGTTTAAAGCATTCAGAAATTAACAAAACATATCAACAGAATGTGAAGAAATCTTTTGATTTGTCTTTGTATTGAGATATTTACTGAAGTTAGCATGCTAACCAGCTAGCTTGAGCCCATACTGTCCTGTTCACCACTTTCTCCCACTTGACTCCTCTCCTGTCCGCACTGTGTCTTTGTCGTCCATGAAGTCAGTGTCCTGGTCGGAGCTGCTGTAAATCACCACTGTGATATATTCCCTGTTGTCAAACTGGCCTCCATCTGCCTCACAGGCTGCGTTCAGTCCCAGTCCAGCTGTGTTGGGAGGCTGATGAGAACAGTTCCGTTGCCCTCTCACTCTTCCTGCCCCTGTTCTGCTGCCTGTTCCCGCACCACTTAACACTGGCATTCCCCGTTTGGTCCTTCTTGCCCCTGGCCGGAACACCTCTTCCTCCCAGTGGTCCAAAGCTCTTTTGCTAACAGTGTAAACACAAACACTCCCCGGGTGTTGCTCCGAGCTCCCAGATCCATCCAGGCCAGCTAACAGGACTGCTAATTGCATGGAAATCTCAGCTAACTGGCTAACGGTAGCTGCGGTTGGCAGCAGGAATATTCAGTTCTTACGTATTGCACCTTTAATAAACTGTTCAAAAGGCACAAACAAAATATTAGTGATTAGAATAATAAAGATAGAGCACTGATTCTATAATCTTTAATGATTAATGAATCAATCAAATTGTTTTGTATTCTTATTCCATGTGGGGAGCTTTCTCTAGTTGGCAGCTATAAAGACTGAAATGTACCATTAAAACGTATATTTTGGCCTCGGTCTGATGAAAAAGTGTGACGGTCTTGTTCCATGTGGTTAGGTCTGTTTTGTACTTGGTGAGGGTGTTAGCTTAATGTCAGCCTGAATTTCAGAATTTCATTGGATATCCAAGGGAACAACATTTTCTGCACGTCTGTCTGTGCGTTTATGTGTGCACAGGAGAGAGTGAGGGACAGAATGAGAGAGAGAGAGCTAGTTTCCTCTACCAAGACATTTCTGGACACTGCTGGTTCTTTCTATCCTGTCCTTTTCATTAAGGTTTTTGTTCTCAGGCTCAGTGCACACACACACACATGGATTAAGTAGGCTTAGTTGTGGAAGCTCTACGGTTGCAGTCTTTCCCTTGTCTAGAACTGCTTTTAGCAGGGAGGGTACATGTTTTGCTCATGTCTTGTTAGCTGTATCAATTCTTCTGGTTTCTGTTGTCCACATTGGACTGTTGGCCAATGTGCAAGCATGAGCTATTGATCAACTTTGCACAAAGTCCAGTGTGTTTGGAAAAAAAGTATCGTCACGTTTAAAGAAAAACACTAAACAAGTGGATTTATTAATTCAGTGACAGTAAATCTCTCAAGTTCTTGGTTCATTGATAACATTGTTTGCTTCATTTCATCTGCAAACAAATTTAATCTCACGTACTCTCAAATATATTCAGAAACTTTTGCTTGATGATGTAGGAGTTGGGGTGTTAGAATAGTGTTAAGTGGATTTCATCTTTAAGTACTGCACTAATGACCAATGACGGAAGAAGTTGTAGAGAGCAGCAAACTCACTGCCCAGATGAAATATTTTTACTATAAATCAACATTTTGTCACATTGTTCTTTCTGTAGGAGAAATAAAACCACCTGTGTGTCATCAGCCTGTGTGAAACAAATCAAAGAGTTCACAGGGCAATCATCATGAAGGTAGACATAGAGTACATGGAAAGGTAATTCAGCAAAGACAGGTCTCCAGAACATATTGCTTAATTTGAATTTGTAATTTAATGGATTTTTAATCTGTGACTTTCTACTTTGCTTATTTGTACATTGTGCCCATATAGTGAACATTTGAGGCATTTCTTGCCAGTGAATTACCTTTCTGTGTGATTTGTTTCTATGTTTGTGTTGATTGCTCTTTGATTTGAATGACCTGGTCTACGCACTATATATCCCTCAAAATGTACTTGTAGTGTTTTGCGCTCTGCTTAAAAGGAGATGACCTTTAGAGACAAACTCTGTTGAGCCAGAGTCATGTGTTGCCACACTGTTTAGAGCATGCCTTTCATGGAGGCCATATTTTGAATCTGACTTTTATTATAGCTTTTGATATTAAGCCCCGGTGAACCCATGGTTGCACTGTTGAGTGTATTTAATAAATGTGACTGCACCATTCCTCTAGAAGCAACTGCATTAGTACTGCTTTAAAAACTATCCCAATGTGAAAATTCAATATGCACAAGCAGGAATGTGTTTCAGGAGAGCCTGAGGTGAGATTAGATTTGAAGAGGTTCGTTTGTGTCTGTGATGAGTGTTAGCTGAAGGATGCTTAGTCAGCATTCTCAACAAGAGCTAACCCAGACCTAATCTCTCTTTCTGACACACACACACACACACACACACACACACACACACACACACACACACACACACACACAAAAGACACAACTTGGGTTTTTCCCTGCATCAATTGAATTTCTGTTGTGTCCATACACACACACATTGATCTGCAATTGCAGTACAGTGCCCCTGTTAAACATCACCCACTTGGTAGTTACTAAGACCATGTTCATAATATTACTTTCGTATTTGTATGTGGGTTCTTAACACAAGGGCAGGACAGGCAGCCCTCCAGAAGGCCGAAGAGTGCAGACCGAGTGCAGTTTGAGTTACATTTTGCTTTGAGGGCTAAAAATCGTATTTCCTATCTACAAATCAAGCTCTTCAAGGACGTGTGAATATAGCCCCTCAAAAGAAGATACATGCCATATAGTCTTTTTAAGCAAGGCCAGCAGAGATATATATCCCTGTCTCCAGCCCTATCTTCCTGCACTGATTCAAGTCTGGTTAAATGAGTGATTTATGAAATATAATGACCTTGGGGAGTAAGGTTTGAAGCCCCTCGTGGGGACACAGCGTGCTGCAGATTGTCTGCACTATTCATTCTTTGCCTAAAATTCATTCTGCACAAGTTTAGGTTCTATTCCTGAGTGAGAATATGCGTCAGTCCCATTGGTTTGGTGTTCACACATAATATTATCTGTAAATAGGCTGCGCTCATGTGTACAAGCACATGAAGTTGCACACACATATACGTCTACCTTTGCTGTTGATTCAGAGGGTGGCCCATTTCTCTTTTGGATTATGTCAGACAGGTAGCCAGGGAGGCAAGTGAGATTTTCTTAATTTACAGTTTCCAACTGCAAATTCTCAAGTGGTGTCTGTGGACCAAGCTGCCTCAGCCCAGTCAGGTTTGTGAGAGTTTGTGTTTCTGTGTATTAGCTATCTGTTAATCTGATAGGTGGCAGCAGCATGGCCCTGTGCAATCATTGTTGTCGCACAGTCTAAAAGCGCCTTTAAACATCCTAAGAACTATTGTTACTCTCGGTTTACTTAATCAGTAGCGTTTGTGTTGTTGTCTACAGCAGGAGAATCCTGTCCTTCTGACTCTCTTCTGTGTCGGATCTGCAGGATTAGTACATTTCTTACTCTCTCCAAACACTGCCCGGATAGTTTGTCATGCTGGATTGGAACAGCCACTGGCATGTCCTCTGCTCAGTCTGCTGTCTTTGTCACATTCCTTGCTTTGCTGACTTTCACTGCCACCTAATGAAATATGTCGTAAAAAATAAGTGCACAAAGCTGTCCATTAGACAATGTTGCAGAGTTATCTGTTGCACATAAAACGTCTTCTCTCATAACTGGAAGACCAATTTAAAGTTATAGATTGAACACCCCCCCGCCCCCCCCCTTTTTTTTTCCTTTTCTTAATTTGGCCTGTCTGTCAAATTTTAATTGCTAGTTGAGAAGTGCATCTGCATGTGACATTATTCCAGTGTGGACCATGTGAAATCAAACACGGATGGTTTACTGATGAGGCTTTGCAAAATTAATGCACAAATGGTTAACTTGTCTATGTGATCAGATTCTCAACTATATTTTTTTCTGTCTGCTCAAAATTGATACTTTTGGGAAATGTCCATGGACATATGTAAATGTATGAACCCAACCAGCGTTGATACTACAGATGCGTACAATTGGAGGACCCTTTCCAATCCAACACTGTGGTGGTGTGTTAGTCCTGCTTTAAGCAAACTGAGTGACGTCATAACTGCCTACACTAACGTACAGTTGTGCCAGTGACATGCATGTACTTTATCACCTAATTAAAACTTTCTGGCTCTCGCTCCTGTGACAGTATAATTATTACTTTGAAAATAAACCTTACCCCTTGAAGCCTGACTGAATCCCTCAGCCACATCCCTCCAGTTTCTTACAAAGCTTCTCCTCAGCTCTGATAGTCTTGATTAGAGGGGGGGAAAAAATCTTCCTATATGACTTATTTAACAGTAAAGAGAAAGGGTTTTCTCTTACTTTGAGATGTATCATTATCTACATATGGAATTGTTTTGTAGAGCAGTATAGCACAGAGTGCAGGTCCATTAAGTCTGATTTAATTGGCAACTAAATTAAATTCTATACAATTTGGTGGTTCAGTTGACCGTTGTGTATTCCAGTTAACCTTCACTGATCCTGGGTAGTCTCGTTTGGAAATCAAACTTCTTTTTGTGTGAGGTGAGTGAAGCTGTCTGTGAAACGGAGGAATGAGAGACTATTTTTGAATATGAGTCTGGAAAGAAATGCAAGGCACAGTCGCCTGTACATTTTCCAGTGTGCAGTATCTGACAGGGAAAACAAAAATTGGCCCGTTCTCTGCTTACATTTCACCACTGCACATTTGATGCCAACACACACAAACAGACTTAAAACACACACACTGTCTACTTAAGTCGCCAGCTTTACAGTATATTGTAAGGTGATGAAAATAATGCTGACTTTGTGAAAGGATACATTTCCACTGGTGGGAGCACTGTTAGAATACACGGTCCCATATTCATTCTTCACACTGACCTACATAAGTTTATGTTGTGTCCCCGTTTGCCTGCCCTGTTCTTCTTTCCTGATTGAAAAACCTTCAGTCTAGTATTCCTACATATTTAGCAGATTTCAGCCCAAGCCATACTTGAAAATAGTTTGTGTATGTAGGGTCTTCCCTGGACACAACAAGGTGTGTGCGGTTATTGACTATGTTTCTGGCACTGAGAACTAAATCCCACCCATCTGGTGCTCCAGTTCTTTAAAGTAAACACAATCACAAATGTAGCCGTCGCTCAGTAAAGTCAAACCTTTTTACTTTCTTGCTGTGAAAGTGAAAAATCAGCAGTAGTGGCACATACACCCATCAGCCGTAACATTATGACCAGTGACAGGCAAAGTGAATATCACTGATCTCGTTATCATGGCACCTGTCAGTGGGTGGGATATATTAGGCAGCAAGTGAACATTTTGTCCTCAAGTTGATGGGCTGGAAGCAGGAAAAATGGGCAGCGTGAGGATATGAGCGACTGACAAGAGCCAAATTGTGATGGCTAGACGATCAGATCATCTCCAAAACTGCAGCTCTTGTGGTGTGTTCCCGGTTTGCAGTAGTCAGTAGCTATCAACAGTGGTCCAAGGAAGGAAAAGTGATGAACTGGCCATGGGCAGTCAAGGCTCCTTGATGCATATGGAGAGCAAAGGCTGGCCCATGTGGTCTGATCCAACAGACGAGCTACTGCTGCTCAGATTGCTGAAAAAGTCAACAAGTTAATTCTGGTTCTGATAGAAAGGTGTCAGAAGAGTTTTGTTGCGTATGGGGCAGCATAACATTGGGACCTCCAGGGTGCACAGGTGGTCATAATGTTACGGCTGATCGGTGTATATTAAATATTGTATTATCATGCCGGGACAGTTTTGCTGTCATCTAGCTTCTGTCCTCCTTTTGTTTGTGTAAGGTAAAAATGACAAAGAATGTTAAATTACTTTTTTTGCAGTGTTGCAAACTTGATGTCACTTAGCGTTACACTCTTTAAAACGTTTGAAAGAAACAAGCAACAAGGAGCAACAAAGTCAATTTATAGTGTGTGTGTATTTAAATCAGATTGTCATTTGATGTATTCAGAGCATAATTACTATCCACAGCACTCATCTTCTGTACTTTAGGGTGTACTGTAGCTGTTTCTGTTCTGAATTTCTGTGTGTATCCCTGCTGTGAAACCTCTGACCCTCTGGACACAAAGCTTGGTTCCTTTTCCTTCAGAGCCGCTGGCCCGTGAGGACATTGTGCTTAGGCTAGCTGAGGGAATGGATTAACCCACAAAATAACATAGCTTTATTAAATCACAATTCACCCTCAGACCTCCCCTCTCTCTGTGGCATCCAGTTTGCTTAACAGGCCCCTTCTGAACCCCACTGCCCCGATCTGAGGCCCCTGATAAATTGGTGGCCCAGTCTTTGTGCCACTCTGTCACTTCATTACAGGCTTAAACTCCACTGAACCATCTCACAGTATTGTGCAGCCTGTGCAGTTTGGGGTTGGAGGATGGGGGTGTAATAGGCATAAATGACAGTAAGGCATAAATGCAGCCATTACTCAGAAATGAATGATTTAATACATGAGAAACAGAAACAGGCTGAAAACAGGTGAAAAATTACTTTTTCACCTTTTCTAAAAACTGCTGATGTACCAGTCAACCTAAATGTATTATTCCCTGTTAACTTTTACAGCTGAGTTTTCAGCATCTGAGCATTTAATATATATATACTTGCATATAATAACCCACAATATTTTCTAAATTGTATGCATCATTCTACCATAACTTTTCAGTGACATTTATAAACTGTATCAGTGTTTTCTTAAGGCCCCTCTCTATTCAAAATTGAAGCAGCAGAAGTTTACATTACTTTCATTTGCTTCATTTTGAATAAAAATGAACTGTAGATGAGGTGTAAATGAGGTTCATTCAAGTCGCACAGCAAGTGACCGCTTTGAATCACACCAAGCCAATATACGTGAACCTATAAATGGAAAATTGAGTTTTTCTGCAATTTAGGCAGGAAACAGATCTCCAGACACAAAATTTAAAAGAAAAGTTGGAAAGTAAAGTGGCAATGTGTGCAGCTGAACCTCCCTTTCACTCTGTTCTTGTCCTCTGCCAGATCCTGTTCAAGTTTCCTTCACTTTCACTTTGTTGAATTAGGATAATTAACTCTCCTGACACACTATGCAAAGTAATCAAATCTGTGCTTTGGCAGTATGTGAATTAGTTTAAAAGTCTGATTTGGTGTGCTCTGCCCTCTCTCTCACTCTCATCCTCTCTCATACTATACCTTACACTCCCCGAGGTTGGCGTTTATCCATGAATTTAATGAGATGGGCTATAGGAACGACTAACTTATCTAAATCATTCAGAACAGGGGAAATATTCTTCGGCTGACTGACGCTGCCAGAAAGAGACACATTCATTTGCGAAACACTGGGGAAACACCTTACATGAGCTCACACACATCACTGAAAGGAGGCATGGACGTACACTTTCTTTATTTGTGTGTATACACACATGCCTCAAAACAGACATCAACACCACTTCAGGGTTCTGTAAGCCAGAGTAGAAAACATGCATTTCTTTGTACTATAGATCTTGACTGATATGTTTAGGGCTGATATGGAAATAAACAAATCAGATTTTTTTTAAAGAATCCCTGAAAGCTGCTCTAATCTTTATATTAACAATAGATAAAGTGACTAATGGGTAACAGTTTACTTTGTCCCTCTATTTGGCATTTATGAGCAGTATTGAAATAATACATGTTTATAATACACTATAATGTAGTGGTTAAGCATGTATGTGTTTAATAATGTATTTGTCAACAATATAGCTATTACCCACACCCACTGCTGTAGAAATTATGATGATAATATCTGTAAATATCACTACCTGCCAAGAATCAAACAGCAGACAAAGAAAAGCTAACGGCTGGTTGGAGTTTGTGGCAACTGGAGTCCATGGAGACCAAATCCAGAGCTACAGTAAAAGGAGAGTGAATATTGGACTGACATTCATCGGATGACAGAAACACGACTCCAAACTGAGTAAAATAAAGTGTTTTTCTTGCTTATCAAAAGTATCTGCTCTCACTGGCTGTAGCTCATTATATGGCTCCCCCAGTCATCTCCGACACAACCAGATATTTAGCCTCCTAGATATTTTCCTGGCGTCAGCGAGTCGAGCCTGCGGGTCACCTCGTTTAACAGTTCACTCAACGGGATCCTCCTCACAGGAGCGCGCGCCAATTTGCCTCCGATCTGGGGGCATGTGTCGACGATCTCCCAAAATATTTGGCAAGTGGAAAATCCGGGCTAAATTGCAATTGCAATTGCATTGTGCACTCGGCATCGTCTGCCAACATATACACTGTTTTGATCTGAAATGAGCCCAAATTGTCTGACAACATCAACCGTGCTGATGTATTGGTCACATTTAACTCTGCACGTGTTCCTGCTAGCATTCATACATTTGTTAACTACATCTATAAAATAAAATCTTCCTAATGTTTAGTTGCATCCTTCTTTTCGGAATCCACAACTTTTTTCTTCACCATCTAATTTATGATTGGTAGACTTAAGTGGGCTCAGTTGTTTTTTTTTTTTTGATTTTTACCTCAGTTGACCTCCGCGTACTGAATGAAAACAGCATGTGTTCCATAGTGTTTCAGTTATTTATGATGTTTTGGCCCAAGACATCTTTCCTTGTTGGTGGTGTAACATTGGGACATTCTTTGCCTGACATGGTTTACAGAGCCAACAGCATGCTTCTGAGGTCGCTGACTGGCCAATGACATTCCAGCTGCTCCCACGGTAACCAGTGGCAGGGGGGAGGAAGGGCTGGTGTTTTAGCTTTAGTTTAGTTTGTTTCGCCTTTGACAAGCCAATGGCACTTTTTTTCTACCGCCAAGTCAAGAAGCATGTTAATGACTGCCAACTTCATCAACCTGATGCTTTTCTGATTGGAGACCTTTATTTTACTGTCATTTTCCTTAGACCATCTAAGTGTAGGCGGACTGTTGGGTGGATGTAGAGAGTTTGTGTGTGTGTGTGTATGAGACAGTCAACACAATGGAGAGTATTGGCATTGAAAGTGAAGGAGAAAATTTAAACTTGTGCTTTGGCAATTTGGACTGTCCAGGGAGCTGGAAAAGAAAAGGAAGAAGCTTTTCAACAGGAGTTAAGTGAATTGTGTCAAAATAGAATTGGTTGAAAATGTCTGGTCAGGATTTGTGAGGTTCAATGTAAAGACTTTAGCAGGAAAAGCTTAGTGGCAGATTCTGCAGAAGAAGCAAAGAAAGTCCTCATACACACACACACACACACACACACACACACACACACACACACACACACACACACACACACACACACACACACACAGTACAAAAGTAGTTTCACTGGCTGCCAGATAAGCTAAAGTAATAACAGTGCCATCTCAGCTAATTTTAGCTCTGTATTGAATGTGCCGCCACTAGTATTCATGGCAACATTTCTGGCTGAGCTTAGCTGTATGCTCAGTCTCTCTCTATTGCCTGTCTCACTCTTCCTTATTCTCTTTTCGTGATCTCAGTTTTTTTTCCACCTCTTTCTCTTTTCCATGTTGTTCGGTCCTTTCCTCCACTCCTTCAATCCTCCACTCCCTCCCTCCTCTCATTTTCATTCACCACTCTGTTTGAAAACTGTCTCGTCCCATTTGTTGTGTGGGGCCACAGCTACTGCATGACATTTCTAACCTGGGGAAACACCAATGCGATCATTTCCACAACGTTTTTTTTTTTTTTTTTTTTTTGAATAGTAAGTCTCTTTAAAAAAAGTAAATAAATCGCCTTTATACGTACTATGATTGGTGTTTTTCCCCCAGCCTATTCTGTTGTGCAGATAGTGCAGCATGAAAGACAGACATAAACCCACACATGCATAATAAAGAGTAATGACCACTGAGAATAGAGCGCTGTTTACATGCCAGATATTAGTCATGCTTGCATTCTCTCTCCTGACTTTCTGAGTGTAGGGCTAGTTGCACGACTGAGACATCCTTATCATATACAGATAGCTATCACTGAAGTGCCTGTCTTTACCTGTCTGGCTGCACTGTGATTCCTGGGACTGGGACTTTATTAAAAAAATCCTGCAGCTTCAGTATAGTTGCAAGGTTCAAGAGATCTTCTACGATGGCTTCCACTCAAAACAATAATGTACGCAATCCCATTTACATTCCTGGTCTTGTGTCGTTGCCTGCCATATTGAGATTGACCACATCAATTTTGAATGGCCTTGGTCCAGCAACAAGGAGGCAGTTGGCTACCCCGTGGTACAAACATCAATGGGTTGGCACAAGAACAAATGGACAGAAGCTCATTTCCATGAAACATTACGTATGCAAGTTGACAGCTACTTCAAAGCTGTAGCTGGTACATATTGGTTGCTCACTGCTTGATACGTGTTCCCAGTCTTCACATCCCAATACATCTGGTTTTGTCTACAAATGCACATTTTTTTTACTCGGGACATTGAGCTGATTCTGCATAGTGTAAATGAGGCAAGTAAACAAGTGAAATTTAGAAGTAGAAATGGGAGACACTTATACATTAGGGTCATGTAAGGTGGGTGTATGTACCAACTAGTTCGTACAACTTCAGTACACTGCTAGGATACCTATATGTCTGGGTAAAAATTTAAATACCTGTGATACCTGAGTTTTGGTACCAATGCAAAATGTAAAAACCTTGTTACTTTGAGGAAACACAAACTTTCTGTATCCAACCAATTTGTCAGAATTCTCAAACACAAGCATCCATCTTCGAAATTTGCCGAAATAAAATCAAACAAGCTTTGATTTAAATCCAGAACTATCTGTCAAAGTAAAAACGAGCACAAATTTGAGCAAGAGTTCAATGAAAGCTTTTTGTACTGTATGCTACAGACACCAAGCCAGTTATCTAACAAGTAATGAGGGTTGATGCACTACACCATAAATATCTTTTTGGAATTTGTGTTCATTTGTGTGTGTGTGTGTGTGTGTGTGTGTGTGTGTGTGTGTGTGTGTGTGTGTGTGTGTGTGTGTGTGCGTGCACTGCTTAGCCAAGTGTGTGAGTAAGTGTTTGCGTTAAACCCAGACTGTGTGTGGGTCGTAAATGTTTGTCCCAGGAAACCATACTGGTAGACCATATATATGAAAAGGACGCTGTTAAACCAGCAAGGAGTAAGTGAGTGTGAGAGTGTGAGTATAAAAGGCAGGCATTTCATTTCAGTTTCAATACTCTTAATCCAAAGTAGGGGGGGAAAAAGTCATTCTTCTAAATTATTCTTTATAGATTTGAGAGAAAACCCTTTAATGATGAGACATTTTCAGCTTTTAGACATTGAAAAAGCCAAAGCGAACTAAAAAGGAACTGAGATTAGAGACAGATTGGAAATCATTGAGAAAGAATAAGAATTTTCAAAAGGAAAAGAGGTGCAGCCAGGAAGACAGTAACTACTCAGCTGACTCAGAGGAGCTACTGTATGTTTATAGTTTTCAGCATTTAGGTCATGCCCTTTTCTGCAGCAGCTTAAGGCTCCTTCAGACATACACTGTAATCCCTAAATGCTTTTCCAGTTTTAAATTTTGGCATCATGTTTGAAAAAGAACATGAGTAGCTGTTTCTATAAAGGGGTGTGTGTGTGTGTGTGTGTGTGTGTGTGTGTGTGTGTGTGTGTGTGTGTGTGTGTGCGCGCGCGCGCGTGCACAATCCCTCACCTTGCTTATCATAACACATAACTTTCTGTTATGCCTCTTCTCATGGCTTAGATTGCTGGATGCCAATCGTGTGAGCATTACATCCGTGTAGCGGTCATGCCCTTTTCGAACAGTCAACATGACACTTTTCCACAATGGAGACCTACGTGTGAAAGCTAAAAGCCATTACTTAGACCGACAGATGAAACCAGAAGGGAAAGCAGATTTACAGTGGGTGAGAAGGCGTGTTATGGGTGATCAGAGTTCTCCCTCAAAGACATTTCATGCACACTTTTGACCCTCTCTTCAATCACTGAGTCACTCTGCCACCTCTTGATGGAAAAGAGGAACACAAATCTGAATTACCTGAACTCTGTGAAATGAAACCATAAAAGAAAAGGAGCCACTACACAGTCCTAGATATGACATACCTGATGTTTTAACAAAATAATTGTATGGCTGCTTGACTGGCTGGCAGGGGCTCTATTTTGGGAGTGGTGGAAGCCCCCTTCTTTCATTCTTGTTGTGTCGTGTGCAACTTGCCCTCTGGCTACATGCCTCTTGTACTGTGCAAGAAGAGCACTTCACACTTCCCCAGTGAAACCAAAGCCCTGCCTTCAGCCTTCAGCCTCATGCCTTGCCATGTCCTCTGGGCTATTTTTATTCCAGCAGTGGCTACCTCTGCCAAACCCATACTGCAACCTACTGGACTGGAGCTGAGGCCATGTGTGTTTCTGTGTGTGTGTGTGTGTGAGATTCGTGTGTAGGTGTATGTAGGTGTGTGTGTGTGAGTGGTAAAACTGTGCATTAAGAAGAGATGAGAGCAGAGCAGAGCTGGGTGATGTGGCAAAGTATCACAAATTAATTTGGTAACACTAGATTATGTCCCATAAAACATGTAATTATGGAGCTTGGGGTTTGGGAAGTTGATCGTGGTCTGCAGATTTCCCCTGTTCGTATTTGGCTGGGGTCCTTTGTTGTCCTTCCCTCTCCCTCATTTCCTGTCATTTCTCTCTCCTCCCTCCCCTTCTTAATAAACAAGTAATTATGGGTTGCAATATTGTAGTCGTTGGGAAACAAAAGGAAATATGCATTTTGAAGTAATTATGGTAGAGAAGAATAAGAGTAAGAATTGATTATGTATTTTTTTTGGGGGGGGGGGCTTTTTTGTGCCTTGAGTTTGATTTATAAATCCCACAAAGCTCCTATATACATATATATATATATCCTGTAATGTAAATATAGGATACAATAATATAGGCACAATTAGACGAATGAATAGTGCGATTTCTGTCACAACATGTTTTTGCAGTATAGTGTGGTTATGTGCTCTTAACCTTCCTGCTCCCTGTAGTTATGAATGCCAAATGTCCCACTGTCAGTCACACAGTACTGAACAGTTAGTACATCGACTGTATTGATTCATATCAGCATGACAACAGAGGCACAATGGTCTTTTTTGATGTGACCGAACCAAATTCTATTTTATTTAACACAAAACAAGATAAAAACACAAACGTCATTGGATTGTCAATGACATCTAAAGTCTAATCTAAAATCTTGAGATCAATATTAAGATATTAAGAATACTGAGAATTTGGATTATGAGTTCCAACACACAGCTGGAGGGAATCACATCCCCTCACTGCCTCCAGCTGGTGCTCAAGACATGCCATCTCAGAATCACCCAAATAAAACAAGATACGAGAAGAAAGAAAAAAAAAAGTTCAGTAATTCACCTGGTTATATTTGCCATGTTAGGAATAATGTTTTCTTCATAAAAGACCATTATAAGTCCTACATACAGACAGAATTTTTCACACATGAATTTCTGCACCTTTTTAAACCCGTTCTTAAGTACTGCCACAGTTTTCAACTCATCTCTGAACCTGGAGGCTTCAAATTAATTTCCCAAATTCCCTTTCTCTCCCTCCTCTGTACTTCTTCTGCCTGTCCGTTTTATCTAATTCTCTCTCCCTCTCTCCCTCTCTCTCTCTCTCACACACTCTCACTTTGCTTCAGTGAAATACATCAAGGAGATGTCGGCCTTCTTTAAAAGCTCGGGGTCCCCTGGGGCTGCCCTCCCCTGGGACTCTCCCCCCTCCACACCTCAGAGGGGTACTGAGCTCTCACCCGCTGAGGTGAAGGAGCCCCGCAGCATCCCACTGAAGATGTGCCAGGTGACACGAAAACAGTGCCCCCCGGACACAGAAAACAGGTACTGTATGTTAGAAGTTAACAGCTTTGTGTCATTTTTGATTTTCAATTGATACATTTCTTTAAAAGAAATCTGACAGAGTCAAACCTGAACAGAATGGCTTACAGAGAATATTGTAAAAGGGACTTCTTACTCACACATTCTCTTTAATATCTGAAACTCCCTCTTCACCCTCAAGCTTTTCTCTCTTTCTCTGTCATTCGTCTTTTATTCCTCTAATTGCCTCTTTTTTTTCTCCATCTCCTCTTTTGTCCTCCTGCTTGTCTCTCTCTCTCTCTCTCTCTCTCTCTCTCTCTCTCTCTCTCCCCCCTCTCTCTCTCTCTTTCCTTCTCATCTCATCTGCCAGGTATTTCGAGGTGATTTCATCCAGCAGAAAGAACTCTGTGTTCCTGCGAGCAAAAGACCCAGCCATGGCCCAGTCCTGGTACAATGCCATCCAGGCTGGCGCTGCCAACCTTTTACCCCGAGTGAAGGAGGAGATGAAGACCATGCAACCTGGCATGGAGGTCAAACATCTGGGCTGGATTACAGAGCAGGTATGCAAGCATTCAAACATGTTTTTTTTCCTATATGTTACATTGTGTTTTTTGCTCTTTTTCATGTCTTCCTGAGGAAATTACAATTTTCAACTCCAGTGGACAATAAAGTTGAATCTTAAAGTGCATGCAGCAACACAGAAATACAGGAAGTACATAAAAGTTCATGCACCGTCGCGTAACAACCTGAACCCAGACTCACAACTGCACCCTACTGATATCCATGAGCATTACTGTCATAAATGTGAAATGTACCGTAACCGTTAAGTACCATATGAGTGGGTTTAAATGATGTGTGCAGGTGACCCAGGGTCCAGAGAGACCAGTACTGGCTGTGTTGACTGACAGAGACCTGCTCCTGTACCCGTCTTTGCCTGAAAGCAAAGAGATCCTCAACAGCCCCACCAAGAGTCACCCGCTCATTGCTACCAGGTTGACACGCACAAACACCTGCATATTGTGCACATACACCACACACAGAACCAGATGTTTACGCACAGAGATTCACACAACGTAAAACATGCATTCGGCTTTTAATAAACTTAATAGATCCGTTCTCCGACCTGAGCAGCCCAGTTTTGAGTGAACAGATCTTTCTGTGGCTGCTTTTGGCCCAGTCAAGGAGCACATGCTCACTCTTTCCATAAATGGACTATTGGATGTTTTGCCACATAACGTCACATTCATTTGGAAAACATTAGTGCACCCAGAACCTATGAGTCATGTGTTTTTCCTCCCTTCTTTTTCTCCTGTCTCCTCGCCACATCTCCCTTTTCACTTCTGTAACACACAAACCTGCATACTCCTTTATTCTGGCCCATCTGTTTCTATGAATCTTTTTCTTAGTTACCCCCTTTCTCATCCCCGTTTTTCCTCATACTTTGTCCTCTTCCCCTTTCAGATTGGTCCACTCTGGCCCAGGAAAAAGTTCTCCTCTCCTGGACTCTGACCTCTCATTTGGCCTGCGTTCAGGCACTAAGCAAGGCGTGGAGACCCATGTGTTCAGGGTGGATTTGGCCAAGGAGCTTTCCACCTGGACTCATCTGCTGGTGGAGGGTTGCCACAATGCTGCTGAGCTCATCAAGGAGGTCACCACGGGTACAGAGATTTGTTTGACTCCCAGTTCTATCTTCTTTGTTGCTACACAGTTTCTCCACCTACAAGTAGAACATTCAAATTTTGTTCTGAACTATCAGAGGGCACAAGGAATTGGCCAGGAATAATATTTGATTGTCTTTGAGCGTTTCTCATCCTTGCCTGAGTGAGCAGGGAATCACACATCCAAGACTCAAGATTTGACTCCCACTGGGGTCACCCTTTTGTAAAAATGAATCTTCTTATGGTACTCTATTAGTTGTTCAAAGTAAGGGCCTGTTCATGATGAGTATCAGAAACACAAGTGCTTAGTTATGTAAGCATTAGTAACCTATAATAACTCAAACGTGTATATAAAAAATACATGCACAACAGTACATTAGTACTATATAAGTAGATCTATCCCCCTAAAAGACATCATTGTATCAACAAAAAGTTCTCTAAATGATGATGATCTAAATGAATAAAAGAGGAGTCCCTCTAACACAACTCCAAACTCAAGACTGCTGTGAAAGACCTGTCAACATTGATTGACAGGTCTTTCACACTGAACTAATGCAAGTGAATCTTAGCTGTAATATTTTTGATTCTGTTAAAGATTTTGTTTGCAATAAAACATGTATATATTTTTATTTTAATTCTGGTCTGTTGAAAATCTAAATTGTGTTCATATGGATCAATCTCACTCATTTCTATGAATTTACCTCAAATCAATTTAATCCAAACAATTTCTGCTTGGGCACAAGACATGGTTTTCAATTCAACACAGACATCTTGATACACAATAGGAGCCTGTCTCACAAAGCAGGATTAGGAGTTAAAATTTATTGTTTCTTGCACAATGATTTAGGGACTGTACTCTTGAGCACAATGTCCTCAATCTCTGGAGATTTCTTCTGGCTACATGTTTATAAAAGACTTGAAGTGGGTTTTAGAAAGCTTTTTGTAATAGCTTTTTATGAAAAGCTTGAGAGGAGACAAAACATTTTTGTTCTGATTCAAGTACAACTGTATAAATGTCTGAGTAACTTCCATGATCCAGATTTGGAATTTTAGTCATCAAAGTTTCTTCTGAAAACTAATACTTCTGTGAAACAAGCACCAGTTCACATACAGTGCAGTGTAGTAATGTTGTTACATTGCCCTCTGCTGGTAGTGTTAGGTGATGCAACAGACTTTCGGCCTAAAACCTAAAATGCTTTATTTTTAGTAGTAGGACGAGTTCCATTTAACTAAGAGCTAGACGTATTCTCTTTTATTAACAATAAGCATTACATATTTCAGTGCACCAAGGTGTACACAGGATACAGCCAAGAATTCTGGGCTCTGCGTCCACACCGTAACACTTAAAAACAGTTTCAGCTGAGCACTGTAAAAGCATTACATTACCTTCCTTTGTTCCGCCTCTATGTAACCCCTGTTTTGTTTTCCACCCTGGCAGCCTGTAGTTGGAATGGGAAGGAGTGTACCCTGGGAGTGCACATTGATGAGGGTTTCACACTATTCACAGAAGAAATGGGTGTCAGGAAAAGTATCCTGCTCCAGCAGCCCTTCGAGCGCCTAAGAATGTCCTCAGACGATGGAGTTCGCATGATGTTCCTTGACTTTGGAGGCCCGGAGGCCGAGATTGTAAGTTAATGTTGTCCATTAGACTTTCTCAGTATATAGTATTTTCAATATTATTAAATTATAACCACCATAGACTTGAGCTGTTCTATTGAATTCGATTGAAAGCTCCAGAAAAATCCAAAATACCAGCTACAATTTCTGAGGTCATGAATGAAGTACCAGTGTGATATACAGTATTACAAAGCTCACATTCACATTCTCACACTTCTGACTTTTTTCTCTTTCACATATCATGCTCTCTAAACTCTATCTCTTCTTTCAGCAACTGGACCTCCACTGTTGTCCCAAGACCATAGTCTTCATCATCCACTCTTTCCTGTCTGCTAAGGTCAAGCGACTTGGCCTCCTGGCATGATGATGGCCAACCATCCAATACATCAGCAATAGGAATATTCAATAAAACACACAGCCCAGAAGACTCTGAAAGACCAGATGTGGCCCAGAAAAAGATGCTGACTAACCCTTTCTTTTCAGTCTTCCTAGGCCTCTAATATTATCAGCTCTGGTCAGGCACCCCCCTGGTTTTTCTTGGGGAATGAAGAGAAAACTACAGCATTGATGGACCTTTGTTGAACTCATAGTTGTAAGGTAAAGAGAGGTTTTACAGATGGTGTAGCAGCCATTTAAGGGATCGGACACCTGTCAGATATGTTACGATAGGTCATGACACTTTATGATGACAAACTGTGTGAATACGACAGCCTGCATCTTAATGTTTCTAAGCTTGAAGTCCCAACAGTTTTATGTTTTTTTGCCCCATTGTTCAGTTTTATTTTGTTTAATGAGTCACGGCAGGCCTTTGTCACGAGCATCCTTTCATCTTTCAATCTTTGCTTTATGTGCTGTGAGCAGTCATAACACAAGTTGTTTCACAAATGTCCTGATTGATGTTGGACAAACATTTTCTTTTATAAAGGCAGCTTCAGTGGAGTGACGGAATGACATGACTGATCACTACATGATCAATAGTTTGTACTGAACAATGTACAGAACACCACTATAATGATATGTTTTTAATGTGGACTTCCCAATGCCAAATAATATATATTTTTCATTGCAGCTAAATTTGTTCTTATTTTATTTTCATCTCCCGCCCTGTTTTAAGCTTACAATACACGGCCTAACAAAAAATGACTAACAGAGTATATTGTGAAAGACATTTTTAAAATTGTGTTTTATTTTAACCAATAAAATCGATACAAACTTGTAATGTTCCTAACAAAAAAAGCCACCTATCTTAACAAGAGCTGTTTTCCTACCAGCAAAGGCTTTCCCGTAATCATGTATTGATAGATGACAAGCAGTTGGCTGAAAGAGTGCCAGTCCAGCTAAGCTACTTCTGTATGGATAAGCTACAAGTACAGAGTTCAGCTCTTTATTAAACGTATTATATAGTACAGTGTTTTTTTCTGTACTTCATAATTTAATCACCAGAGTGGACAAACAGGCTTCATCAGAAATCACTGATGTTGCATTTTTACACAGCTTGTCCAACATTTTAATATTTTAATTTACCATATAAAAGATGTTGAGTTGTTTACATCATAAATTGTTTGATTGTTTTTTTTCTTTATTATTTGTGTCAGCTGAACATCCACAACTTGGGGCCTTCTCTCTGTGACCCACACTAAACAGACTTGTATTAATATATATTTCAAAACTAAACCTTGTTTGCTTTCAAAAAATAAAATGTATTGTATATTCTTATTTAAACAAAGGTGTGCCTTGCAGGGTTGTTTGTATATAAACATGTAATAAACTTTGTTAACTTTTATTTTTTAATTTGCATGTGCTTTATTTACACTGCATAAATGTCACTCTTCATTATTTTGCTCCATAGAGCACTTTAGAATCTTTCAGCTCTTTGTTTTGGTTTTCCAGCCTGCAGCTTTACTGTTTCAGTTTGTTCTCGTCGCTTTGACAAACCACTTTTTCAGCAGCAGCAGGCATCTGTTTTAAGTAAAAAACACAAAAAACAACCACCCCACTAACTGCCCAGCACAATACCGGCATACAGACTAGCTGGTGCAGATAGTGGAGCGTTTAACTTCAAGTTTAACATTAAATTTTAAGTTTAAAAGCCAGATTTTCCCTTAGAGTTTGGTAGAAAACAAAAACAGAGCTAAAAGGAGTGAATATAATGTACTCAAAATGAATACCGATGTTCTGTGTCTGTTGGATATTTAAACAGGCATCTCTTCACTGACGCTTGGATGTACAGCTCGCCATCATCTTGGGAGTGGATAAAAAAAAAAAGCTTTGGTCAAAAAGGAGGAACTCTTGGTGGAATCACACCTGTCAGTCAAGCACACACTCTCAAATCATATTTTTACTTGTTTCTTAACTCTCTAATAGCCTGATGTTTCTCAAAATGGAAATCAAAACATCATTAGGAGTGAAATGAGCTACTGTGACCCTACTTGTGAAAAAAGGATTGATGTTTCTGAATCTATGTGCAATAGCTCTTAAACTCAAACAGTCTTGTAAAGTCCTTTTTAAATCAGTCCTAATGCACTTTTCATATCCAGCTGCAAGTTTTAATGTCATATCTCATGGTCTTTAACGAGCCGTTCCACTGAGCAGCAGATCTAGCCTACACGCTGTCTTTATTTAACAGCCCCAGTTGGTGGTCTGACAGTTTTATTAAGTCCAGACAGATCTGCAGAATGGGCAGAGCAAAGATGATGATGATGAGATGCTTTAGTCAGCGGGGTGTGTGATGGAGACAGTTAGGCCTGCTGCTAGCCATTGTAAAAGGAGCACACAAACAGTCCCCTCTTATATGCTTTTACTGCCATGAGGCCGTGTTATCAGTGAGGCACAGATGCTGCTTGTTACTGTGTAAAGTGTGAGCGTTTGTGCGTGTGCATATGCTTTTTTAAACACGTGTATTTTCATGTGTATGTGCCTGAACAACAAATGGAAGCTGGAGAGTCTCGTAATAACAAACTGTGAGTTGTATATCAGCCTATCAAATCAGAATAGAGTGTTCACATTTGATCATATCTTCTCTCTCTCCTTTCTCTCCCTCCCTCCCCTTTCAGCTCTCACTCCTCTTGTTGAGAGTGTTACCATGGTAACGGCAGGGAGTGCTCAGATTGGCTGTGTCTGTCTCTTCCCCTGAACTATGGTTTTGCTGCTGAAATTGCCAATCAGCCTCTCAGATCCGCTGGAGAGGAGGAGGAGATTGTGTGAATATATTTTGATTAACAAAAATGGAAGGGCACTTTGGAGGGAGAGGAAGGGGGAGAAAATTGTCAGAAAATATGATGTCAGTAAGTGAAGGGGCTAAGAGAAAATGTTGCACTGGATAGAATACACTCCGCAATCCCTTCTTTTGTATTGCAGGCTACAGAGCAAACATTATTACATACAAAGAGAAGGAATATTGACTCTAAAGATTGGAACACTATAACATAACACTATACACTATAATTTTGACAGTCGGGCATTATACTCTTTATTTGAATTTCCATAATAACCAGGAATATTGAGTGAATGTCGACATAAAAGAATGAAAAGAAGTGGAGGCTGGAGATGAGATTAGTCTGGGCTGATCAAGGTATGCGCGCTCCTGTTTAAAGGACTATACAGCAGTTTTTGTGATGTTTTAGCCCAGATTTTATTTATACTATTTTGTCAAGTCTAATTTTTTGTAGCATGATAATGCAAAGCAGACATTTCAGATCAATCAGTCACTACTTCCAGCTGCATTATCGGCAACAATAAGGAGTCTTTCAGAACATTAAATCAAAAAATATGGCGTCTACTGTCTCCCCTTCATTATTCTCTGCCAAGACACAAATGCAATAAACATACAGTGAACACGGTTGCCGTAAAAGGTCTGTAAAAAATAAATGGGCTAAAATATACCAAAACATTCATCTGATCAAGCTGTGGTGAACCGATGTCAGGAGCAGTGTCCATTAAATACACAAAACATCACTACACGAAGTAAATTGCACTGCTGCACTACAATCAAATGAACCTGATTATTATCTGAAAAACACTCCAGCATATATTCAATAAAATGTTTCAATAACTATGACCCCCCCCCTCACCCTGTGGACTTTTCCGACTGCAGAGTTATGACAGGTTTTATATCCTAAATGCTTTGTGGCTTTGGTGAAAACAGTCTTATGTGAGGTTCCACACATTTTTACTAGTTCTGCTTTCTTTTTTAGTCATTTGCATCGTGGCATGCCTATTAAACTAATAAATAAGACGATGCTGAGTCATTTTTTTATTTTAATGGAATCCCAGTGGATATGTCATTTTTAAATGACAAGATTTAAATGCCATTTTTAATAACTGCCCAGGAAACAAAGGAAAAGATGCCACAGGCCCAGCATGTTTATTTGGCATCATTTTTACTCTTTATTACTCCATTAGAGCTTCATCAAATGAGTATCAGCTTTTGGAAACTGATCCACAACTATTGCTAAAGATGTTGATCAAAAACATCACTAACACAACTACTTGCTTATTGTGGTTACTGTCTCCATCACTTCCTTTATAAAGCCATCATCACAATCATCAATATAATCACTATTATCATCAGTGCTGTCATCATCATTCATCATTATGAATGCTTGCCCTAGGGTCTGATTGAATCATCGCACTGTATACAGATCAGCAGGCTTTGCTGTGCATAATCAAAAGATCAAGTATGGTTGTGAATGCAAATTTTCTCATAAAACTTGAACAGCTTTTTTCACAAACTCCTGCACCTGTGATCTGTGCTGGAATGTAAGTAAGTACATTTACAAGTTCAAATTCGGAGTACTTGCACTTGAGTATTAACATTTTAATGCTACTTTAGTAGTTTACTTCAATACATTTTAGAAGCAAATGGTATTTTAAAAACTTGTTACTTTGCTGTTTCCAATTTGTGACCTTTATAAAATATGATTTTCCATTGATTTAACTTACCAACATTATGTACAGTTAAATTAGCTCTGCCTCGATCAGCTGAACTATAAAAAGTATGCATCTTATGTATTAATAATACAAATCCAGCAGAATAACATTTAATATTTTATAACACTAACAGAAGACATTCTGTACAGGTGGCCTACTTTTTACTGTTAATACTTAGGTACTTTACTTTTATATAATCTCAAATGCAGGACTTATACTTTACTTACTTTTTCCCCCTTGCTTTACAGTTCTTAGAAATTTTACAGTTATGTATACATTGACAGTCTACCTTGCACTTTTCACCTTTAACTAAATTGATTTCCATATAGGATTTAAGTAAATCAGCAGCTGTCTCAATAGCAGCTCTTGCCTCAATCTTAAGAGCACTGATGGAAGCAATAGACGTTCCTAAAATTAAATAATATTTTAAAAAAAGCCCATTGTTTTAACATAAACTATGAAAGGCTTCCCATCTTAAAATAAAAATTTTATTAACTGCTGTCTTGGCAGACTACCCAACTCAAGTAAGGATCAGTACTTCTTCCACTACTACCCAAAAGTAAGACTATGTGCATCTGTGTCCATTTCCACACACAGGGGACTTTAGAAAGATATGCTGGTATAATACATGTACATGCAGCAGAAGGCTATTTTGGATCCTGCAGTGTGTATCACAGCGGACAGATGGCAGTAGAGTATTGAGGGAGGAGAGAAAAGTTCAGGTCTGGTTTGGAGTTCAGGTTTAAATGCGCCGTCAGAAACAGTAGGGGTCTCTGTCTCTCCATACAGAAGATTCACAAAGAAAGCATTGGTGTTCAGTGAGGGAAAGAGAGAGAGAGAGCATTTAAGCTTTGATTGGTCCTGACCTAATTCAGAACAGGACATCCCACAATATTCAATACTCTAATTCTTGGTTTTTTTCTCTCTCTCTCTCTCTCTCTCTCTCTCTCTCTCTCTCTCCCTCTCTACCCTATCTTTTTTTCTCTCTCTCAACACAAAAGGACTGGAGAGAGGAAAGAGGGCAAGAGATTAATACTAAGGCTCGAGCCGAGCAATTCATATTCCAATTGGAAGAGCATGTTATCTATTTTCTCACACTCATTCATTGTGCTTTTCGTCCTGAGAGGCATTCGGATCAAAGCAGGATTCAACAGGAATCAAACAGGACTTTCAAGGAACTCAGCAATGGTGACAGCATTTAGTCTGGGCAGAATGTTTCAACCTTGCCCAGACACCAAAGGAAACAACTGCACAATCACGTTCACATCAACTCCTCAATAACCATGTGTCAAATATGTACAGAGGGAGATGGTGAGGCTAAAGCTGAATCCTGTGTCATTGGAAAGTCATTCATCCAAGCTTAATCAATCTAGGTTGTTTGATTCAATTCAAACTGCCTCCCAGGCAGAAGAAGGGAGGAAGAGAGAGGCAGAAAATGAGAGTTGAGCTGAGCTGACTCTTTCTAACTTTGACAAGGCTTCTCTCCATCTCTTGTCTCCTTCATTTTCCCCTTTTTCTTTCTTTCCCTCTATCCTTCTCTCATCCTCATCCTAGGGGCAAGAATTATAGGTACTCATTTCATGCTAAGGCACAGCTTGGATTTCTTTTTTTTTTCAGTCACCAGTATTTTTTTAATATTGTTATTACTACTGTATGTCTTAAAGACCAGGTTAGGGTTATTAAATATGCCAAAGCGAATTGTATTTTCGCTCAAGTAAGCTCCTTGGAAATATTCCATCAGGGCACCCTTTTATTCTTTCCAAATGTAGTTATGAATTTTAAAGTAGACTTGTATTACTGGAGGAGAGAGGTGTGTGATCAGAATACTGAGCAAAGCCCAGATTGGAATTCCTTGTTCTTGGAGCATTGAAAGGGAGACTGTTGCTGTCAACAGGAGCGGTTAAAAAAAAAGAAAAAGAGAGAGAGAATGGGGGTTAATGCAGGCGGCTGGTGATGACAAGCACACTTAAGTTTCTTTTCTTTTTTATTTATTTGAGGTAATGGAAATTGGCCACATTGCTTTTGGAAAGAGATGTTGAAAACATTTCACAAAATGAGCGCATAATATTGTAATTGATAAGGAAATTATAATAAAAATGTTTCATTTGTCAAACAACGCTGCAAATTTTTATTGCCTTCCTTGCTTTCTAGGGTTAAAATGCTTCTTTTTTTTTTTTTTTTTTTTTTTTTTACAGAGCAACACCATCATATAGACATTCAGATCCAACACCACCACTACCCCCCCACCCCCACCCCATTCTGCCTTCATTTTTTGGTATTCATGAGCATATGCTCCTGTGTGAAGTCCCCTGTCAATAAATATGCACAGTCTTAATTGTTCCCATCGTAATTAGACTACAGTTCTGTTCTTTTTGGCTCAGGTGTATGTTAAAGCTTTTTCTTTTGTTTGTGGTTTGGCACCTCTGATGATTTCCATGACAATCATTTGAGTGAGCGAGGAAGCGAGAAAAGGGGAGAGAGAGAGCGAGAGAGAGAGAGAGAGAGAAAGAGAGAGAGAGAGAGAGAGAGAGAGAGAGAGGAGAGAGAGAGAGAGAGAGAGAGAGAGAGGAGGTGAGAAACAGTTGCTGGAATAAAGCCCCATCTCAATCTGAATAGCTTATTAATAGAGCTGGTCCCAGGCAAACAGATGGCAGCTGCCAAAAACAAACATAGAAATCACAGAAATGAAAACCCTAATTCAATTAGGTGGGAAGCATTCCTCACTGCAGCAGTTATTGAGCAGTTTCCATTAATTTGATAATCCATTTTTTAAAAGAATTGTATTAAAACGTGCCTTTTCCAGAATGTTCTCCTGTGTTTATTATCTGAGGCTGACAAGCAGAGAAAGAAGAGGCCGCAAGCTGCATGTATGTGGGTGTGAGAAGAAAACAGGATTTAAGTCATTACTGGCTCATGGTTAACAAATGCAATTAAAGTTACGAATGAATGATTCAATTGCTGAGTTTATGCTTTGAATTTATAGTTCAGATTAGGAGTCTACTGGATCAGTGTTCCCATTTCAACATATTATTCATCACTGTCTATAAGAGAAAAATTAAATAGGTTTTTGTAGGTTACGGGTGATTCTGTGGTTTATCCTGTACTTAAAAATAGGGTTGTGCTGTGTCTTCATTGTAGGGAACATTTTAAGGTTGTCCACATCAACTGCTGGATGGATTACCACAGCACAAACATCGTCAAGTTTCAAATCTCATTCTTGAGCTTAGAAATGGCAGCTGACAAAACAACCATTCACTTACTTGCATAAAGACCATGTGATATTATCAAAAGCTCCAGAAGAGATAAATAAATAGATCTTACAAATCTGGTTTCGTCAGGCGCCGTTTCCAAGGTCAAGCATAAGCTCTGAAACTCAACAGAAAATATAGAAATATGAACATCAACATTTTCAGAAAACTCATGGAAACTCGTGGAAAACTCCATGCGCTGATGAAAATCATGTTCGACAAAGCACTGAGGTGAGGTTGTTTTGTCAACTGTTACAAATTGTCTTGATTAGGATGTCAGGGACGGAAGATTTTGGACATCCTTTGGCAAAAGGAACAAATTATTATCTCGCAATACAACTAATTTTGCACGACTTGATGGGCTTCCCAATCCCACATATGATTAGATTTAGGCAATTAAAGTGTTCTATGGAAAGATTGTGGCTAAATGTTAACAAAGTAAACACTTTATCATCAATAGTCACTTTTGGTTATAGTAGTGAGTGATCTTCATAAGGTCCCATATTAAAATGCCCAACTTTAAACCAGAAATAAATATGTTTACAGCCTGGTTTCTAAAGCAAAATACCACATTCATGAAGTCTGTAAGCGGAGTGAGTTTTTATATAACTCATCTGTTTAAATTATATTAAGGCTTAAAGTTATGCATAATTAAGGACGTGGCCTCTTTGAATGACAGGTGGGTGCTGTTACAGCTGTTTTTGGTAACCATGCTTCATTTGCCCCGTCCTCTAGCCACGCTCCTCTTAATTGCTCATTTTTGTATTAGCCAGGAGCCGGCAGGGCTAGGACTTCCAAGATGGCGACAGCCAGAGCCACGACATTCTGAGTTTCACAACGGCTCTTCAGAAACACGTGGGTGGCGTCCATTTTTAAATATAAAGTCTATGTGTGTGAAAAGTGACTCCTTGAAAACTGGTGGTTTGCTAGCATTAGTTATTTCAGAACTGAAGAGTATTTCATTGAAAGAAGAGCAAAGAACGGCACTGTGGGCTTTTCTTGGTGGAAAAGACGTTCTCGCTCTTCACCCAACTGGCTTCAGTAAGAGTCTGACTCCTGGCCCATAGATGTGATTGACAGATGGTTCATCCAATCATCTGCCAAATCTTTTTTTTTTTTTTTTTGTTTAAGAGCCTACCCTTTTCCAAACTGTTTCCAGAAGACTTCCCAGATGGTTCTGTGTAATAAACCATCTGGCACAGTCAGGTTAGATTGTTTTGTTGTTTTTAGATAAAACAAAATAAAAATGTGGTCTAACTGTTTTGCATTTACACTCTGTATGAACATTTTGGGACTAAGCATATATGCTCATTCAAACTTATTGTCATTTTGTGGATTAAAAAACAACAACAACAAAATAACAGGTGGCATTACATTTCTCTCACAATGCTTCTGCTGTTGCATTGAAATTGTTCACACATGAGGTTAGATTTGCAATGGTAAAGCCCTAAAATTCAGTAGAATCTTAGTTCCAGTGTTTCACCTGCATACTCTAAAGACTCTGAAGTCCCTGAAAACTTCCCCAATCTGGGCGACACAGCTCATGAACTCCTGACCTGTCTCACACTCGTGGAGCTCTACAGCTTCAACAGCTGCTGCCCATATCCATGGCAGGTCTGCTCATTATTGAAAAAGTTATTCTGGTACAACTATTCTGGTACAACTTCACCTCCTGTAGATTAAAAAAACTGATGGGTAAAATTGAGAAAAACATTAAATGCTTTTAACTGACAACAAATATTCATTTGTGAAACCCGAAACCACGCTGTCACCATGTGGCCTTCATCAGGGTTTGTGTGGCAGCACCTGGAAGTCTCTGTGAATGATTTAGCCCAGGATTATCCTTTGAATTGAATCCTGCGTTAGAATTCAAACCACATTTTTTCACCTGCTCCAAGCCTTTTAAGTCAATTTCTTTAAAACCAGGGTGACTGATTGGAAACACTTTGGAGTGACATAAAGTATCATTATTTGGAGAGAGAAAGAGAGAATAGGAGAAAACTTAAGAAACAGAAAAAGATTCTAGTGTATTTGATTCTAATGAATGCAGATGCAACTTACAAAAATAAATGGCCCTTGGGAAGAAAGAAAAAGTTTGTCTCACAGACATAAATAGAGAGTGATAGAACTTAAAGATGGAACGATATATTGGATTTGAAATATGAAAATTGCAAACAAGCACAAAACATTCTGGATCCTGCAGGTACATAAACACTGTAATTGGTAAAAGAAGAAAAATACTTAAGCATGACATACCATGTGTCACACAGTGGAGCTCACAGTGACAAAATAAGACAATCTTATTTGTCCTCACTCGATCTTCCTTTGAGTTCATACTCAACTTAAAGGTTGTATACAGGAGATTCAAAAAATGAATATAACCGCAAACAACTATTTCCTATTTAAAGTTATAAAGTCATAAAGTTATTTATGGTGGTGTTATGGGGTCCTGAGCAGAGAATGTTGTCACGTTCCCATTTGCCTGTGCTGGTTTGTTTACATAGCAGGTCTTGTTCATGTTTTTTCTCTGGAGTATGGCAAGCGACTTTACGGCTGCTTCTGGTTAAACAAAAGTTCTATCTCTGTAGGAATCCTTTCCCTAATGTTTTTAGACACTTAAAATAACACTCTGTGCCTGTCAGTGGCAAAAACAAGCAGTTTTAGTGGGTGTACATCAACAGGCGCATTTATTCCCAACATTTAAGGTTAACTTGCGTTGCAGCCATCGCAGCTTCTTTGCTTCTGTCTCTGTGAATTAAGGATTTATTTTGACCATATCAGTGTTTGTGATTATTGGAAAAACTATGGAAAGACTAACAAAGATAGTTTTGGTGAGTTTTATTGCACCATTGTTTTGGTCTGAGATGCTTGTGCTCCAGTGCAACATCCAGCCACCGCCTCATCACCAATATTTAATTGGTTTATAGTGATATATTTTGAAATTCAATGTAGTCTCTCAGGTGAGGTGTTTACTTATAGTCACAAAAGAAGTCACAAGTGCTAATTCATGTGTTCAGGGTCAGGGGTTTCTGGCTACTAGCCACAGCTAGCTCGTTTTTTGACAGTTGTGACGGTTCAGTATTTTTGGCTGAGAGGCATCAGCCAAACTAAAATTCTAATTTAAGGATTATTTCCATTAGGCTTTATTTAAAAATGACAAAACTGCTCTGGATGGTTTCTTTATTCATGCTGAGTGAAGAAGTTTTTGCTCTGTTGCAAAAGACTAATAGATATTCTGGGAGATATTTGGCATTATGAGCTTTCATGATAACTTGCTAACAGCCTGCACGCAGCCCTCATGTCTTCCTATACACTTGGCAAAATTTATTTTTTGGAGTTGGCATGTCTGGAGTATGTTTGATTGTTCCTTTTTGTATGTTGTCAAAAGAAGGATGTGCTCTACCAAAGGACCAATATGTATAATTTCTTTAACCATATGGCACACTGCATGCCAGAGAAAAAAATCTCTGCACAAAGGAGATAGCAACAGACTTCAACTACAATGTCTTTCTGGTGGAAAAAAAAAAAAGCTTTCACAGCTATCAGTGAATTTGAGAAGAGGGACATTTGGTAATTCTGTCACCGGTAAACAGACAAAAACATTTTCAAATAACCATTTAATGTATTTATTTTCAGAAATGTGCTTAAAATGTATTGCGAAGTTACATTTACTGTATATTGGCAAAGGATGTCCCACAGCTTGGTTGCTATGGTGCTGATTTTAAGAACATGGACCTTTTTCACCAACCAAATGCTAGGACTGTCTATTATACAACATGCCAACATGTTGCACTATATTCAGTGGAATGCTTTCCCAATCTCATCTTCAAGCCTATTTAAGTGGTGTTACATGCCATGTGCATGACAGAGCCGAATACCTTACTTCCCGTGTAACTATATTGTATTTTCATAACAAGCCTTTAATCCAAAACATCTGGACCAGAACCTTATTACACTAACACAACCATTTCTCTCTAACACTCTCTCCAACATGCAATTATTGGAGGATAAGGTGCAGCATGTGTGGGCGATATTGCTCAAATAGAGCAGCTGCAGTGTTTAACAAACATCTGAAATGACTGCATATGGCTAGTCCCATTTTGGTGGCTTCAGTTTGCGGCGATACAGGACATAAAGAGACCTGACTTTCACAGACGACTGCAGGAGTGATGAGAAAATAGCTGTGTGTGGTTCTCAATCTGACTCATCTCCACGTCAAGTCAAGACTTAAGAACTGCTGAGATGGAGAAATGTGAGGCACTATTATTTTATCTCTTAGTCAGTGAGCACAGGGGTTTCTCTTCAGGGAGGTGGGCTCCTGCCCTGTACTGCCCACAGACAAATGAGAGAGAGAGAGAGAGAGAGAGAGAGAGAGAGAGAGAGAGAGAGAGAGAGAGAGAGACTTTACTTGCCTTTACGTCTTATCAAACAAGCCTCTCTTCTGGCTACCATTTGCCTAATGCTCTCTCTCAACTACAATTTCCATGTGTTGGAGATATACAATCTCTGAAATACTGTATATTCTATAACTTATTTAATTTATGGCTACTTTTGATTTTAATTATTTTGTTATGTTGTAAAAAAATATATTATTTTCATTATTATTAAATCTAAACTTGCTAGAGGTGTGGACTCGAGTCACATGACTTGGACAAATTTGATGACTAGAAACTCAGCTTGACAAAATCAAAAAAGACTTCAAAAGACAATTCAACCTAGATGACTTGTGACTTTGTTTGGCCTTTTGACTTGAAAATACCTTTTCCCAAGCCCAATGAACAAAAAGTTAAAAAGTTATTTAAAAAGTGTGCTAAGAATCAATTCGTTTCCTGAATCAGCTAATGTTAACACTATTCATTCCAAGCAAGTTGACACTTAATTTCCAGAACCGCATCCAATCAAGTTGAGAGAGAACTATGAAAAACGTATTTTGGTGATGTTTTTAATTGAAAAGATGTAAACAGCCTTTTAAGCTGAACACTGAAACAAAAAATCTAATAGAAACATCATTGTGGCATGTGCAAAATGTTGGGCACCCTACACAGGCAATACCCACCCCTGACAGATATCACAGCTTGCAAACGCTTGTTGTAGCCAGCTAAGAGTCAATCAGTTCTTGTATGTGAGATTTTTTTCCCCATCCTTCATTGCAAAGAGCTTCTAGTTCTGTAATATTCTTGGGGCGTCTTGCATGCACTGCTCTTTTAAGATCTACGCACAGATATTCAATGATATGCAAGTCAGGGGACTGTGAGGGCCATTCCAAAACCTTCTGCCTGCTATGTTTCCTGTGCCACTGGCTACAACGCAACCCCAAAGCATGATAGATCCAGCTCCATGCTTAACAGTAGGGGAGGTGTGCTTTTCATGACATACTGCTTATTTTTTCTCCAAACTTCTATTTCAACTTCATCAATCCATAGTACCTGTTTTTAAAACATTGCACGGGTGGAGGGAAGAATGGATTCCACTAGATACCAGCAAATTCTGTAAAACAGCATGGCCGGATAACAACAGGATAATGATCCTAAACATAACTCAAAATCCACCAACAGGCTACTTCGAGAGACACCAGCTGAAGGTTTTGGAATGGCCCTCACAGTCCCCTGACTTAAATATCAATGAAAATCTGTCGGTAGATCGTACAAGTACGTGACGGATTTTTGTTACAGTAATACTGATTATAGACACGTCAAAGTTAGGTAACTAAGGCTACTTGGTTAGGATAAGACAATAGCAATGGTTAGATATTAAATTATATTGTTAAACTGTTTAAGTGATCAACCATTAACAGCAACAACGTTAGGAAAATCTGAAACTGGATATTGACTGTTGGCTTTGTGCAAGCATAGTATAAAAAAAAGGGGATTCAAAATAAAAAACTAATTGCTGAGCAAAGAGGATTCTTTTGAACCACAAGGCCACTCCACAAAAGCTAAAACCAAGAGAACGATCCAGATGACCAACCTTCCCTTTTCACCACTTGCCAGCTTATTTATTTTATTATTTTTTTTGCATTAGACACTTTAGTTTTAGTTTACTTGTGTTGTTTTGGACACAAGGTGTGATGGATAGTAACATGTTCTAATGATCTTGTAATCTCTGAGGCAAAGTTGCTATATTGATATTGAGACATTCAAATTGGGTTTAAGCCAGTCATAGAGAGAAATCCTTCATCGCCTGATGTTTCATAATGAATCTGAGGGGAATTTGACATGTAAAAAATTGCACTGCTGATTGTTTAAAAGATAATGTAACCACTTTAAACATTTAATTATTTGTAATATCAGAAAAAAAACAGGAAATGGACTAAATTTGGAAACCGCAGGCAATGGCTGCCAAAGCTGACATAGCATATACACTGGATTACGTAAATATCTGCAGGTGTGAAACCACAAGTGTGCTTTGTGCCTCACGTGTTATGTGCTATGTGTTATATCTTGTCACCCTGTTTGCTTCAGAGTTTTTTTGCATAGTTAGTTATCTTCTACACAAAATGACTGTGAGGAAATGATTAACAACTTTATAACTTTTACAAAGTTTTTAAATATGCTAATTTAAATGGTGCTGCAGTATATATTCTGTACATTTAACATTCTGACGTACATCATTTTAAGGCAATATTGTGTTTTGTTAATGTGCTAATCCATTTTGTGCAGTACAGTCAGCATTAAAAGAAACCTTAACTGATTCTGTACACAAAGCGAAACCCATTTCTTGTTAAAACCACCCACATTTCCTGCTGTTTGTTGCTCCACCGCAACACCAAAGTTGCAACTGAAACATTTTGTCTGTATGCTACAGTAGTCTGTGAAAAGCTTGGTGTTTGTTGCGCTCTGCGTTAACAGGCCTTTAGTTCACCCAAAGCACTGACCTTCTCGCCTGCATCAGTATGAACTCAAAGGACAGCGAAGCTCCAGCTAGCTAGTTGTCTCATGTGGTCAGATTAAACATATTTATATTCACGCTCACATGAAAACCAGCGATGGTACATTGCTTCACCACAACAACAAGTAAAAAAAGTAACTTTTTAAGAAAATACAATGCTTTTGACAGGGTGGATCTTACAAGCTGGTTTGGTGATGGAAATTTTTCACTGTTAGCTGCGCAACTCCAGAAATGAACACTCACACTTTGAGGTTGACCTCACATTTATCATCTACAAACATGCTCAGCCTGTTGTACATGCAGAGTTGTATTTTTAATAATCAGTTGCATACATAAATAAATAACTAAATGAATAAATAATCTGGCACCTGAAAGACATTTAACAGAACTTGCTTTGTTTTACTGAGTTGTTGAGTCTTAACATCGTCCTAAAATACTTAATTTCCAGCATTCTGGACACTCGTTTCATCATTAATTAAACCTCAATAATATAATTTGATTACAATCCCAGAGCCTTGATGAAAGATAGTAATGGACAGAAGAAAATCTGTACTTTCACTTATTATGTGTAGCCTGAAGACCAATGTATCGATCACATGCATCCAAAAGGAAAAACAAAGATGAATTATCATTTAAATTCAATTTAGATTTTGTAAAGGTAAGTTTTAATGGATTGTACTTGCTAAAGAATTACATGAATGAATGAGAAGAACATGAAATATATCAGAATCACATGCAAAAATTTTTATAATTAAATGATTACACTTTTGATTGAGTATTAAACCTTGAGTATTTGGTGATTTTGCGTCACTCTTAGTTTGCTCTCTTCTAGGCACACTGACCTCGTCTTTGTCAACCGGCCTGCTATTACTGATGTCATCCATTTTGTTGCTGCAGTGGTCTTTTCAAATCTATGGAAACGAACAAGACCGCTGCATTCTCTTCTTCTCAATGGCACCCTCCACCATAAATTGTAGCTTTTCATTCTCTGTTGGCCTCACGACTTTGACTCAGAGACGAGGGATGGGATTAAGGGGCGCTGACAGGAGTGTCAAATTGATACTGTCTTCTTGCAGTATTTACTACAGTATTACTACAGACATTGACTGCCAGCACATGTGTGGAAAATGTCTAAAATAAGAAGGAATAAATGGAATATTGTTACCATGTATGCATGAATATACCTACTGCTAGAGAGGAGTGGCAACACCCAAACACAGAAAAGAAGACAAAAACACACAAATTCATACAAACACATAACTGTATGTACACAAAAGGCGAACAGACAGGGCTGTGTGTCTGCACCCAAAACCTCTTTTATCTGGCATTGCATTAAGAATGTATGACTGTGATTTTCATATAATGTGTGTCATATCACAAGGTGGCAGGTTTTCCAATTGTCCAATAATGATCTATTTGGCAATTCAATAGTATTGAGGAAGCGACGGCAGGCAGACGTAGAATGAATTAAACATTGAATGGAGGGATCGTGACAGTTCCATTTCAATCTCTCCCTTTCTCTCTCAGAAAGTCTCTAAGAAGACTCGTGTGCAATTGGGGTAAAATCAGTACTTGGACGGTTGCCTGAGTTTGTGTGCACATTGCATTTCTCTGTTCTCTTTATCTCACACTAGACGCCTACGATGCACCACTTTCACAAGCAAAGCAAACGTCTTCTCGCATCTGCTCTCTCGTTTGTTAAGAGAGTTTACTGGCAATATCCACGCTGGCTGGTGTACTGCATCCATAGCTAATTAGCTAATTCCATTGGAGCTAAATATAAATATAGGATACAAATGTGACCTCTCTTAAGTGCAAATACACTGCAAGGTACAGTAAGTTGTGGGTGTTGGTAGATCTTTAAAACAACAATTATCATGTCTTTAAAAAAAAGGTGTGATCATCTCATTAGAGAAGGGGACAAAAAGATACCAAATGTATGCACAGAAAATGAACAGGCATCACACTTGATCACTTTTAAACTTTTTTTTATTATGCAGGTTTGAAATAAAAGAAGCATTGTGACACAAACAGATGCTGCTGGCAAGGAAAAAAAGGAGCAGCACCCAAAATGTAAAAAATAAAGAAAAAAATCATTGTTGTGGTCATCATCATGTTTATCAAACCAGAGGGAAAAAACAATAAAATAGGAATAAAAATACACCTCCATTGTAAGAAGCAAAAAGTGATCTAATTTCTCTCATAAATAAGAACCTGTCAAATGGCTGATGGGCAACTAGTGAAAACAATATATTGATAACCATTTAAAATATTAATTATTACTGGCTTTACAAATAAAATAACTACAATTGGCAGTTTTTTTTACACAACTTAAAATGTTATAGTTCTGTAACAACTAAAACTGAAATTATGCTACAGTAAAGAGATAAATACAGATGTCTTTGTCAGCAAAATGCATTTCTGTTAATCACACAAAAAGTTAAAAAGATGAGATCAACACAACCAAACACCAACTAGAAACTTATAAAAATCACTGTAATGTGGATGTGATGGCTCCATTCACATATTTCATTACTTCACTTCTGCATGTCGAGGAGACAAAATTGACATTATGGTCAGACAAAATAAGAAAAGGGAGGAGGAGGAGGGGAGTGGGGCATTTTGAGGCAATATTTTTTTTTTCCACCTGCAACATTATATCTCATTTGATCTCACAGCGTTTCTTTCTCTCTTTTCTATCTCTTTCCTCTCTATCTCTCACCTGGCTCTTTCCATTTAATGATCTGCAGGACACATATTGTGTATTCAGTTTTAGATTGAACTTTATTGGAAAAAAAACACACCAGTGAGCACAGATTTAATGCAAGAACGAGAGTGTGAAATACTCCTCTGAAATCCAGCTGCACAAGGCTGTTAAAATTCACGAGAAAGACTCAACACTCGAACACTGAAACACTCTTGCACGCAAGTGTGTGTCCGTGCACATACGCTCATACACACTCAACTCCACACGTCATGAATGGGGTACATTCTAACGTCCAGACACACACACACACACACACACACACACACACACACATACACCCACACACAAAATGACTTACATGTAATATTAAAGAAGAAACAAATCTATGTGGACTTCAAATTCCCAATTTGATCCCATAAAAGTGATATTTACAATCACACTGTGACAGCTCAGTAGACCTCAACAGGTCTTTAATATTAAAAAAAGATTCTTTTTGTTTTGTTTCTCTTCCCGACCCAAGCTTTTTTGTATTAATTTGCAGGCCCTTAAGCAAAGCTACCATAACATCTAAGCCTGCGCTGAACCTACTAGAAGTTAATATTTTTCTACAGTACAGGGCCCAACGCTTACTGGCAAAAAAAAAAAAAAAAAGATGAACAATTTGCAAGCCAGAAATAAATAAAACAGCAACAACAACAACAAAAAGGAAAAAACATAAAAGGAAATTAAAATGATTAAAGAAGAGGAAGAGGATTTTTTCCTCTTATTCTAATTAAAGCTGGATGGGGTCCCTGAGGGGACTTTGATGGTGACACAGACGATGAGTGCTCTACAGCCTGGCCTGTATCGGAGAGGGCATAGAAAACACAACTCAGAGAGGAGGGTGGGAGCGAAAGGGAGGGAGGAGAGGGGGGTTTCATAAGTGCTTGGCAAATTTTAAACAGCAAGAGGACTGCTAATACATTAAGTGGTACAGACAGCAGTCATCGAGTCAAAAAACTCTGGTCACAAGTTCTTCTAGAAACTGAGAGAAATAAAAATTACATTGACAAAAAAAGGTGGATGTGGTGGTGTTGGGGGGGGGGGGTGTGTCTGTGTGTGTTTGTGTTTGTATGTGTGTGTTAATGTATTTGTACTGTATGTTAAGTGTGAACTGTATGTAAGTGTGTGCATGAGAAGAGGTTTGAGGGGATAGGGGTGAGGGGGATGGGGATAGGGGAGTGAGAGTAGACTCCTCGGTGTCATATTTGTCGACAGAGCATGATCTTCAGTTTCAGGTGAGGTAGAGTGGCTTGTCCCTGCCAATCATGCTGCCACTGGAGGAGAAAAAAAACAAAACAAAATCAAAAACAGAGGCTCAGGTTTGATTATGACCAAAGATACAGCAGTAAAGAAAAAAACGATTCAAATACAAAAGACCAGAAAAACAGAGGTATATTTTCTTTAGATTGCAAGTACTTTTCATTCTCCAATGGCCACAGTTTAAACCAAAACCCCCATTCTCTTAGATTCTACCTCGCTCTAACCAAATCCTGTAAATAAATGAAGCGTTTCATAGTACTATAGCACGATGAGTGCTGTAGACTTAGCATAATATCTTCCAGTGCTGCAGGACTGCACAGCCTGCCAAACAATAACAGTGAAAACTTGTGTTAGGAACATCTGTTTTTTACTGCTGTTTGACAAACACATGACAAGCTCTATTATCTCACCATTACCTCTCCAGCTGTCTCCTCTGTCTCACTGTAATGGAGCTGACAACACTTATATTGTGAAAGCAGTGGGAGAGACGTCTGACATGACTATGTATGCTTATTTCTAAGGGAGTTCTGGTCTAAGACTTGGATTGGACCATATCTGTCTGACAAATTCAACCTGAAAACCTTAAATCAGAAAGGTAACAATAATCTTTGCAATCTTGACTTTCTCACAATATATTTTTCTTTCTTTGAGTAAATACATCAAACAGCCAAATAAAATGTCTGTTTGGTTGAACTCAATTCATTTTCTCCATTCCAAATGTCATTCAAGCCTATATGATTTGACGAGTTGCAGTAACAAAGGTTATTGTGGAAAGCAGACTGTGGGAAGCAAATAAAACTGTCTCCTCTGTCTCCACTGACCTGCAGTGGTTGCCACACTCCCGATTGCAGTATTCACTGTCCCAGTCATGGCTCTGAGCCACTCCAGGGCCTGGACCAGGGCCGGAGGCTCCTGGAGACTGGGAACCCCCAATGCTCTTCTGATAATCTGACTGGAGGTGGGAAAAACCCTGGAGAAAGAAAGAAAATTAAGCCAACATCTTAAAAGTAAACTATTCCACAGCAGTAAGTGCGTTTAAGATTGTTACTATACCTGCTGCCCAGGAGGTGGGGAGTGGAGAGAGGCCTGCAGGCCCATCTGGTGAGAGATGATTGGCTGGGACTGGACCTGCTGCATGCGGATAGGCTGGTTGAGGAGCGAGCTCTGGTGCAGGGAGAGCTGCTGGTGGGGGTGAAGGGGTGGGCTGATCTGGAAGGAGGAAGGGGGAGAGGCACTAATGCTGGGCAGCATCTGCGATTGGCTGAGCGTCTGCGACAGTGTGTGGCGAGGGGCGTGTCCTGCATAGCTCTGCAGGTCGGTGAGAGGGAAGGCCCCGGGCCCTAGGTAGGGCGACGATGGCTGGGGGGGAGGTGGCACACTGTACAGGGGCGGGTTGGCTGGCATCATATGTGGAGAAGCCTGGCTTGTTTGGGCACTTTTTGTCTCCACAGGATCATTATATGTCTAGAGAGGAGGGAGGAGAAGGATATTTCAGATTCCAGTTTATTGCAACATGGATTATTCCTGTAGTTTTGTGCAAACATAGTGTTTCATTGTGCAATGAGGGATTTTTGTGTGCTCACTTTCAGTTTTACCATCAAATAAAGTGGTGTAGATAATCACACCAAACTGTGGGTTTGTTTACAACCACATTTCTTGCCCTGTCTGATTATATTGATGTTGTCATGTTCCCAGATTTATTTGATAAATACCATGCTATCATAACCACTACAATTGATGGCCAAAGCTCCAAAAATAAGACCTAATCGGTAATAAACTGTAAATATTCTTAAAGTTAAAGTTAAAACGAGTGAAATATTATCAGTATGTACCCTCCAGAAAGGTTTATGTAATGGTTAGATTTTGAATATGTATTGCAGTTCCTTATTGAAATGCGGGAAATGCGGTAAATTAGACCGCTCTTCCCTGGAGCAAACAGTATGGCCAGTATTGTGACCCTGTGTTCAAATTGCTTAGTACATATTAATACTATTTGCAATTGTAGTATGCAAATATAGTCTAAGAAAGCTATGAGCGTGCATATTACAGCTGATGGAGTTGATGGCTGCTAAATGATAACGCCTCATTCCCACAGAAACAACCCTCTCAGGGGAATTTTTCTAAACAATATGTCAATGAAGCAAAGAAAAGGAGCAGCTGGCATCTTAAAATTCAAAGACAATTTAAATAACTTCATGAAATAAAGTGAAAGTGACTTAGCTCCTTTTCTAAGAAATGTTTATTTGATGTAAAAATGTGGTCATAAATAGTAACAATGTGCACTAATTCTATACTATTCATTGCCTACTTATAGTACTTATAGTATGTTTACCCATTGTGGATAATGCTATATATGGTCACCCATCTGTTCCTCTACTCTTTATTTATGAATTATACAGAAACCACTGTTGATGCTTGGAGACCTGACACGCGCACACACACGCACATGCACACACACACACACACACACACACACACACACACACACACACACACACACACACACACACAAACACACATTTATTCTGTTGGCCTTTCTGTCTCCCTTTTTTTTCATGAGGTGGTGTATGTATGAAATACATCCAGTGTTTCTCATTAACTGTCAGACTGGCTGGAGTGATGTGTGCTGGTCTGCTATTTAGTAATGGCTCACATCCATCCCTCTGAACCCCTGAAATAATCAATGGGACGAGATGGAGGGATGGATAAAAGAGAGGGACGGATACATTTGCAGGGTCAAGTAGAAAATGAAATACTGAAGAAATGGTGTGAGGGGAGAGGGGAAGAGTGAAAGGATCGGTGTGATTTATTGAACTGTGTTTTATTTTAAGGGAATATTTTAGGATATATTGCAATTTATCTATTTCATATTCATCAGAGAAAATATAATAACAGTATATGAGATTATGATATATAATATATTATTATGAAGTTTGAAACATTTATGAAATCATGAAATCTGTGAAATCTACAACATACTGTGACTTTTTTTTAATTAAGACTTTTTAAAATCACATTCTGTACTTAGAGTGTTTTTTTTCATTCAAATGAATAAAAGAGAAGTGGTATGACATACAGTGGGAAGCAATCAAACTTTTGTTTTTTCTTCTTCTACCAAACAAACCGACATGCGTCACACAACAAAAAGGCAACAGGTGCACGCTAGAGATGCTGGAGATGTGAATCCCTCAAATGATACTCCAATTACCTTCAATTCCACCCACCCCAATTCACTTTGAAAAGACTCCCTCATTGGTAATTAAAAAAGAGAGTGGCGTTGAATCATGAGATTCAGCCCTGCATTCAGATTGGCTGGTCCTGAATGACTGAGGGGGGGTCGCAGGTTTATTTTTGTCAGTCAGTTTTTTGACTGGCAATCTACCAACATATAGTATCAATCAAGCCTCTGTATAGGGGCTCTGACATGAATGTCTAATTGCACCAAAGACAAGAGATGGGAATAGTCTTTTTAGTTGAAAGTATGCCACAGTGAAGAGGCTGATGAATTAACTATTCATGCCTTAATCAAGGTGCTTGTTTTCGGCCCATGAGCATGAGAGGAAGTGTGGCGCTCTGCGGAGGGGAGGAAGGAGGACGAGGAGAGGGAGGGGGAAGAGGAGGAGCTTGGTATATGCTAATGCAATTTAGAGTTGTGTTTTTGAAAACAATGCAGAGGCACTGAAAATGAAATGCAGTGCACCAACAGATTGAAACACCCCTGTCCTGTGATAACTATTGTGTAAGCCCTGCAGATGTAAGAAGAGTTAGGGGGCAGGGTATTATAACAGCTTTTAAAAAACTGAACTTTTACAATCCAGGAATGGGTTTTTATACAAACACAGGGAAAAACGTGTTGGTGTTCTGGGCTAAACTGGAGTAACGTGCAGCAAAGAGAGAGCAGTAAGTGTGAGCAAACCTCAGCCAACACATTAGTGGCCCATCAGGGAGGACAGAAGCACCAGGAGGACAGCAAATGATAGGTAATGTCCACTTCTATTCTTACATGTGCACACTGATGTGAGCACACACACACACACATAGGCCGTGTACTGTTACTTTTCATTTCTCCCCAGGTTGCAAATCGGGTGTGTTTGAGGCCTAATTTTCACTGTTCTCCTCTGAGCACACACACACACACACACACACACACACACACACACACACACACACACACACACACACACACACGCATTTGCAGAAACATACTAACCTCTCCATGCAGCAAGTGGACCCTTTCCTTGGAATAAGAGTGAGTGGAATTCTGCCTAATTTATCATCCCTTATATCACCGCTGACCCATGTATATCAAAGATGTGACCCCCATGGTTACCTTGGAAACCAGACTGGCTCTGTAGGCGGCCAGGGCTTTCAGGTACTCCTTCTTAGCAGCCTCTGTTTTCCTCTTGTAGCTCTGCAGGAGCAAACACAACAACAACAACGATTGATTACAAGGTGATGCCAAAGGCTAAAATGACCCTGTGGTCCACACTGACTGATGTGGATGAGATTTTGGGAGTCATGGTGAGATTGTGTGACCTGGCAGTGTGCTCTGCGATGAAAAACATATCAAATGCATTCATTGCACAGTTATCAAGTCAAGGAGATTTGACCATCTGCATGATGTTGCTCCGTTTGAAGCGTTTATTCCTCCAAAATATCCAAAATTAAATACCAAGAAAGACTGCGCAATAATATTAAAATGGAGTTTGAAATATTATGGAGCTAAATGAGGAGTGAGAAGCTGTTTGCCATTTTGTGTGCTGCTTTTCAGCCTCTTCCTCTATTAAGGCTGTTGCTCATCTCTTAATCAGAGCTGATGTCCCAGCAAATCATTCAGATGAGGAAGAAAAAAAACAGAAAGAATTCAAAACAGCATTAGCAAAGAGGCAATCTCAATCCTCCTGAATGAACCTCAAATGATGCGTTAAGACAGGGAATTCGAGTTAATGTCATCACATGTCACTCACGGGCTCTTTATAGCTGCCATTGCCTTTTTGATGCGGGGAAAACAAGTCACAAAAAAGTCCACCCTTAAATCGATGAGGAAGACTCAGATCTCATCTCCTCTCTGGAGCATTTTAATATGAAGGAGAATGTGTGTGTTTGTGTGCGTGAACGCAGTGGGTAATTACTGATCCTCAGTGAGAGACTCTCTGTGGCTCCATGGACGGGGTCATTTCTTTCAAAGAGGTGGGGTAGAATAACCATTAAGCATTCATGTGTTGCCAAATGCACATAGGCTGGCAGCTGCTAACAGAGTCAATAAACAAACAGACATACACGCAGAACAGCAAACAAACCGGGATGAAGACGGATACAATCTCTTGCTCAAACAGCTGATGTTTATCCTCTCACTCATCCCTATTTACAATATTATTATTATTTCCCTTCCCTGATATACATTGAGATATTTTGGAATGAGGCTGCATTGAATTAGGAACTCAAAAATAAAGGAACAAACCACAGATTTTCATAATAAAAGCAGATAAACCCCATTAAGATTTACAGTTCTTGTAAAAAAACAAAAAGAAAAAGTGACAACCTTACCCCTCACCCCTTAAATATTGATAGATCCATGGCCGCCTCTTTAATGAACGCCAAACTACTCCCAGAAGCTTTAATTCCAAATTAATTTAACACAGCTAATGATTCGCGCAATGACGGATACTTTTAAATAAATTACCATGCCTAAGGATGTCTAATTATTCCAAAGTGAGTGGATTCATTAGCAATTGAAGCCGTCAGAGGCTGCAGGTCAGTATGAATTAAAAATAACAAAGCTGCAAAGGGAGAGCATATGCCTCCATCGTAATCCTGACACAGAGGTGTCCCGCCTGAATTAGCCCCTAATTGTACCTTAATGAAATGTTCTTGTTTGATAACCAGTTAATTACAGGAGACAATAACTCCGCACCCTGCTGACACTGAAGGGAGTGATTACCCCGACGACCGAAAAGACCGGGCGACCGGTAAGAGGAGGAGGAGGAGGAGGAGGAGAAGGAGGAGGAGGAAACAAATGGGAAGTAGAGAAGGTGGAGAGATGGGAGGGATGAAAAGGAAAGTAGCGGAGGAGAGGAGAGGAGAGGAGAGGAGCAGACGGCAAGTTACTAATTAAAAAGAAACTAAAAAAGGTGCATGTGAAAGGTAGACAAAGAGGCAGAAAACAGACTAAGAAATGGATGGATATCTTTGGACAGATGCTACAACTCAGCCTATAGAATAAGTTCAATATCAAAACGTGCTGTTTAAACAAACTGACAGTGTTCTTTTCCTTCTATCTCCGACCTTTCACCAATACACAATTCCAACGCAGCAGACTTAATTAAACAAAGCTAATGTCTCTCCTCCCTCCCACCCAACTCCATTATCCCTGTTCCTCCCCACTACTGTAAAAATGGAAAATTGATCTTAATCTTAAATAACAAAAACAAGAAAAATGTTCTTTTGTGTTTCTGGGGCAGCTTTAACATGTAGTCACCTTGAGGAATAACGCAGCCCAAATAACGCATTGATCTTGCACTATAAAACAAAGGCCTTCGGGAATTAAAAAAAAACGCTGTATAGCGTGCAGGCATTTGAAACGTCTTAATAAAAAACAAAATATGAACATAAACATGAATAACAAAAAAAATCCCACTTTGTTCTACCAAACTCAAGGGCGGCACAGGAGAATACACAACAACCTCGAGTGAAGTGGGGAAAATGCACACTGAAGCTCAGAAATAAAAAAAAAGGATCACAAAAAGAACACAAATCACAACAATGGAACTTCTGATCGTTTCTTCAATAAAATACGGCAATAAAACATGTTGCCTTCAATGCATTTATGTGAATTCTGCTGCATGGTGTGTTTGAGAAGTACTATAGGTAATTGGAAACAGGGCCCACGTTTCTAGTTAAACAAAGCTGTGTGTAGGGGAAGGGTTGTGTTTACATTCTGGTGCTCCTGCATGGCTCCAGAGGGTCTGACTGTGACATTATAGAATGAACCTCATCGGTCCTATAGAGATGACGTGACAGCCAGTGTTGAAAAAAAAAGAAAAGGCACAACAGCATATACATCGACAGATTGAGAGCAAGGAGAGATATAAATTGAAGCCGTATATAGAAAATGTTTAAGGTATGAGACCCTGGTTTTCATTCTAAATTCATCTCACTTGAACATTACTGGTCAGCAGTTGTGGATAGAGTACACCATAATGTGTTGTTACATTAAACCAAAGAGAGAAATCTATGGAGTATTAACATGCAGTAGCTGAATTGGTTACACACTGTAAATACACGGTTAACAAGTTTATCCATTTGTTGTGCTGGAATAAGTGACAGTGCTAGAATAATTAGAGCAATCACAGTGTTATTGCCCAGACAGGGTACTACATTTCATTCCATAATGACATCATTACCTCAAGTTAATTATGTGTCTTGCGAGGTGACACGTTTGATTAAACACATGAATGCACAAACAAATCAAAAAATTAGCTGTGGAACGGCACAATAAATGGGTGAATTTTTAATGGTGGAATTGCCCTTTTGTTAGTTTCGTCTCTGTTCCCAGGTAATACTGTGAAGGACAAATGCATTCAGGAGGAGAGAGAGAGAGAGAGAGAGAGAGAGAGAGAGAGAGAGAGAGAGAGAGAGAGAGAGAGAGAGAGAGAAAGACAGACAGACAGACAGACAGACAGACAGACAGACAGAGTGAGTGAGAGAGAGAGCTTTGCATCCACAGTACAAGACCCAAGGTAAAAAAGAAGCCAGGACACAGAGGGTTAAGAAGCACAAACAATAACATTTCAGGAGCAGATGTCCTTGAGGCAAAACCAAGGACAAGGCAATTGCTAATCTTGTATTCCCAGCATGATCAAATCACCAGGCAACAGATATAAATAAAAGGACAGGAAATGAGGAATTCACATTCAAGGGTGTCAGTGGCAAAATGAAGATTCATGGTGAAGAGCCCCGGTGAAGGCGGCAAAAATTAACTGCAAATAAAAGGGACAGACGGCCTCCAAAGTCCAGCGTATAAAGTAGGTTTGGTGGGAGAAAAACACACACATGCTAGATAGGGTCTAGTCGATGGTGGCTGGGGCTGAGGAGAATGGGCTGCACTTTGTCATGGAGACAGGTGCTTTTATTTGACACCCAATAGGCTGTGCCCTGACTGGATATTCTAAAAATATGAGTCTGCGCATCATCATCAGACTGTCTCGTTTTCCATTCATTTCACACCATCATTTGTTACCACAAACACATAGAAACCCCTTTGACTTTGTCTGTTGGTCTGGAATGCTAAAATGAAATAGAAAATGTGCTGGACGGAATGCTGTAAACTGCAGTAAATGTTAATGCAGTTCCATATGCACAGGTCAGACTGTAATAAAGTTAAATTGACTCCTGGAAATATTCAGGGAAATATATGTACACTGCTGATGGAAGAAAACTTTTCACTTACTTAAATATATGATTTTCTCTGCATTCAGACAGGATAATAATACGTTTCTACCAGTTGATTCAGTACTTTTGGTGCATGTCTTATTCACAAATAAATGTGAAAAAAAAGATTTCAAGGCATTAGATACATGACTCTCACTTAATAAAATAAGTATTGTACATGCTTCACTTCAAGTTAAGGATAATAGAACAAAAATCTTAATTTTCTGGTGCTGCACCATCTTTCCACTTCTGAAACATGTGTTCTTATGCAGTTTTAACACAGTTCAAACAAATGATGGTGGTTATATACTTTTAAAATAAATAGCTCCATCATACCCACGATTAGACCTCTGTGACTTATGCAGCATGTACCATAGATTATGTAATATAATATATGAAGGATCCTCCTGCGCTTACATAAGAAGCTTAATTTGGCTGCAACACTTTCTAACTGAATGTCTTCCTCAAGTACATTTCGACATGTGGACAAGAAGAAGAGCTGGGGATTTGAACCGCCAACCATGGGGATCAGTGGACAACCTGCTCTACCTTCTGAGCATCAGCCACACATATAATCAGTATTTTTATATTAACACTATAGTTATAGTTATATAATATATATTATAGTTATATGACTTATATGTAAAAGGGGTTGTGTTTTGTTTCACTCTCAATGCTGTTATAGCATTGTTTTCAGCAGGTAGCTGTTTTCAAATCCACTGTACACTACCTGCCCAGCACCAAATATCACACGATGAAGTTAGTGACTAGCTGGTGAACATAACGGACAGATCTAAAAGAAAAGTGAACATTGACCTTTCATTCACCAGGTGAAAAACGACTCCAAATGAATGATAACATTGCTGGATAGTTCCACATATCAACAAAGAAGATGATGATAATGTCAGTGTTGTGTTCACAGCTTGTTTACGCTGGCTGCACATGGCCAAAAAAATTGCTATTGTAGATTTAAATCAAACATAAGTAATCCAATTTTAACTATAAGGTTAATTTCTAAGAATCAACGTTTTATGTTGCTTTTATTACAGAAGATAGTGTTAAATGCAAAAATTCTGTATATATGTACACAGTATCAATCTACCTGTTTCTGCTCCTCTCCCAGTCCGTCCCACATGGAGGCTACTATCTTGGATACGTCGCCAAAGGTGGCGTTGGGATTCTGTCCTTTAATGGCTGCCTGGGTGTCTCTGAAGAACAGGGCGTAGGCTGACACAGGCTTTGTAGGCTCATTGGGGTCCTTCTTTTTCTTCTTTTTTTGGGGTTTGGGCTTAGGCTTCATCATCTCTGAAGACGGCCGCTTCTCACCCGTGATCTGAAAGACCATCAAAAACACACAAAAAACAAAACAGCTTATTGACACTGCAGAAACAAGGTCTATCAATTCAGCCGGAGTGAATAATTGCATCTCTGATAAATGCTTATAACATTGGGTCCAGGTGAAGCATGTAAACTTCATTAAATCCATAATTCATTCAGTCTGTTCAATAGCCGTGTAGTCAGCGTTTGAATATTGCAGCAATGTTTCACTGACAGTAAGACTTTGACACACGCACTGGTTGACAGCATTTTCTTCTGCCTTACTTTGTCTGTTAGTTGAATTTATCAAACCTTTTCAAATCTTTATTTTTCAGTTGTTCAGCAAGTCATAAATTCTGACTTTTCATGCTAGGGGTGAAAGGAATTTTAAATCGCCTGCTGTATCTGCTCTGGCTTTGATGTGGTCTCAGAATGAATCGGAGAGAGCAAATGGAATTACTTACTGATAGGAGAGGTGGTAATCATTTTTATTCACACACACACACACACACACACACACACACACACACACACACACACACACACACACACACACACACACACACACACACACGTGAGAAGCACAGCAGAGATGCATAGGCAGGGAAATATATTTTCTTTAACTAAAGAATCCCCTTCTTGTTATATTGTATCACTGCGAGCTAGCATTTAAATACACCGATGAATCTGAAACACTGTGGAGGTGGCAGATTCAATTATACACTCATTCACATTCCCTTGACAGAAATGAAGCAAATCCACAGAGACATTGGTTGTTGGGCAATTTATGAAAGCAGTTTTACAGATTTACATAAACCAAATGAATGTAAACAAGTGTCCTTCTCTTCTCATTTAGATGATTTAAATGAAGGAGTGTTAAGTTTCAAACCAGACTGTAACTCCAATGACAAAATTAGATAGGGTCACCAAGGCATCACACACATCTGCATTGCTAATGATCAACCCATTAAAACATCCGTCACGTCTGCAAATAAAGGAGGTTTCTTCACTTTTGGAAGTACATATACTGTATTTCTGAAGTTACTTCAATTTGTGTGTATAGTTTGCCAACAAACTTACAAACATGCCATGGTGGTAGTGGATTGTTAGCTATTCACAACTGTATAATTGGAATGGTGAAGTTATCTTTCACAAAAGGACCAGGGGAAGATTGTGTTGCTTTTAAGTGTGAGCCAGATTTTGGACATGTACAGAAAAAAGGACATTTTTAAAAATTAAAAGAAAATAAAGACGGTTTCTATACTTAAATTCAATCATGAGTTACATATTTCAAATCAGTCTTCTTCTCAAATGTGACAACACACTCTACCATGCCATTACATACACAAAGAGAAAGAAATCAGAGCTTCAGTTCCCCTCAACAGCAAGATTTTGCAACCATGTGAGTATTCCAGCCAACCAAATAAAAAGCACAAGCATGGCTACCCATAAATTCCTTTTTGAACTCAACACTACAGTAAGCATGCAAACCATCTCTGAGAAGCACTGCCAAGCCCTCGCCTCCTACTCCACTACTACAAGCCAGAGAAGCGTTGCCACATCAGTACCTTCGAATGAGGATCAGTCTCCTCTTCCTGATTGGAGCTTGAGGGGGAGGGTGTGGCCGATTTACTTCCGGGAGGAGAGGGGGAACCATGAGGCAGTGCACTCCGGCTGACCTGAGGGTTTAGCTGGGTCAGTGCACTCATGGGGTTGGGCAGTATCGGAGGTGAGCTGTTTATCAGGGGGTGGTTACGAGCGGGGTCATAATGAGAGCCGTCTGGGTGCTGGTGATGGTGTTGCTGTTGGTGGTGGTGCAAAGCCATCTCCTGCATCTGGGGTGAGAGAAGAACACCAGCTTTACTATCTACTCCTCTACTCAAAGTAATAAAAGTTTGCCAATTAGCCAAATATGCAAAGACTTAGAAGTGGAGATGACATTTTCAAATTTGAGAAAAATATGCATGGACAAAATCTATAAAAGACAGAAATTGCTTTTTTATATATATATATTGTAATGAGGGAAATACGTCTGTTGGGAGAAACTAGACAGACAAAGAACCCTCTTACAGGTCTCACTGTTAAACTGAGGCTGGTGGTTAGAAAGCTTCTCTTTTCTTTCTCAACTGTCTTTTTTTTGGGGACAGTAACAGGTATTATTTTCAGACTTGTAGGTTTGTGGCAACATTTATGCATACCAATACTTGTTTTGTAACTGACAAGCAGGGGTAAATTTTGAATACTGGAAGCAAATATCTCACAAAAAATACATAATCTCTCAACCCAGACCAACCAAGACAGCTCACTCACTAACCATTCTATAAAAACATGAATATTGCACCTGTGACATTCCCTGTAGCCATTGGTTTTGTTGCAGGTTGTCAGTTACTAGAGCCAGAAAATCTAGATTTTCAATGAGCTGGATGGAGCCAGTCAACACGGCTGCCTCTGCACTGACAGCTGTCAATCACGCAAATGTGACCCAAACATGCACTTTTAAAAATTTAATGTTTTGAAAATCATTTTACATTTATCGTCAAAATACTTTCCAGAAGCTATTAAGAGCTTAAAGCACCTACAATCATTTCTATACGAACAATAGATCACAACAACTTTCATATAAAAGGGGACATTTGTAGTGATAAACCCATAGATACTTGTCATCGGACTCTGCAGTTCCCCTCAGGTCTACGGAGCTTTTTTAGCATCTTTTAGCTCATTATTTTGGTTTGGTTTTGGTTCACTCTCACTACTTTGTGATTTCATAAAGAGGTTGTTTTTCTATTCAAGTCAACGTTTTGAGCCATTAGGGGAACTTAATCTACTTTATAAAATTTGCATTTCTTCGACTTTCAGCCATGTAACACACAGGCCCATTAACACTTAACTGAAATTGACATGCTTTTTGAAGGGACTCTCTATTACACTTAAAGGTACAATCCATCACTTCTATTGACTTCTATTTCTATGAAGTGCAACAACAAGTGCAAACCCCCCAGGGTCCTTGAGACACTGTGGCCTGGTTGGTAGTTGAGGGAAGACTTCTGTTTTAAGTGGCCAGAAATCTCCACACTTTGCAAAGCAATCGTTGCATCAATGGTATTGCTGCACAACCCTATCAACCCCCTGCAGATATATTATGCTCACTGTGTGCTATGACAGAGAAAAATGTTACTTACTGCCATGTAAAATTACACCTTTTTCAAATAGAAATAGAAACGAAAACGGTGCTTGCAGCTGGAGAATGACCCCCACATGCAGAACACCCTTCAGAGTGATTACAGAATCAGACTCTCACAAAGTTCTGCTCTCAGCAGCCTTGAAAGATCTGCAATAATAACTACATCAAAAGCTTTTCTTCAAGATTCATCAGGACAGAACATGAGCACGGACCAAAGGATGCTTTTAATGCAGGCATAAATGGGAATGTTTGGCAATTTACAGATCAGAAAGTGATGAACTAGCATTTGTTAGCTCTTTTAAACATTTATGAGTTAAATAATACATTACACATTAGTGAAGTGCTAAAAAGATCAAATTGAAAAGGCCCGAGCATATGAGGTCTTGATAAACACGAGTGGAGGTTCAGAGATGAAGGCTCGGCTCTCTAGTCATAATTGGTCCCAGTAGATTGCTAGAATAAAAATGCACAACAAAGTAATGTTGTACGAGGCTCTGGCCTGCTTTGAAAACTCATAATATTCACACGACATTAGATTCTGTTTTTGCCTCAGCAGCTGCTCACAAAAGGCAGCAATGAACAAAGACATTCCTTTTGCATTTCAAATAACCAAGCTCTAACCTCCCCCATCCATGGCAACTTCCAATCATAATTCAAAACACCATCACTACACTTCTTAAAACATGAGGAAATAGCTTCAGCAAAATAAGTAGTAAGACAGAAAAAAGAGGAAGAAAGGGGGAAGAGAAGGAAATAGAAATCCATTAATTTTCCATTTTCCATGGACTTGCTCTTTAAGGGTCCTCACAAACCAAGAAGCATTGAAAAACCAATTAATCAAACATGAATGGGCTATCATAGCTATAGCAGACGCGTTTCCATAGCAACAGCCTCCAGGCAAAATTGTCACCCTTTAATCTGAGCCACACCATGTTTAATATAAACAAGAAGGAGACATGCAGAGCAAAAGAGTTCACCGGGGAAGGCACCATGGCATTACGGGTACTGGGTGTCGACCTCGTAAGAGAAAAACCTTGGGACACTAAGGCTTCAAGTTCCTATTTTAAAGGTTTAATTTGACACAAATTGTTATATTGAAAAACATGTATGAAATCACCTTATTCTTATGGAGCAAAATCATAGAGATGGTGGAGATTGACTACAAGTATGAATCAAGTTACGTTCCTTTTCAACCTAAAAATAAAATAATTCAGTGTATTTCTTGATTCTGTTTTGAATGGAGTACACATTTGGTCTGCTATTATTTATATTCACTCTCATATTCCGTAGCATTGACTCACATTTTCATTACAGCTGAGCGTTCAGTCCCAACTAATGAAGCAGATGGTCACCAGAAAATATAGAAACAAATAAACTACTGCATTTGTTGAAGCTGTAGTATACAGCCACTGTAAAAGCAAAGACACACCAAGGAAAGCACAAAGAAACTCACTGTCAACTACAAAAATGTGCCTTAACCTATTACAGTTACTAAAAGCACCTGTATACTGTATAGACCACTAGTGCTCATTACTCGAAATGGTCCTACTGTGATAATTTACTTCTAATAGTCACTTCTTTGTCACTGTTCAAACTGTCTCTGAGTGCTTTTAGTTGGTGCTTTCACCTGTGTGAGAAAGAAAGAGCAAGAAGTTATCACATAGCGCCATCAGACCCAAGCTAAATAAAGCGGCCGGCAGACGGCTGTACAAATATTATGAAAGAATCTGACAAAGGTTGCCGGTTGCTGGTTGCCATAGGTACTGTATGCTAATTCCTAATGGTATCATCCGAATAGCTGGCCAAAAGAGGGGGGGGGTGAATAACAGGATTTAGTTGGTCACTGCTCTCTGCCTTCAGCATGTAACACATACTGACTTTTCATGGACTCTTGACAAAGACGAAAGGCCATTAATAATGATTTTATTCCTGGATATAGGACTTGGTCTGTGATGGCACCGACCTCATAGATGGTTGAGATATGGTGAAGCAGCCAACTCATTCAACACTTTGCTCATCATGGTTCTGTTTGTTTTTTTTCTGCTCCTAAATTTTGATATTTAGATTACATATTAAGTTGGATTCTGAGTACTCTTGGGCATTGTCATTGCCGTGCTTAACCTCCAGCAATTTAGTTGTTTGTTGTAAACCCCCAGGAGATCAGAGTCCCAAAGCAAATTAAGAGGGAATAAAGGGGACACTGGAACAGAGGGAGGGACAGAAAGACATAACAGACGAAAAAAATAGGGAAGCAGCATGAGAAAAAGACACACAAAAAAAACACATGACCCAAGTGCTGAAACCCATCTACAAAGTTAGCAAGGGGACAGTTAGATATTGCTTTTTGGTGATGAGCAGCCAGGCAGACCTAAACTGTGATGTAAAGCCAGGAAACTCGGTGTGAACGTGTTCCTCTGCCATCGTTACGCCTGTCGTGTTTGTATTCACATCTTGTACATCATAGTCAAATGGGAGTCAAATAACAAAGGCTTTCCAATTATGTGTAGCACATTGTGTGCGAGATGGAATATCACAAAGCCATTGTTCCCCTGCTCCTGCTGACCTTACCTTTGAAATGGTTTCACGGCCGCTCCAATTGCCTGCACCATTTGATTTAGCTAAGGGGATTTGACCACCAGCACAGAGATGAGAGAAGGGGAGAAGAGAGCCCTACAGCTACAAGGAGAAAGAGGAGAGATTCACACCAGCGGAGAGTAAAACGGCTAACCTTGCCCCGTCCTTTATGATGATTATACCAGAGTGGCATCTGTTTCATCATTTAAATAAGCGGGTTGATTGCTATGCAAGCTTTTATTGCCCTGGCATTATAATAAACCAGTCTCCCTATGCTAAAGAATCACTGAAGTTTGTGGTTATGTTTCAACTTATTATCACCATCTAAAAGACAAAATAAATCCACACTTTTTAATTAAGTGCCTTCTGTAGAGCTGAGTCAGTTCACTTTTAGTGCACTCACTTTAAGATGTAAAGGAAAAATGAAATGTATTTCCTAATGATGGGGATCTTTCCCCCACAATGTGGCATGATATCTTTTTAGTATTCAGATTTAAAAGACACATCACCTGCTGCACTTCTTTAATTGACACTATCAGACTTTAAGTCTTACCCTTTATCCCATCCTACTTGAATATACAGTGATCAATGCTTCTGTGAGTCCTGAGACTTTACTCTCTTCACCCCCTGCTTGACTGGAGCCATCTTGTTTAGAGTGATGGCTCACTCACACAGGTTCACGGCTGCTATTGTAAAATCACCCAGCGTTTAATTGAAACAAATGACTATAATAATAGAACATTATCCCTGCAGGCACCCAGCCATGACAGCTTTAATTAGAGGCGCGTTCAAGACTGATCCTTCAAAAGCACAGCCGCCGCGCAACACGGTGGTAAACACGCCTTTAGGTGGGGAGCCAACCCTGGGCCTCACAGCCCTCAAAGCTACTTCTCATTCACCCTGAGGGCAAAGCACTAACAGCTCTGTTCCTCAAAGAGCCTTCGAGCCTCCACCCCTCCCTCCTCACTCTCGCCCCCTCTTCTCTCTCCCTTCATCCATGTCTTCGGTTTATCAAGCTTATATACACCCAGGAGGGTCATTTACACAAGCTGAGGAGAATTAATAAGAGAGTGGATTTATGAATCATACGCTACTTAAGTATGAAAGCAAAGGCAAAACGCTGATTCTGCCTTCTTGTGACATCAGACAGATGCTAAGTAAAGAGATATGATGGGCAGCAGATGCTGAAATGTTTGAGAAAAAGAAAGTGGCTTCAGAATTTGTTGAAGCTTAATTGGATGTATTTATAAAGTTGTCATGATGACTATGTACAATATTATTCAGTAAGACAGGGAGACTTTGATTCAAATGTAATATGATGCTATGATCCAGGTGTATACCAGCCAAATGTATTTAGCAAAACACTATGAAAACCTCATTTTATTTATTAGCTTGGCAGTCGCTCCGTGTTGCCAAAACAAGACACTATAAGGTCACTTTCAATCGTTCCAATTACATGCTAGTCAAAAGGAAAAATATAAAATGCTTGCTCTTGCACCTCCTGCGCTGAACTGTGATCAAGTAATTAATCTGGCAGAAAAACAGCAATACCTCACACACTAGCAGCATAAAAAAATAATTGCGAGTTTCAACACAAACTTTAAAAGAGAGAAGAAGCAATTTATTCCAAGAGCGTCTTAAGTAGCCACACTGTTGAAATGGATGTTGCCATTATATCTCTCAAAGCCAAACAGAGACCATGCCAACACATTTGATATTTTCATAAAATGTAGGAATGACTTGTAAGTTGTGCCACACAGATAAATGATAAAAAAAATAATAATAAAAAGAAAAAAAACAGAAGTGAAGTTATAACAACAGTAAATTATAAAAAGGGTAAACTTTTATGATGTTGTTCTTTCCATCTCTTTGTGTTATTTTAAGTATTATTATTATTATTATTACTATTATTATAAAGCTGGAAGCGTTTGCACAATGAGGCTGATATCCCTGGTTGTAATTGACTGCTGGTTTGAAAAGTACTGTACCACCCTGAACGCCTCTCACAGTGACTCTGTGGCTGCAACAAGGCAGTGGTTGATTTGCAGATAGTAATGTCATGATGTCCCCCTCGGCACCATCCTCCATGTTCCTCATTACTGCTAATGTCAGAACCTCCGTTGCTTTTATTTTCTCTCTCTCTTCCTCTCTACTCCCCTCTCTACCACCCAGTTCTCTCTCTTGTTCCTCTGTCTTTTTATTCTCTCTCTGTCTCTTGTTCCCTCTCACTGTCTCTTTCTCCCCCTGTCTCGCTCCCTCACAGCCCGGGCGTGTCTCTGAGCTCACCTCACAAAACACAACGTCAGAGAATCAGAGCCTCGTCTGACATGACATGTAGGAGACGGTTGTGAGGAGCGGTAGGGACACACACTCTTGACAGCAGAAGGCAAGGCTCCTCTGCTCCCACTAATGAGACCCCTGACTGCCGTGTCAAACACACTTTGTGTGTATGTGTGTGTGTTTGTGTGTGTGTGTGTGTGTGTGTGTGTGTGTGTGTGTGTGTGGGCGTGCCCACGCTTGCACAACAAAAAAAAAAGAACGCAGATGCAGAAATAATGAACACCAAAACAAGAAAGAGCACACAAATGAAAAGAAGGTGCATACAGTGCTGTGTGTGCCGAGATAGTTGAGGTCACGGCAAGGGGATTTGCATGTGTGTAAAATCATCTCACAGAGAAACTTTGCACATTCTGACAGAAGCCATCTTCACCTTATCCTCCAGCTTTGAACTACATGCTACAAATTACGAAACAAATGAACTCATTGCTGTTGTTATGGTACACAAGATCACACGGTTTACTGCGCCACACCTTGAGGTACAGTATTTATAAAGCTTATTGTTTTTGGTTTTACTGATTTACTTAAAAAAAAAAAAAAACCCAAAAACATTTGTTTTTCGAAGAAGATTATCTAAAACAGGATAGCAGGTTTTCACACAGATGTAATGTCCGTATACATCCAAAGGTTTTGTTTCTTTTTCCTTTTTTTTCTTGAGTCCCTCTTAGTTTAAACTAAAAAAGCAGTTTTGTAGTTTAACTTTATTTATTTGACTTTATATAATTTTTCATAGTTCATCTGTTATACATGTTATAAAAATGGAGACACAGCAAGGATACTGCATACTTAACCTTACTTTGTGATGTTGACCCAGCATTCCTTTCTATTCTAATATCAAACACAAACTCTGAAAATCAGATAATAATTTCTGGAGACACCATGCAGGATGAATGCCATGAATTATGCCAGTAACTTGCCCCTCTTGGTCCTGGATTACAGTAACACTGCACAGGATGGAGTGTGTTACATGAATATACAAAGTGTGTTAATCACCACTCTTGTGCACATTAACAGACAGAGTGTCAGTGTTGTGTTGAACTGGTGGCTGGTGGCACAGCGGGGGAGACGTCCCTGAGTGAGATGACATGGGACGGCTCTCCACCGCCACCAGGGCAGAATATTCCTGGTGGTGAGAGCACAATGAGCTGATGGATGGTTGAGATAGGGCACAGTGCAATATGGACACGATTTCATGGCATGATAAATCTCAGCAGGGGCCTGTGGCTAAGTGTAATATGAAATCCCTTATCTATGTATCTGCTTCATAACACCGGCTATCTGCTGCAGCTGAATCTGCCTTTGTTTCTTTAGCTTCTGTTCTCTGCTTGAATGCCACTGTTGATCACATCTACAGTATGGAAGAGGATGATGACAACAACATGTGTGTGATAACACATCTTTCACTCAGTTGTTTTTGAAATACGATGTGATAAATTATCTAAATTGAAAATTGTCACTGTAGAGATCCTCTTCCATTACCTGGGATCACACTGATAAGCAGTGTTATTAGAAGAGATTTTGCATAGCACTCCTTCCTGTAGAACCTGGCCTGTGTTTGTACAAAACAAGTTTAAATTACACCTGCAATATAAATGAAATGCAATTTGTCTCACAGAACTGATTCTTTTAAAGTTTGCCATGTGTGTTATTTAACACCGGCTCTTTAGAATTTCTGATTAAAAAGAAAGAAATTAAGTCGGCACCTTATCCTCTGATTAGCTTAATCCGATAGGTTAATTGACTTTATCAGGGCGGAGAAAATAGATGAGCTGCCAGCCCAGCCTGCTATAAAAATCCTTCCAAAATGATGAAATTGGAAAATAACCTATATTTCTTTTAAGATATTTCTTAATATACAACTACAGTTTCATATCACATTGCCAGAGAAATAAGGCACTTTCTCCCAGGAGATGAGAAAAGAATTGAATTTTTCCTTATCGGTCATCTATTTTTCCACAGAATGCTATTACTTGCTGCCTGCCGTTGCTAAGCAACAGGAAATATTAATAGGACCTTTTATTAGCTAGGCTTTACCAGTGGAGTACTAAAATGAGGAAGTGGAAAACATGAATGTGTTACATAAATCTCTGAACCTTTCAGGGTTTGCACAAGTCTCTGTTTGTCCAGTGATTTATGGCTGTGATGGTTCATTTATGGGAGAGGGAGGTGTGAAATGCCAAATGGAACATTAGCCTAAGGGACAATTTGAAAATAAATAATCACAAAAAAAAGGGGAAAAAAGGGAAGCAGTTTAAAGAACCACCCTATTTTTTTCCCCTGCAGATTTTAAGAGGCCATCAAACAAGCAAGTGATATTTTTGTTCGGGTGGAGGCATTGATCATTCAAAATCATCTACGCCTGAATCAACATTGGAATAACTAATACAAGTCCCATTCTATCACTGGGCTTGTTGAACTGTGGTGAAAAGCGACAGACATTTCATCATTTTCCGCAGACGCTCTAATCCCTTTAAAAAATGACTGAAAATGAAGGTCTTTCAAAGGAGAAATAGGTTTTCTTCATCTGAATGAAAAGTATAGAATAAGGCAAAGCCTCAAAGAGCAGAAAGTATTTAAAGGCAAAGGTAAGACAAATTTAAAGTCCATATTGGAAAAGTCTAAACACATTTAATTAAAATATTTTTGAGAAGTCACTTGATAACAGTCCAGGGGATATACAGCACTATTCATTTTTCAGACTTAGAATTAGGAGACCAAGATTGTCTTTATAAATGCATCACTTTATCTCTAATCCACCTTTTTTCTCCGTTCCATGTTTATACAAAAACCAGCAGGTGTACAGTATGCGATAATACATTTGCTGAGACCCTCCATCAGAGAGAGAACACATTAAAACACACCTCTGCTCTCTTATCATTAATTCATCCCAGCTTGTCTGTGACAAGTTCAGTTGACATTGCAGCTCATATTTCATTCACACAGGCTTGGAGAGCGAGCACCTGCCAGGAGCACTTAATACCTTGCGAGTAAAAGTAAAGAAAGAAAAGAAAACACAGGCATCCACCCAACTTAACACGACAATCAGGGTGGGATTAACACTTGATAATTAACCTCAACAACTGAAGATAAAGAGCTTGTGAGGAAATTCTTACATTTAAATGTTGCTAACAAAAGACATTAGAGTATGAATTTGAATATGAATGCAGCCGGCAGTTCTTTAGGGCGCCACAACCCTCATTACAAATGAACTGACCCTCTTTCAGGCGGATTCACATCTTGTGTTCATGAAAATAACAAATGAGATAATACCTGAGAGTTTGATGGAGCTAAGGCTGTGCCTGCATATAGCTTTTTCTACTAATACATAGCCGTTAAGCATAACATCCCCTGGCTGATTATACATTCATCAACTGTTACATATTCAAAACATCACACTCGAGCCAGTTTGATGATGGCTAATATTGCATGCATCATTGAGGAACCAGAAAAAAAACTTAATCAAAGATAATTTATTCCAGTTGCAGGCACAGGTCATATGAATTTGAGGGAGCATTTTAAATATAACATAATTGAATATGGAGCCTTTCTGTTCAAATAGATTGCAGATGCAGTTGTCACAGCACAGGTGTGAAGCTCATGTAAATATATCTGTCCGGCCAATAATAAAATAGTTTTGCTTTAGGCAAGTTTTGGTGTAAATAAACACACAACAGACACGAACAAGGCCACTTCACTTGTAAGTCCAGAAATTATTCACTAGCAGCAGCAGAGATGTGTATCTTTCTGGGCTGTATTGATAAGATCAATGCAACCTGAGCATGGCTATTAAATGTCTAATGTGTTTTGGAACTTGTAGATGCTATGACAGTGGGGGTATTAACAGAGAGAGGCAGAGAGAGAGGCAGAGAGAGGCAGAGAGAGAGAGAGAGAGAGAGAGAGAGAGAGAGAGAGAGAGAGAGAGAGAGAGAGAGAGAGAGAGAGAGAGAGAGAGAGAGAGAGAGAGGGAGAGAGAGAGAGAGTGCCAAGTGCATCAGAGCATCAGAGAAAAGAGCTCTCTGAAAGATATCAGGTTTGGCCAGGAGGGGCTTCAGACCGCAACATAATAAGCATCAGCAAAAAAATACCTTATGAATTGAAAATGGCCTCTTTACAAAATTAGGGGAGAACAGTTAATTATGTCTTTCAGGTTTTCAGAGTCAGCAGAGCAAAAAAACAACCTAAAAAGTCACCTGGTTGGAAAGTTACCTTACATCAACTCCTCTCGTTCCTGTTGATGGTCTACAGTCGCTTTAAAGGATTAGACTGGTAACATATAAGTATTGTCAACATACACTATGATCCAAATCCAATAATTGATTGATCCTACTAACAAGTAGGTCTGCAACTAACAATTTTTTTCATTATTGTTTAATCTGCATACTATTTTCATATCTCGTGGATTTTGGGTTTGGTTTCTAAAATGTCAGAAAATAGCTGATAATTGCTTGTTTATCCAACAACTAGCAAATATTCATATTAAGAAGTTGGAACTAGGGACGTTTTGGCACTTTAGCATAAAAAATAACTTAAACAACCGTTTATCCAATTAATTTTCAGTTGATTGACAACTTGGTGTAGCTCTACTGTAGCCAAAGCCTGATAAAGTTTATTTGTCTGTGCCATAGACTTCAATTGTTGACTATTAAAAACATATCACTGAGCACCACTGGCACTGGCTAACATGTTCCTTCATTACCGTGAACATGAGCAGCGTCAATTCTGCATTCACCATCCTGCTGCTAGCAAACCAAATGTGTATTAATCCACAGCTGAAAATAGTCCTCAAAAAATCCAATATTTAGTCCTTTCTGACTAATGTTTGCTGAAAATTATAGTGCCCAGCAGTTACTGAAAGGAAATGACTGAGCCTTTTATATTCGTTTGTACGGTTACATCTTTAAATGGGCTTGTGTCGCAAAACCACAGACAGGGAAGATAAGTCAGAAAGACAGACTAACACATTGTTGGGTTTGTTTTTGTTTCATGGGATATGCAGATAAGAATAAAAACATAGAAATACACCAGTTGTGTTCTTTAATAATCTCTACTCTTTATTTTAAGTGAAACTTGATAGTTGTCATTGGTCCACAGGAGGATCCACGCCCACCTAAAAGATCTAAATCTAAACACCATTTAATCCTACAGTTCACCCTACCACCATAAAAGAAACACACTATCTATTCAGTCTAGCAGCTCCCTGACTATGATCAACTGCTGCTGTAATACTGCTCTAAATCCTTTTTGTTATATAATCGCCCTATTTATTTTATGTTTATATTGTTGCACCTGCAATGGAGTACTTTCAAACGTCCTCATACTTGAATCACGTAGGCACACATTTAAAAACCAGAAGCTCTCAGCCTTTTGTTGAGACAGAATAACCTTATTTCACTCAACTGAATTATCTCTCAAATATCTAATAATGAAATCCAGGAGGTACAGAAAACTGGAGGTATATGCTCATTCTGAATAAGAGTTACCTCTTTCCTCTTTGCAATTTCTTCTTGCTTTCCTCCCCACAATGCCCTCCTATCTCCATCTTTCTCTCTCTCTCTCTCTCTCTCTCTCTCTCTCTCTCTCTCTCTCTCCATCCTCACCCCTCCTCTCTTCATCCAACTCTATTGCACTCTTTTCATTGCCCAGCTCACGTATTGAATCTGCCTGATGAAAACAGATCTCACTGCAGCACCACAATAGAATGGCTGATGCAGGAAAGATGAACCCTAATGGATTTTTTTTTCAATGTGCTCAAGATTGAATATAAGGCCTGACCTCCAGATGTAGTGGATCCATTTCAACAGCAGAGATATTGTTTATAGTGAGGACACAGAAACACACAGACACACTTGGACACACAACGTCAACAGCAGCTGCAACAAAATACCTTTCTATCTACATCTAACACTTAAACACTGTATTTTTCAGCGCACAAAACAGTCTAAAATTGGAATTAACCCTTGTTATTTATCTATCCATGTCAAGTGAGGTATTCATTATGATAGCATCTCATGTTTGAACTGCAGAGTTTGCTTAATTACTCTGCTCAACAGACTGTGTCAAGGTGAGGCACCAATTTAATAGACACTCCGTTCTCAGCACAAATGAACCTCTGCTACGGTTTGGTAGTTTCGCCAGGCAGGCTATTTGATTTAGAAATTTCTGAGTTTGCTTTATATGCTGCTTTTTTTTGCAGTGAAGTTGAAGTAGAGCCCTGAAAAGATCTCCTATGTGTTCAAGTAGCTTCTCTCAGAGCCAGTGAGAAATACTGAGGTTTGGGGGCTAATACCATTTTTTAAAGATCACTTATCACCAAATGCTATTTAAAATTTGGTGTAATTTCAGGGCAGTCATTTCTTCTGATGTATTCTTGATTTATTTGCTTCTAAATGACCCTGAACATAAACTCAATTTGGAAAATATATCACATTTGCAATATATGTTGCTGTTCTTATTTTTTCTACTTTTACAGCCTTTGGTTGCATTTTGTAGTACATGTGTTTAGACTACATGCTCATCGTGTGTCATTTCAAACATTTCACATCTCATGCATTTTTATCACACAACCTGCAGTATACAATCTATTAAACTGCCGAGTGTGGCCCTCAGTAGCAGTAACAAATATCCTGACTGCCGAGAGAAAGACTGGCCAATCAACCACTGTCTCCACGGTAAAGGTCATGACCAAAATGTGAAATGAATATGAAGATAAATGACACATGAATCCAATACCTAGGGGGCATATTCCAACATAATATATAATATATAGTATGTTTATGTTTCAGATCTTTATCATGCTGTATTTTGGCTGTATTCAGCCTTCTGTTTATCTCTTCTATTTATGATGAACATTATAATACATAATACTTGACCTAGATATGCATCTGTATGTATTTAATGTATACTGTATATAATAGATGTTCCTTTCTTTTCATTAACATACACAAAATACGCCGCTGACTTTTCTGATGACACCTCAGACAGAAAACAAACAATATAAAACATGTCTACTATATTATTAACCTTTTTTATTACCAGAAAGGCACAGCTGTCGAGAGTAGCCATTTCTGTGTCTGTTTATGGTATCTCATCAATGTCAAGCAAGTTATGAAGCTATGAAATTCTGACCTTCAAATCCAGAGCGCAAAAATCTTTGCATATGTTAATATTGTTGACGATATGTGCTTTTTCTTAATACAAATGATATTTTTACTGAGATCTCAGTGTTGCAATCAATAAACAGCATTCACATCTGTCCATATTTTAAAGGAAAGGTGCTGAATGAAATACCAAACCCTTACATGAATGTTAAAAGCACTCTACTCAGTGCTCCTCTGTTACAGTATTTACATTTTGGTCACTGAATCAGAACAGAAAACATGACTTTGAACTCCACTCATTTACTCAGCTCAGCCTTTTCTATATGGGCTGTATGTGAACTGTAACAGTGACCGCTAACTATAGAACCTTTGCTTATTGCAGCATATAGGATACATTATGTTTCACGCATAAGCTTTACATATATCATCTGTTGTGATAGAAACCGGCTCTATTTCCTGCAGTTCTCATGAATGCAATTATGGTTTGGAGATGCTAATTTGTTGAGGAGCAGTTCTGTGTGGAGCTGAGGGAGTAATCAGCACGTATTCATGTTTGAAGGCTTGACAGATTGACCGATGCATGCTGTCGAGGTAGATATGATGCTGATGGATTTACCCACAATCCCTTTCTCCATGCATCAGAGCTGACATGGCAACCACTGAACAATCACTCAGTCCCCCCACTTTTTAGCCCACTTCTCCATGTTTTTAAAATTACATTTACCTTATAAGGCTGTAATCTGTTTCATATTAGAGAGCTCTTAAAAATGGCTGTTTTGGATGTTCTGCAATATCCAAAAAGCAAATTTGTCCAATCTCTCATGCACTCCATCATCTTTTTATTTTCTAAACTTTATATCTAACTCAATGTATGGTATCTGATTAGTGTTTGTGTGTGTACATGTGAGGGTTAATAATTTGCCCTCTTGTCCTTCTTGGTATCAAACAATTACTTCAAATCACCTACAGTTTTTGTTATAAGCCAGCACAGTTGAATCAAACCACAAACTAAAAGGGTTTGGTTTAAGTCCAACCCTCTTTCCTCTGAGGCATGAAATAATTGTTACTGTAATTAGAGGCTTAAACATTTGTGACCATTACTGGAAACATCAGCTTTCCGGTGTTACAGGGCCCCCCACAAAATAGTTCAGTCCATGTAGTGCTACTCACCGAGGGCATTTGGCTGGAGACGAGGTGGCTGTCCTGTGCCAGCATGTTAGACATCATGAGTGTGGGCAGCTCTGGGTAGGAATACGGGTTGATGAGCCCATTGTGTTGCAGCGAGTGGCAGAGGTAGCCTGTAGAGTCGTGCTCCATCAGGTGAAGCAGAGGAGGCTCGGGGTGGTTAGGTGGAGTGATGGGGGGGATCTCGTAGTCTTCATCCCCAGCCCCATTTCCACTGGCTGTACCACCACCTCCGCCTCCTCCCCCGCTGCCGCCGGTCTGACCTGTGTAGCTCTGAGGGAGAGACACAGAGAGGAAACAGTGAGAAAAACTAAAGGAAGGAATGGATACTGGATATTAGACCAAACTAAAGCAAAGTCATAACTGATTTCTGCACAGCACAATTCCATATGGGTTACAGATAGACATTCAGTTTACAGTTATAGAGTTACTTGATTGAGAGATAGCTATTTCAGGCGCCAAGGGTTCAAAATGTCCTGTTTATTTCCTGCATAGGCCATGTTAGGTAACTGGAGCACTTCCAAGTGTCGAATGGGTGTTGAATCCTCACTATCACAAAATATCAGTGACTGTGCTTAATCAAAAGTAAAAGGTTCTGCGTACAGAAAACGTAAGAACAAAAGTCACCACAACTCTTCGCCCACTCTCAAGGTGCACATTTCATTAAGAAACATCCAAATCACTTAACTTAAAATTCAGTTGCATGCTCTGCAAACAACGAACAAGTGCTAAAACCCCAAAATATATTCAGCTGTTTGAAACAGTTTGCTTTTGGATTCTTGGTCAATCTTGGATGAATTTGGCAACTATGATAAGAGTTTTTCTCCCAAATGAAACAACAAAGCAGTTTAATTCCCACGTTTTGGCTTCTTCTCCAAACCAATGGCAGCTGAAGTTCATGGGTATCACAGTATTCAGAGCCATTAACAATACCAAACTAATGGGCTGTAAAATTATTCTTTTTAATTTTCATTGAAAACACTGAAATAAATCAAACAAATATCCAGACAGGACTATAGTAAAAAAAATAACCCCTTGCATTACACAGCTAGTGATTTTACCAACCGAAAGTAGTTTCTTTGTGACTCCTAGGTGTCTATCAGAAATGTAAAATAGGACACTTCCATACAGTTCCACTTATAGATCAGTGTAATGTTGCGGTATCCATAGCAACAGTTACCATTGCTACTAGCTAAAAGTTAAGCTAACTAATGCTTATAAAAACGGATCTATGGAAGGAAATGTTCGTTGTTTCCCCATGTGAATTTTTGTATATTTGGCACCTTGTTGTTAAGTGTTGCAACAGTGACACTGACAACAAAAAAATTTACTTTGGTGTCCCAATATATAAAATGTTTTATGTCGTAGTGGTAGCCTCTGCCTCATCCAATATTTTCATACATGGGGACACCTTGTTCTGTATTATGTTTTACAGAGAAAAACTAATGCTAAATTGAAAACTGTCGCCCTGTGGCTCTCAATTTCTTGCAGACGATTCCAAGATAAACAATTATTTGGCAGATTACCCCTTACTGACAGCTGTACTGAACATTTGGTTGATCTGCGACAAAATAAATGCTAAATTCATCACTACATCACTACTTTGGTTGCTACCACTGACATATATAAAGATGGACAATATGACAGCTCTCCAAAATTGATGCCAAAACATATCTAGGTCATAAAGCCCGCTGCCTCCATGTTAGCAGACGGGACATGGACCAAACTAAGAAATCAAAATGCATTTAAAATAATTTTTCCATGATGTAAGTGTCTATTTTTCCAATGAGTTCGGTTCAGATAATTAGTCATTTGAGTTGCAATGTCCATCTTTTATATGTAAGTAGTCACTACATCCACTGCTGTAGAGCTATTAAAGATTAAAATCTTGTGTGTAAAGTAACCTTTAAAACATTTAAAGCTAATGTCAATACAACCTTAAAAATGCTTTTGGAGCATTACAGCACTATATCAAGGAATATATGTTCACCAAGGAATTCATCTACGTGCCATTCTACAAAAAGCTTTGTAAACTGTTTAAATTCTGATCTGTCATTTTGTTAGAATAGGTGTAATTTTGTTTCAAATGTTGAACGTCTCATTTTGGGACAAAACCTGAATGCTCAGCGATCAGTAATAAAGAAGACCAACAGCCTCTATATTTGTGTGCTGTCGCGCTAACACAGTAAGTCCAATCAGATCAGAGTTCTGCACAGAGCAAGGAGAAAAGAAAAATAGCAGGGAAATTCAACAGGGAATGAAAAGCAATTTTGTCTGAGACGATCCAACTTGACTCCCATTGTAATGACTGAGTCAAATTAATCATCACAAATAATATTCTGGTGTCAGCCATTCAAGGGTTTTTTAATAGAATTTTTATGATTCATGTCTAGCAGTATACATCAAACAGTCAGTTCTGCAACATTTCTGAAATCAATTCAATATCATCTTTGTGTAGGCTGTCATCCTCGGCAGCAGAGTGGTCATTTATCTCTCAAACAGATACTTTTAGAAAATAAGGGACATGGGGAGATGGAAGAAAGGAGAGAGGATAGGAGCACTTTTTTTCTCGTTTCTCTCATCCCTGTTGTAGTATAAAGGTGAGTGTAAAGGCCCATTCTGTAATTTTGTGACCATATAAATTACAGGTTTGTTAAGATATATAACTGAAAAGGTTGACCTCCAAATGACAAATGAGCATTGCTCGGCAGCTTGGAATACAAAACATACGCAAGTTTTATTGCAAACAAACCTCAATCAGCATCAGATTTTGTTGCTGTCTGATGTTGGTGTTTGTTTATTTTGAAGTGATAGCTGCTTTAAATCCTTATTTTTTTGTGACTGGGTGGCGGACCAAGCCTCCCCCTCCTCCCATTTGTATCACAGATTGTGCCTTTAAGTACACAGTAACGGCCAATCTTCTTTTTTTACAACAATAGCTTTCAGGAGGATTAAAATGTATCTAATGTCTTTTAAAGGAATACCAATCTAAGGCAGTAAGCTCAAAGCCAGATGAGAGGAATTTCATTAAGTTACGATACCTAAAACACTAAAACACCCATCTTTAATTTGACCACAAAAAAGGACGTTAGCGATGTTTTATTGTGAAGCAAGAATGTAGACACAGACTCAGCGTTTAAAGCACACTTTCATCTTCCTAAATGTTACACCAAATGAAGAAAAGAAGAGAAAAAGAAGTGCGATTGGCTCAATTTGATTTACTTTGTCCTGACAAAGCCTGCGAGCGAGTTGATATAAATTTTCTGGACTGTCCTTTGAAGACAGATGTTTTTGTAAACCTGTGGGGATAATGTTATTGTTTGGTCTAATGGACAAGAAAACGAACATTTCCTGAGATTCAATTTCCCTCATAATTGTTGGAAGGAAACTAAATTGTCTGCTGTAAACATTGGAGCCATTGTGTGAAGTCAGTCCCTGTGCGTGTCCCTCAGAGCCTTCGCATGGCTGTCATCTTTTACCATGCTTCGCTGTGGCTGTGGGTGACCACTGTGTAATCTAAAGACCGCCGCGCTTAGTCATCATCGAGGATGTTCATCAACCTTTTGTTTTCGCAGTGTATAAATATATATTCACGCTACAGAAACATTTTCCTGGTCCACCCGTTGCATTTGATTGTGCAAAGGGACGAGGACTGAAGATGTGTCATGTGTTAGATTGCTTTGAGGGCTCATCCAGTGCCCTTGATGATAAAATGTAAATACCAAGGACGTTCCCAGTTGGATTGTGGCAAGATAAATTATTCATATGCCTCTATTCAGAATGAGCTTGCATGTACAGGACCACATGTACACTCTGGCTAATGTATACTCTTTTCTCCTTTAAAAGTAAAATCCAAACAAAGGCAATGAATTTGATGGATCGTATGGACCAGCATGTGTCCTAGTATGGAACTGGCTTTTTAAACAAAAGCCTCCTCTTCTTTTTTCCCCCTCTCCGATGAGGTGCTCGTCATTGGTTTACTTTCAATAGTCAGGGACACACTCCTACCAAAAGCTGCATTACACAAATTCTATTTTCTCACCGAAACATCCTTTATTTTCCTCCTCTGATCAATACCACACACTATAGGGAACATTATTTCCAATACACAGTATGTTCAGTCTGCACAGTGAGCGAAACACAATCTGTAACATTTTAATTAAGAGACAGATCTTTTCGACTGTAAGTGTTACATACCAGCACACCTTTCATTTGAAAGAAACAGATGAATAGACAGTTGGTCTGGGACTGAGAGAGAAAATAACATTGATTGGGGAGCTTTCCAGCTTGTCTTTTATTTGGCACAGATCTCTCCCTCCCTCTGTAACACTGCCTGAGTATTCAAGGCCTTCTGGAGATGATATTGACTGTGGCTAATGGCTTATTATCTGTACATTCTTCTTCTTATTAGATTATTGTTGCAATGCCTGTAGAAATCTGGATTTAGGACATAACCCAATTACTATAAAAAAAATTATATTAATTCTATAAAATGACTCATTGTCAAAAATAATTTGTATGTACAATAAAATAACTGTACGCCTTTTAGTATTTGTAAAACACTACAGGATCTTGGCATAATATTGTATTTAGAGCTCAAGAGCATCAGTCGATCATCAGAAAATTAATCAGCAATTATTTTGATAATTGGTTATCATCATTTAAGCCATTTTAAAACAAAAACTCCAAATATTCTCTGCTCCCAGCTTCTCAAATCTGAGGATTTGCTTCTTTTCTGTGTTTTATATCAATGTAAACTATTATTTTTTTGGACTGTTGGTCAGACCTTGGGCTCTTGGAAATTAGCATTTTTGAATAGCTTAAATCAGTTAATCAAGAAAATAATTACCTGATTAATCTATTATGAAACTAATCTTTAGTTGGAGCCCTAATTGTATAATTAGCCAGTTTCTTAGTATATTAGCTAAAATAGAACTTGTATTATTTTTATTTTGACAGGTGGCCCACATACTGTGAACATTTCATCATAAAATAATAAGGCTCACCCACTCAGTTTGTGAGTATATTCAGGCCAGTTGCTTCTGTGCCACACAGACGCAGAGTTTGGAGTCTTCTCAAGTCAGCGTTTGTTTCGGGGAGAGGGCGGGACCGACAGCTCGGAGACAGACGATGACAGATCTGCCTTACCACTAATGTGCACTTATCTGCCTATTGGAGAGCTTTGTCACAGTGGTGATTTATGCTTAAAATCCCCCACACACTACCACTTCCATCACCTCCGACACTCTTCGTTCCAACACCTTCCCGTATCCGCCGTGCAGAGCTCTGCACACAGAGACAAAGTCAGGCCCCGTTATCTCTCCTCTCCACGCAGTTCGGTTTGCAAGGAAAACGGTGGATTTATCTTTGGGGAGAATTTGAGAGCATCATCTATTCTCATTCACTCCGCCATCGCTCTCCCAGACGAAGATTATACTGTATATTTATGAATGATACGTTTTACTAGTGTACACAGAGCTCTTGTTTTAATATAACACAGCAGTGGCAAATAGCTGTTGTCATACTACAAAGATCACTCACTTTTAAGCGCTTAATCTGAGCGGCATGAACTGATCTGCTATTTCTGTTTATTGGGCTGTTTGTTTTTGATACCCCTCTTTCTCCTTTGCCCTTCTCTCCTCTTCTCTTTCTTTCTCCCTCCATCTCTCTCAGTCAACTCAGGCTTAATTAAAGCCATAGCTGTTCTTCTGCTACAATATCATGTCAGGGGGTATCAACACACCACAAAGCCTTCTCTGGCAGAGCCCAAAGAGAGGGGGGGAGGCAGGGCCAAAGATCCTGTTACAGCCACCCTACACCTCCACTCTCCTCTTCCTCTGTTTGGCTGGCCCAACCCCAGCCTGGTCTGCCTCTCACAGAGCCCAAACAGTTCTGGTCCACGAAACCCTGATCAACCCCTCCCTCTAGCCCTCACCCACCCACCCTGCCCATCCCCCTGTCATCTCATCTCTCTCTAAAACAGCCAGGCTGCATTATTTATCTGTCACTATGTTACTGTTTGGAAATCATGAAAGGGGCTGTGTGGACGGGGATGCTAAACCACCGTGTACTTGGTTTCTGTCCGGTGAATGAATGGGATGGGAGGGTGGGAAGAGACGAAGGTGGGAGGAGAGAGAGAGAGAGAGAGAGAGAGAGAGAGAGAGAGAGAGAGAGAGAGAGAGAGAGAGAGAGATATTGGGAGGCAGAAAGGGGGGTGAGACGGGGAGAAAATAAAATAATGTCAAAGGCTCTTTCTAGGAAATAAAATCCAGCAACTATCGCTCCAGCCCTGGCCACAGCTCTGTGACAAAAATGCCTATTATTTATCAGTATAGGAGGCAAAATATGGAGGGAATGGTGAGAATAATTAAAGCGAGTACCAAATGTCCAAAGTCCAAAGATGCAGATGGCCTGATTCACCCCAGATATTGAGTTGATTACTAACTAACCTCACATTGACTAAAACCAGCTTTTCTAATTGCATATATTGTCCCCCTTTTCTTTTATGTTTTACTTCCCTTCTTCTCCCTTGTGTATCCTGTTCCCAGTGCTCGTCTCACTTGTCAGTCAAGGTCAGGAGGTCATCCTCATCTGATCGCGTGTCAGAGCAGATTAGAATCAGAGCTTTTGTGCCATGTCATATTTCATTATGCATTTGACTCATCTCACAGGTCAAGGGGTCAGTGTGATTTGATTGGATGACAGAAATGATATAATTTGTGTTTAACCCTAGGCTGTATGAGCCTCTGAGTGGCGTACTAATGCATTTTGCAAAGACGGGGCAGGCCCTCTCCACAAGCGACTAATTTGAAGTGGCACACCGCAGAGTTGAAGGAGAGCCAGAGCTATTGCACAACATGCTGAGGTTATAAGGGAGGCTTTATCAAATAATAAACACAACCTCCCTTGTACCTCTGTTTCTGTCTGCCTCTCGCACGCTTTCTTTTTGCACTGCAAATCGATGCAAGTGCCCAGACTTTAGCCGCCTTCTGCGTCTAATATGTGCATCTATTACTTTTCTTATCCTTCTTTTCTTTCTTTATCAAATTGATTCACAGAAAATGTGTCACTGACCCTCTTCTCTCTTGTTTTTCCCTTTCTCTCTTTGTCTCTGTTTCTTCTTCACTGTCTAATAACACTTGATATTGGCGAGAGAGGAGACTAATGGACAAGTGCTGTCAGCAACAACAACCACATCATTATTGCTGAACATTCAACTGGAACACAAACAACATTTAAATAGCTCTCAAATGACTATAGAATAGAATAGATATGTAACAGTGGCAAAAAATCAACAAAGTTATTATTCTGAAATGGAATAACAACAGGTCTTATTGTTTGATAAATAAACATGTATTTATATCTTCCTCTGCTGGTTTGCGTCGTGTGCACAGAAAGAGTTCAGGACCTTGCGGTAGTAATGATATGCAGATGCCGCACAGTGTCAGTGAAAACTCAACTGTGATCTCCACTAATGCGGTCGGAAAACAAACCATGGGTGCACAAGATCGCTCAGGTTTCCCAATAGTCGTCTAGAGTGATTGCTGTGGGTGATGGGGGAAGAAGGGGGAGAGGAGAGAGAAGAGGAGGGTGGATGGAGTAGAAAACAGAGAGGGAGGAGAGGAGAACAGGGGACAGTGGGGGGGGTGAATCCAACATTTCAAATGAGGACCATAATCAAACTTATTGCCTGACAGGGTGAATCTAGGATTACAATGTTACACTGGCAGACATGCAGTATTATTTCCAGAGTCCCCTCTGTCTGTTCCTGTTCGGAGCAGCTATGTCTCCTGGAGAGAGAAGCCTTTTTAACTTTGCTCATTGGCACACCGCTGGCTTAACAACAGCCACCGCTACTGCTGAGTTATGACCAAACTGAAGCCACCCAGAGACTCAACAAGGCCAAAGAACAGCAGCCAGTCAACTGTTTTTAAATTTTTAATGACTCTTCAGTTATCTACTTTTCTACGCTCACTGTCAAAATCATTATTAGCATGTGGACAATAGTGCTACTGTGTCTGAATGACAAAACTAATTATTGTTATAGAGCAAGTAAATGGACAAAAAACAGCACAATAAAGGGTTGGTGGATCAGTACCGACTGACTCTAACAATGTTGAAAATAACAAAGGGAGCGCTGATGGCGCAGTCATCCAAACAAACGTGCATTATACTGAGAATTGTTAGGATCCTGTCACCCACAAATAACTCTGCTATACACCAGGAGAAGGGGGGGGTGTAAAGTGCATGTGGCTGGTGAGAGTGTGTGTGCGTTTGTGTGCCAGTGTGTGTCATTTAATGTCATGCGTTTCTTCCTGTACCAAAGAAGAAGATTGTAATTGCTCTTGAATGCTTTTGTGAACACTTTGTAGGTATCCCTGATTTTTTTTAAAACAAAACCTTCCGTCAGAGACTGCCTGCCCTCTGTTTGAGTGTGTGTGTGTGTGTGTGTGTGTGTGTGTGTGTGTGTGTGTGTGTGTTTGTGTGGTGTTAGTGTATTCTTAAGTGTCTCCCCTCCCTGGTTCAGAGTCAATGAGGCTGTGTATCGGAGGCTGGCACAGCTGGTGAGAGCAGGAGACTAACATCTGGACCCTCGTACTCTTGGTGCCATTGTTAATAAGAGGCTGGTGGGGAGTGGAGGGGAGTGGAGGAGACAGCTCTCCAGTGTCAATGAACCTCCCTGTGTCTCACTAGAGCTCAGTACTACAACTCATACTTGATGCATCACAAAAGTGTCCAGAAAAAAAGGACCTCCAGCATCACAGCATACCTACGACTAAGATTTAAGTTAAATCCAAGCAACGAGCAGCTTAAAAGGTGTTTTTGTAGCCACGCTGCGCCTCTAGAAATGTCAATGTCAGTCGGTTGTTCGGTCCACCACTTTGGTCCAGACTGAAGTCCTAACTACTACCGTATGGGTTGCCGTGGAATTTTAACATTAGAATGTTAGCATTGTCTTTGTGAGCATGTTAGCTGACATTAACAGCCTCACAGTAGCGTGGCTACAGACTTACGTAACTATGAAAAGCAGTTTGGTGGGTAACAGCAGCACAGAGAAATATAAATATACTGTAAAAGTATAAAAGCAGTCTTTGTACCAATACATTTGCTGTGCTCTCCTTAACCAGTTTAATAAGAAAAAATACATAATTTCAACTTTCTCTGAGCTGAGGAAATAAGTCAACACAGATCGATGTCAGCTTAGGGCTTTTTTCATAACTTGAAGATACGGCATCAATAATTAACCAAGTATTTTAGCTAATGAACCTTGGTTCAATTGAACATTTTCCTCTCTAATAACACATAGCTTTCTTCCCCTGCAGCTATGAGGGCAAACCAGTTCAAGGAAACCTTGTACATTTTATTTTTAAAAGAGATAGAAAATCTCTGTGGTTATGGAAAAGGCTAAACAGACACTGGCCATTTCATGTCTTTTATAATACTTTGGCATGTGATCTAGTACAAGAGTGAGTGTTTGGTCTCTCATCATTCTATCCAATGGGGTGAAAGGCCTACACAAACACATTAAAGTTGCCATTAGTTTCATCTGATCACCTGGGGCAACAGGAGGATGGACAGCTTGGCAGAGCGAGCTCCTTACACAAATATACAGCTGTGCATTTATATGTGGTGCCATGTCGGATGAGTATTTCAAATAGAGGGCTTTTAAACTGGGCAGGAGAGAGAGGAGGTTGAGGTGGGGGGTTTCCAAATGACTGTAAAAAGGCCACGGGGAGAGAGCTTTCCATCTTTCTGCTGCCGCGACAAATATGCCTGCACATCTTTTTGCATTGTCTCCGCTCCCTGCTTCGTCAGCGAACAGCTATAGAAATATTTTGGCAGGCTGTTCTTTGTTTTCATTTTCACAAAAGATGTAGTGAGGGTGTGAGAGAGAGAGAGAGAGAGAGAAAAAAGAGAGAGGGGGGTGGGAGAGGTGTACTGGGCGGGAAAGGTAAATGGATGTCAGAGGTTTGGGGGACATTTGAGAAAAGGATGATAGAAGAAGAGTGAGGAGAAGGGAGGTGGAAGGAAGGAAGAAAAGGGATTAAGAAAAACAAAGGGGAAGACAAAAAGGGAGAGTAAGGGAGAGAGGGGGAAAGGTGTGGTGGGAGAAGGAGAACTGATGAGAAGTAAGAAGCCAGGGGGGTGTATAAATGAGGTGAATTTAGGTGAGGTGGCATAAAAGGAGGAATGGGAAAGGATTGGGAATATCAGGGTGACGAGTGGAAGGTGAGGCACAAAGTGGGAGAATCAATTGGAAGAGGAGGGGGCAGGTGGAAGTGAAGGGGAGGAGGACCCTGCCACTCTGGTCCCCAGCTCCAGTCTAAACAGCGGGAGGAAGCTGTAAATCAGACTAATGCGGCCGAGCTGTAATTCAGACCAGCAGGGCCAAGGCGCTGGTGCGGGGACTCTGAACGGCGGGAGTTTACAAAACGCCGCCGCAAGGCTTTAATCAGGGCAAGGATCCGAAGATACCGTCTCCCCCAATCAGCAGGCTTCCTGTCAGTCACACACGACTGAACCTGACCAATCAGGCTCCGCTAGGGTTCCAGACGGGCTGGCTGGGCTTTGGGCTGCTGCCAAACAAGAGAATTACTCATCTAAACTGGAAAGGTGGAATGTGCCTTTAATTCAGAGAATAGAGGGACGAGGTGATAGATTTGTCAAAGGTTGGACATAAAAGACTATGGGATCATGTTTTACAATGGTTCATCAGAAACATATGGGGGAAAGATGAGAGACACTGGGGAGCTGCGGAGGAGGATTTAATTATATTCATTGGATGGGAGTTTCTACAAGTTTAAGCCCTAAAACAGTGTGACAGACATCATATCTGTCCAAATCTGTTAACAGGAACACTAAATCTCTCATTACAAACATTTAAGAATAACATGAAGGACTCATTATGAGTTCAGTCTGTCAACGTGTTTTATAAACTAATTCATAATCACATCTGTTTGCTGCCATTTGAAAAACTTTCCATCGATCTACAGTCTGCCCCTGCGTCTCCATGTCTCACAGATCTGCTGTTGGCACTCAAACACCTCTCTAATTACAATTACAACACCCAAGGGGGGGCGGTATAATCCTTGCCAGCAATGACTTACAACATAATAACCAAGACAAGGAATGGCATCAAACTTAGTTAAAACATCATTTGAACTCCCAACATGTAAAACAGGCTGCCAAACTTTAAAATCACTCGTTACCAGAAGCCGCCTTTTCATACCTGCATTTTACTCAAAGAGGAAGGAGAGCGATGCATTAACTTAAAAGTGAGCGGGAAATGCAAATGTAGTCCACTTTATCATCAGGCATTCAAATAGACCCTTTCAACTCTGCAAATCCATAATATTTCAGCTTTGATGCTCGGGAAATGGCCACAGCTCGATGGCAACACTGAGCTGGATTCTGCTCTAGTAGTAGTAGGACTAGTGTGACTGGCTGGGCTACACACACACTGTGCATGTTAAAACCACATGCAGTGTCTTGGCAGCAAAGACGCTACAGCGGCAGCCAATCAATAAAACCTTGTTACGCTAATTGCAAGATCATAATCTCCGTTCCTACTTCTGCTGAATATCCAAACAGTCACTCCATTAGCCGAATTATTCCCCAGTGCAGTTTCTCCACCTCCCCCCCCCCCCCCTCCCAACACACACACACACACACACACACACACACACACACACACACACACACACACACACACACACACACACACATGCACACACACACACACACTTCCATTTCCTCGTCGTGTTCTTTTTTTTTCTGTGACATATTTCTCTCAAACAGCAGTTCTGCTAAATGAATTCATAAGTCAGGGAGAAAGACATCAAAGCAAAGCATTGTCAAGGTAAAGTGCTGATGAAGTATACTGTTTCTTTCACTTTGTTGCGGAGCTATGAGAAGGCATCTCCACAGTGCATTATCTTTGATCGCATCGCTCCGTACTGTTATATTTAGTATTAGAAAACCCACTTCAGGTGAAGGTCTGCTAAGACTTTTATAATAATAAAATAGCTCTCTACTTAAAAGGTGCTCTTCCACTTTCCACTGTGGAGGCTTCCTGTTAGTGTCCCTCTTTTCGTGCTCGAAGGTCAGATCAAACCTCTGTGAAGACACCGGAACAATCCAGAGCTTCTCGTCGTTGGTTACTCTTTTCTGCATTGTTGCCACGACAATGGTCAGTGGCCACAGGGGCAGACAAAGAGCTTGTTGATGCCAAGACCAAGGTCTGTGACCTTGTCATTGAATCACTAACACTTTGTCACTCTGCTCGTGGGGGTGGAGAGAGACTGGAAGAACCACGAGGACTAAGCAGGGTCAGACTACGATGCTCATGGGAACATCGATATGACAATGGCACTGACCCCGTTTCCTTGTGACTCATCACAAGAACATACCCATCTAAGCATTTAACTGTTTGATGCGGTTTCAAGGCAACGCTTATGTCTTACATGAATGTACCTTATGTATAAAGAAAATGTATTTATATAGGTGAGTGAGATTAAATAGAGCAATAACATGCAGAAAATGAAGTGAGAGACAGCGGAGCACTGAGAAACACACTTTCACACAGTTTGGAGGTGGAACCGCTGACCCAAATGCATTTAAATGCAACGGGGGGTAAGAGAGAAAAAGAGACAGAGTGAGAAAAAGAGCGAAAGAGGGGGAGTCAGAGAGAATGGGAGAAAGAAAGATAGAGAAGTAAACTAAGATAATAAAGCAGCAAGCAGAGAAAAGTGAGCTTTAGGCAGTGTGATTTGTTTTTATTCAAGATGGAATATATTGAGAATAATACAGCTACTGTATATGTTTCTTGAGGAATAAAACTAGTTAATAAAAAATTATCCCCGCAGCTATCGTATCCCTCTGTTACTTCTCACCAAGTCCATTTTTTATCTCAGCACTTGCGAACAACACAAGCATAAACACATTTACAGTTTCTAAATGTATTTTAAGCTTCACTTTAATCAGTCAAACACCCGATCCAATGAGCCCGACTTACTTGCATAAAATATGTACTATATAGTAATTGTCCAAGGATGCTGCAGTAAGCATAGAAGAAATCAATGCACTATTTGTACACACACAACAATGCAATACATACATACATACCAATACATCAATCAAACTGCAGCTGTGTCCCAAATCTATATGACATACTAATACTCAGCAGGGTTTGAGAGATAAAATAAAACATACTCACATCAAACTATTTTTTTGGAACATTTTGCTCTCTCTTTTTTTTGTACCTTTCCAATGTAAAAACACCACATACTCAAAATCTGCTTAGCATTAGTATCTAGTGTAGAATTAGGACACAGCTAAGGAGGTGCAGATAAGTGATTTTTATATTTCTCCCATCTCTATGTTTTGTTGTCAGAGTGTGTGTCCACCCCTAAGGCCCTCCCTGATTCTAGCTGTCAGAGGGAAGGAGAGGCTAAACTTGGTGAAGCGGAGAATAGAGCAAGGCACATGTCAAATATGAGAAGATCTTGAGTAAACAAAGTATAACACAGAGCAAAGCAAAATCGTCTCTCATCCCATCACCGTCTTTCACGCTATTTCCCTCTCTGTCTCTTTCTCTCTTGCTTTCCTGATCCCCACCTCTCTCTCCCTTTCCTTGTCTGGCTATCTTCTATGCCACATTTGCGATGTTTTATCTGTCCCTCAGTAATTCAGCAAAAAACATTGTGCACATCAGCACGACTTGTAATCAGTCAATCAGCGCTGCAGTAAAACTACATGTGCTGAATCGAAATGGCCGATAAAAGCAGTGGTAGTTACGATTTTCTTAGACAGCCAAGTACCAGCATGAGAGATTTGTCAGATAGCAGCACTATCCTACTGAAAAATCACTAAGTGAGAGACATATTTGTTGTCAGAGTTATCAAAATGAACTTAAGGAATCATGTACAAAAAGCAGCATTAAGCAGCTCTGTTTCTCATTCTGGGCCTTGAGCCATACTTTAACAAACCAGAGCATTAAGAAATTAAGCAAAAAAGCAAATGCACCAGAAACACAAGACTACTGTAGCCTATGGGTCGGTACTAATAATTGCAATTGACAGGGACAAATTCCCTGCTCCCCTGTGTATGTCAGATGGGCTTATTCCCAAACTCCACAAATCCCCTGTCCAAACACAACCATATGGTCTCCCAGTTGTTCAAGACCAGCTGTGCTACAGTGTATCTGGCATGGTTGCCATGTACTGTAGAAGAGCGCTGACTCCCCCACCATTCTAACTTAATAAATCCTTTGCAATGAGGCCAAAACTCACTCAGAGTGAAGCAGCATATTCTGCTAGACTTTTACCAAAGTGAAAATTGTGTGCACAGAGGATCATTGCATAATTGGAATATAGTGGATTTTGTGATGGCAGAGTTAGCCTAATGGTTGACACAGTCACTCCACAGAAAGAAGGTCCCAGTACTTTCTGTTTGGAATTTGGCTGGTTTAGGTTCTCTGGTTTCGTCTTACTGAATGTAAAAAATGTAGATGACCCTATCCAGGGTGCTTCAATGCCTTATGGCTTCAGTGTATGAAACACAACAAATATTTATTTTTCTATTAGAGCCATAACTACTTATTTTAAAAAAAGGTAATCTGTTAACTGTATGTATGTACTTCAGATTTCAAGAAAAGTTTTAAGAACTCACTAAAGTGGATATTTTTTAACTTTAACTTTATCTCAGTGTTTTACTGTTAATCATTCTGTGTGTTTATATGTTATATATTTTGTTTTGAGGTTATTTTATTGAGTTGGCTGTAGTGGTGATACTGTAACTATTTTACAGTAGGCTACTGTAAGTTAAAAATGTGTTCTTTATATATATGTATATTTCAATATGGACGCTAGGAAGAGTTGTTGTTGCCAAAATAACAACTAATGGGCAATGAACAATAATCAATATCAAAACATTTAACAGGAATCTTTGGCAGATGTTTAACTGTATTTAGACTCCAGACTTGCGACCACCATAGGCATTTAAATTGGGGCATTTTTATACACTGTTAATATATTTTTTGGAACTGTTGTCTTTGTCATGAGTACTTTCACACAGAACACGAATATTACACAGAAAAAAAGCAAAAATAAATGTCAGATTAAGGTCGATTTTTCTGATCTTTCATGGAGCCCATAAAGGCATCAACCAATCCCACTGTGCGGAACAGACGTCACATCACAACTCATGGCAAACCTTGATTGTTTGTTTTTCATCACCCTGACAAAGGACCCAAAAAGGAAAAATTTACCGATGGGGAACTGAAGCCATCTGTGCTCTCTTCAAAGCCCACAAAAACAGTAATTTTACCTTGTAGAACAAGTTGAGTTGCTGGTCTACTTGTGTAACTTTGGTGTTTTAACGTATGAATACATCTTAACATACCAAACAGGACTGGAGCTCCAGGACAGGCAGCTGAGATGAACTCGGTGAATGCAACCTTTTTATCCGAGCACCATTCAATGCTGTACTGTGACCCCTGAGAGCTCTGCAAGCTTCTGCCATTTTTCTACCAGCCCCTGTCTGCAGTAAGTGTGTGTGGATTTAAATTTTTATTTACTGTGTCGCAAATTCGCATCGCTGCCAGAATGAATACTTTTGACGCAACATATTCACAGGCGAGTATTTCACATTTCCGTGTTGCCTATTCGTTAAATCAAAAAAAAAAAGTGTGTAACAGCTACACTTAACAATCTTGTGTGAATATTTCACCTATACAGTGCACAATACACTGCAAAATATCTTATGTTGCTATATCTGTCAGCGTAAAACACGGGTGAACTAATTGGAATAGATTGGAAAAGAGTTCAGTCCCTTTGCTTTCAGCTTATGTCATACAACTAGGTGGTTGTTTCAGTAACAACAATTTGTCGTCCATCCTAACAAGCTTGAACAATGTTGGGAGGAAAATTGCTCTGCAACAACTCAGGCAACAATCACAGGGAACAGATGAAATGAGAGGAAAAGAGCAGGTATTCCATTAGGGGCAATTTGAACTCACCTGGTTTGGCGGGAGGAACTCATGGTTGTTTTCATTCATGTACATGTTGTCACCATCAAACTGTAGAGAGCGAGAGAAATGAGAAAACAGTTAGGCAGAGACCGACAAATCACAACAGGGACAGAAAACAGAGATTTTCAGTCAGTCACTGGAGATACAGAAACAGTGTAACACAGCAGCCTAATGACTGCGAGTCCTAGGCTTATAGACCTCGATGCTCTGGTGGATGTCAGTAATTACAGTTCATTAGAGACACGTATAATTAGGCCCTGTCAAAGCTTGTGTAACTCGCACTCTTCGTCTCAGCTTGCCTACAGCCTGGGTCTGTGTGTGTAAGTGTGCACACACCTCACTGCTGCGATTCCACGGGTGTCACAAGGCGACAAAGGGACAACAGAGTGATAATCACAACACTAAGAGCACAACACTTTCACCAACGGGCATCTAGTTAGTCATTCAGCAAGTTTGCCAGTCAAATCAAATCAAAGGCGACATTTACATAATCAAGCGACATATGACAGGTAAGTCAGCCAGGAGGTGACCCAGAAATTGATTTACTGTTCCATGTAGTTTGCTAGAACAGCTACAGGAATTTCCAGGGACCTACTTTCTGTGTTTACTTTTGGTCAGACTCAAAGAGAAGTGTTCAAGATGATTTCTGTTAAACTGACATCTTTTGTAAACCTGTAGGAGGTTTGTGCTCATTGCTCTGATTGACGTCATTTGTGCCGTGGTTTACAATACCTCTACAAAATGGAGGTGGTGATTAAAACGTTATAATGACCATAAATCAAAATAGATATTGACGCTGAACATGGCCAACCAATTACAAATTAACACGTTTAGCAACCCTGCTGACCAGCCACCGAGCTGGTGATCAAAACCACACAGACTCAAAGAAGTGAGAACAGCCTTCGGTGCTTTTGCACTTTGTCAGAGAAACGAGGACAGGGCAACCCCGCTTTTTCAGAACTCAGAAACACAGAGCTCAAGAAGCCTAAAGGGGAGGCTTAGGCTAGAGGAAAGGTGACGGTTTGAGGTTATGGGGATGAGAAAGACGAGGGTGTACCCCTGAGCTAATGGTAAAGGAGTGGGTAGAGATCATGTACAAGTGGGAGGTACAGTAGGAAAGACACTGTAGGTATAGAAGAATAGAGAGAGAGAAATAAAAACAGAGCGTAAGGACAGACAGCATGAATGAAGGAGAAATGGAGTCAGAGAGGAGGAGGGTTAGTAGCAGCAGTAGTGGCGATAGAGCCTGTGGTTGTTCTGGCTATAGTGTGATTAACACTGGGGTCACAGCCAGAGGCCGCAGCTTGAAACACACAGGCATATAAACATGCACACACACAAACACACACACACACACACATACTCCCAGAGGCCTTCCCTGCTTCTCTGTCTGACACTCTTTGGCACCAGCCATTTATGAGGAAACAAAACACACCTCAAGACAGCTAGTAGTGGCTGAGATGAATTACCGCTGCTACTGTAAGGTCAAGTAACGGGATGGATATGTTCTTACTTACTAGGGGTGTTTCTCAAGCTGTGGGCAGGGACCAGAAATGGGCCACAATCATTTTTATAGCCATGTTTCAAGTGTAATGAGCCATATTTTCCTGGGACTAAATTTACTGTACTGGAGTCGTGGAGTTGTTCAATATAAACCCTTTTGGGGATTTATGTTTTTGAACATTTGAATATTTTCCATTTAAATTACAGTCAGATTCTTCTCCAAAAGAGTTTTTCTTGCATTTTAGTTTCTCTCTTTATACGTGACACAGTAAGAGCACCAAACAAACCGCAGTACAAAGGCAATTCCTTGCAACATTATTCAATTTGAAGCCCCAATTCCATTTCCACGTTATCATGCAGCCTCTGATGGAACTGTTACTTCTAGTGCAATGATTTCTGTCTGATAGCACTATTAGTTTGCTAGAGGAACAATCATTGTATTCTGCAATGAAAATGAAATCACTTTCTTTATTGCTCCTGGAAAATTATTTTACATGCTGTACTAATCACATCGTGCTAGATGTGATGGTGTCTTGGAATAGGTTATTGTCACACCTGCAAACCAGATCTCGATGAGCAAAACAGGGTAAGTAAAAAACAATTATGCAGAATGTCAAAGAGCAAACTGAAGTCTGCTCCTGCAGCACAATGTGAAGCAGTCACTGAGGACAGAGTTGTTAGAATAACAAACAATATCTAAATTGAGGGGAAAGGTAAAAATAATCATTTCCTGCCTCTTTGTGCTTAGCAACTGGTCAGTTAAGTGTACAGAACTCAAGCTAGAGTACAGATATAGGAGGGGGCAAATCTGTGCATGAGCCTGAGTTTACCCTGTGCCAATTCAAGTTTAATAGTCTCCAATGTAAAAAGGAATAAGTAATAAAAAAAGAAGCTAAATAATGGTTATAAAAGTTGTTCCTTTTGTCTTACAAAAGTCACCTTTGTTGCCTAAAATTTAACCATATTTAAGCATCCACCCAACTGCGTGTCCTTGAGCCAAACCCCAAATGCCTTCCTCTATGTGTGGCTAATTTGAACCTGACCCCTTAGCAAGAGGTTTATTACATCTGTGATCCTTGTTCTAATGTAAATTTTTAAGATTCTGCACACATGGAAGGCAACAAAAGCTCTGAAATCTTAGGAAATAATGTAAAAAACTGAACATTCAGTGCACTAATATAGAGATGATGTTAACATTCATTTAATGAGCTAAATAAACAACAGTAAAAATGCATTAAGAATAAATGAATGACGCATAGGGCTTTACAGCAGTGGTCTGAGAAATCTGTTCTGTCTGCCAGGTGGCGATTGTTATCTGCAGAAATCAGACACAATTTTGTGCATATAAAATCTTTCTCTGGTGTTATCTGACTCATTATGTGGATCTTTTTCCAAAACTCATAACAGGCTCAGTGTGAACATACAAGTAGTTGACATATGAGAAAAAGGGAGGTTTGTAAGGGAAGGGCAAGCTTGTCGTGTCTCTCTCTCTCTGTTTGCTTTCCTGAGGCTTTGAGGTCATTAATCATAGCGGTCAAATCTACAGGAAAACAATTGAGCAAAGGAAAACACAGACACAGAGAGAGACGCGGATAGAGGGTGAAGGGGGGGAGGAGAGGATGAAGGTGAGAGTGAGGTGGAAAGCTACAGTGAGATGGAGGAGACGGGAGTCATGTCGAGCGAGGGAACGAAGGAGAGAAATTTTGAGATGGATTGAGCCTTGAGAAGGAGAAGGGACAAGTAAGGCCTGTACAACTGACGCACTTGACACCACACTCCTGTTTGCATAGCAGAAATGCAAATACATGAGAGGGAGAGAGATAGAGAGGGAGAGAAAGGGAGGGAGAAAATAAAGTGGGAGAGATGCTATAAATAGCTTTGTGTTTGCGTAAAGCCAAACCAATGTCAGTTTGATGCAGGAAATGCACCACAGTCATAGAGGTTATAGAACAACTGTTGACTGGAACACAGCATATCAGAAATGTAGCTTCAGCCTAGAACTCACATCTATAGTGGCATCTCAAAATGTTAGCCATCCATTAAAGAATAAGAAATTATATCATAAAACGTTTTAAAAAGTGGTTAAAAATGATTATTCAGGATGTTTTTTTAACTTTTAATACTGCCAGTGAAAGTAATTGGCTCAGTTTATACTTTATTCTAGATACAATATGTTGATCTTCTGTTATCTATATATTCTATTATACTGAGTGTCACATTGGAAATACATTTTAACTGTAGTGTTTTAATCCTGTGACACAATTACATTTTTCATCTAGTTTGTGTCTAATACTGCATATTCTAACTGCGTTCATATGTTATGAATATCTGTTTTTCTGCTTTTGTGTTGTGCTTGTAGTTTTGCCACTTTCTTATGTGTAGGTTGCATTTTGAATTTGGAAGATGGAGTCTTTGTCTATTGAGTCTGTTATTTTACCCAATGGTTTAATTTGATCACATAAAAATGTTTTGTATTGCCATATTCAAGTCACTTAACTACCTACATGTCGTTTTATGATAAAATCAAACCAAACTAATAACTAGAACTCACAAATAGGTTGCGCCGATCCATTTACTTCTCTTCTGGAACCAATTCCAATAAACTCTGCCAATACTGAGTACTGATCGGATATCATTGCTTTTCCCAAATGTGCAATCTGTATAACCTCACAATATTTAACTCCTTAGGATAAGTGAGTAAGTGAATTTTATGAAGATACTGACAAATAAATGTAGATCATTTAAGTCTGGCCAATGCACGATCCACTTACTAAGGTCAATAATGGGGCAATGCATTCCTTCTTACAAAAAAAGGCATTTCAGATCTGTTTTGTACCAATTCTGCATTCCTACTACAACAGTTACTTTGCATTCTGTGCTACAGTGCTGCTAACCTGCATTGATCTACACGAGAGGCTTTTCTCGTAAGGTCGCAGTGAGCCCAGCTGTGCTTTACTGTACGTACTGAATACCAAATCACACAACCAGTAACTGCAGCCAGGGATGTTTTAGATTTAAAGAAAGATGAGGCAGGAGAGAAAAGGACTTAACCCTCTTCCTAGTCTCTTTTCATGGTTACAGTGTGCACCTCCCTAGTTTTCCACCCCAGCGTAACTAATCGCATGTCAGTCAATGTGCCGATGGAAAGAGGCAGCAGTCAAAATACCTGTGTCAGGACTGTGGTCATTAGAGCATTCAGTGACTCGCTGGCAGGCACACACATACACAGATTAACACACACACATACATACAGACAGACATAACCAAAGCAAAGAGAGCGTGGGGGATGGTGTGCTGTAAAGCAGATATGGATTGCCTGTGTGTATTGGTGGATATCTCTGCTGCTGCATGTGTATTTCACCTTTATGTGTTCCTTATGTGTGTGCATGTTTGCATATTGTATATACAACCTGGCTCTGGATGTGTGCACATTGCCTGCGTGCCTACGTGTTTGTGTAATGTATCCTGTCCAATAATACACACATTGATCCCGGCAAGATAAAGATAACAAAGTTAGACCTTCCATAATATTTATTTTCCCATAACAGACCTGCTCAGCCACGCCCAGTCATATAACTCCATGCAGATGAAATATGGTCTTCATTACCTTTAAACCACAACACACAGAAAGTGGTGAGGAAAAACAGAATTGCCCTTCTTTCTCGACTGAAAGAGCACGAAATGAATTGGAGCGGCTGAGATTTTTTACATTACCATGACAAATACGGCAAAACAGGGTGGTGAGATAGAAAAAGGGAGAGATAGCGAGAGAGACAGAGAGAGGGAGACACATGACGACAGACAGAAAAGGGCAGATCAGACAGAAAGACCAAATTGTGTGAGAAAAAAATCAGCTCAATTTGTGCTCGACTGTAAGCTGTGAGCTGAGAGGAGAAATAAAATAAGGCATTTAGCTGGGGATCATGTTAAACCATGCAAGTGAATGAGTCCCAAGAGAAGGGTGTTCCCTCTCTCGCTTATGATGGACTTAATTGCCTCTATCAGTGTTAAGATATAACATTCATCTCAGGTTTATTGCTCGGCTTTATGGTCTTGTCCATCACAGTGAGGGGTTTCAAGAGGCAGGCCACTCCTCAAATGGCACCTTAAAATAATGAGACAGATCACAAAGCGACAAAGGGGGGAAAAAAGAAGTATCATTTATATTTGTAAAATGAGAGCATTTTACAAGAACTCCCAATGAGCAGATCTGGAATTCAAGCCAGCGAAGCCGAATGGTTTTGATGATATGCTGGATGGATTACTCTTTGGTTTCTGGCTCTTTCAAAATGCATGGTTCGTCTGGCTAAAGGCACACACATCTCCCCCACCTCTGACCCCCAAAAGCTCTGGGTAGGTGTAGGGTTTCAGATGGCCACACAATCGTACCATTGTGCTCCTGTTAACACAATGAAAACAAAGCTAACACATCACTGACATTCAACTCCCCCCACTCTGCCTAACCTTGACTTCCAACACAACTCAGGTGGAACAGAAATGGATAATCAAGCGATAAAGAAATCTGAAAAGAACACAAAAACGTGATATCCAAGCATGCTGTTGATAATGTAAAAAAATATGTAATGTATTCCACCTCCACACGGACCAAACAATCAAGAATATTTAATATACAATCAAAGCTTAACATGCTTCTGGAGCAAGGCGACATTGACATATTTCATTTCTTTAAGACGTGGTTCCGATCTCCTAAAAACAGTCTGCTTCTCATCACATGAGGGCTTGAGAACCATGTCTGCATGTTCCATTAAATCTATTAAATCCACTTGCATTATATCATAGTGCTTACCACACAATAGGAGCCTTTCAAGGGCAGTCCCAGAGGAAGGCAACAAAGGGCCCTCTCTTTCAGAGACTAGTCAAGTAATTCAGAAAGAGCCAAACATGATTTTTGTGTATGTGGATCCTCTCCACCAGACCCACAAGCAGCAATTTCAACAAGTCAAGAAAAGAGGAATAGAGCGGAAAAGAGAGCAGCAAGATACCTGCCTTTTTTTCCCTCACAAGTGCCTTATTTAAAGAGACACTGGACTTGGTGGAGAAGAGTCCTTCCATAAAATAGTGTGTCTGAACTAGAAATAAATGCCAGGCAGCGATTTGAGAGCAGAGAAGGGCTGCTTATATTCAGTAAATGCTCTTTTTTTGCATATACAATATTCACCACAGAGGTAATGTTTTCAGTTCTGTCTGTCTGTCTGTCTGTCTGTCTGTCTGTCTGTCTGTCTGTCTGTCCAACCTCCACACAATATTGATCAATTCTGTAAAACTCTTGATATTTTTTCCAACATCTACGCACGGCAACTGCGGTATAATTAGGTTTAAGAAAAAAGTGTGGTAATGGGAAATAAGCTATGGTTAAGGTATGGTTAAGTTACAGTTGGGTGCTTTTAAAATCCTTAAATGTGAAGATATGTAGATTTTCTTTGGCATACTGATATAATGATGATAAATTGAGTTAACTGAATATCATTTGGGTTTTGGACTGTTTGTCAGGCAAAACAAGACATTTAAAGGCATCATAATGCGCTCTGGCAAAATATAATGAAACATTTTCACTAATTTCAGATAGTGTAGGGAAAAAATGATTACTGATGAATCAAGAAAATAATCAACAAATTTGTCAATAATAAAAATAACATTAGTTGCAGTCCTAATTTCACCTGTAGATGGTGCTACAGTGACATGACGGATGTATTATTAATTATTCATTTAGTGAGTCTTGCACATTTTTAAATTTTGAACAAACCATCCCAGCCTTATTATGCCGGGACAGGATTTAGGTATTCTCCAGAAAACACGGCCGCCATTCCTTAATCAGCGTGATTGTCTTTCACTGTAATACTTGATGCACATACAGATCTTGATGGAAATAAAAAAAAAAAATCTTAACATTTCTATTAAAATAACAAATTACGAGGACTGTGAAGCCTTGGCAGAGGTATGTTCTCTCTGAATGCACACTAGTTTAGAGCTACTTTCGGAGATTTTTTTTATAAAACCTGCTCCCTTTTTCTATTTGTGCAGACAATGACATTTATGACCTTTTCGATTCAAATCACAATCACTGTCTCTTGCTTCATTCTGCAGCAGTAGAGCATAACTTCAGTTGTTTAAGAACTGTTTTCCCAAGAAACCAACCTAGTGTGCACAAATACAGTAATTTGAAAACACACAATATAGCACCACAAAAAAACCCCTTCTTTCTGTATTTGGGACCTCACCATGTATTTAAGTCTAAATACAGCATCCAGCACCGTCTACTTCTGTCAATAGAGCTCAAAATAATTCACTGTTCTTTCATTCACTGCCATGCTGACTCCACATTCAGCCTCTGCCACTAGCATTCAGGCAGAATTTTTTATTACCAATCTAATTGCACATTCCACCCTGACAAGAGCTCATTAAACCTTAATTATACACATGTTGTTTTCTACAAACATCTCCATTTGGGTCTCTCTGCCTTGTAATTGTTCAGCAGGGACAACCAGTTGAGATTTCACAGATTGAGAGTGGATAAGAGAGAGTGAGAAAGATAGAGTGAGAGAAAGAGAGGTAAAGGGAAAGAGAGAGGGTGGGGGGGTACAGAAAAAATACCAGAGAGAGAGAGAAAGAGAGAGAGGAGTGTCTGGAAGTAGGTCATGCCTCTCCATAAACAAGGCATGGTTTCTAAAATAATATACCCATCCAGTGGAAGTAATGCCAAACAACTGAGCGAATGTGGAGCTCATGTAATATTTACAGAGCACTAATACATAGATGGCAGGTCTTTTTCTCAGCGCCCCCCCCACCCCCCCTCAAAAGCCAGGTTTCTTTTTTTTTTTTTTTTCATCTGTTTTTTTTTTTTTTCCTCTTGCCATTTGAATTTCAGAGAAAGTCAACTACATTGATATATCTGGCAGAGAAGGGGGGTTCTGGGGGTGTTAAGATGTTTAGTTTCCCTCTCTTTCTCCTTCTCCATTCTTTTTTTGCCTCTCCTATCTGCTCCTAGTCCTCTCTGCCCCTCTCTATCTCTCTCTCCCACTCTCTCTCCTTCCTCTCTCCATTGTTCTCCCTGCACTGGCTTTGGCTGTGATGTTTTTTCACACATTTGTTACATTTTAGCGAGGGAAAGTGGGCCTTAATCCAGACTCTTTGAGGCATGGGCGATGATATTACTGTGGAGAATCGGCCTTTTAAAGACTTCTTTAAACTCCAGCTGGTGCTGTAAGGTCACCAAGCACTTGTTCAACGTCGGGCCCTGCGTGATGCTTCTGGGCTCAAGACTAACTGGCTGTGTCGACACCAGTCCGGGCTTTCTGGGCTTTTGACAGCGTCTGGCAATCCTACTGCAAGAGGGAAAAGACTGTAAAGGAAAACCTCTTCAGCATGTTTGCGAGTCCAAGTCCTGTGAGGAAAATGCTCTCTGCTGATTATTACGTTTGATGTGCAGGACATTTGCAGTAGCTTACATGATTGGACATCTAAAGGGGAATGACAGTTGGCATACTGAACAGTATGCAAGGCCAGTTTGTTTAGGCCCAGTTCAACTCCTCCACAGCAATATTTGTGCTATATATTCTGTTTTTATATGATAGTAAACTGAATATCTTTTGGTTTTGGACTGTTAGACAAAACAGGGCATTTAAATATTTTCTGACTTTATACAAAAATGTTAAACATTTAACTGAATAATCAATAATAATAAAAAGAACAGTTAGTTTCAGCCCTACAGATATGTTAAGAAATGTGTCTGATGTAATGCACAAATGTTCAGCACAGTTCAACATATTAATCTACAATTATTATTATATACATTTTCCATATTTTGGTATACAGTGTAACAAAATTAAATCCTATCCTCATTGATATTTTGTTACTGATTTGAGCCATGTCACCTACTACATACATTATTGGAGGTTTACAAAACAGCCACAACAACAAATTAAAAGCGTTATTATGTTTTCCAACTGCATTAATGTGGGTGATGTTCATGACACCTTAAAATCAGATACTTTTGACAATCTGTGGTGGCATGAAATGAGATGTCTATCACAGACCATCCGTTGTCACCGCCGCTTAGCACCCAAAAAGCATCAAGTGTCCATGCCGAGCCTCTCAGTCATCGCTGGGGACCATCTCAGCCTGTCACTGTTGACACTTACTGTATGCATCATTGATACCCACCCAGCAGCAGAAAATAAATAGCCTGCCATCAGATCACTCCTGCTTTGCAATATTACAATTATCTTGGCAAGGATTTTTTTTTTTTTTTTTTTTTTTTACAGCAGCCATTTGTTTTGTGTCTCTGTTTTGTTTGTTTATTCAGTTGGTTAGTTAAAATATTCCATTCTTAGCACAATTACAGTGGAACATCACTCAGTTCTCACCAACATCAAAAACGCTCACTGTACGGTGTGATGTGAGCCATGTCAAGATAAACAAACATGACATATTAAACAGGAATATGAGTCACTCTTATTATCCCACCAAAATAAATCTGGAAAACACTAATTATAACAACCTGTGCCTGATCCTGACTGATTCACCCTTGTTCTCTGACTGTCTGTGTATGTATGTATGTACAGTGTGTGTGTGTGTGTGTGTGTGTGTGTGTGTGTCTGTCACATTCTTCTCCTGCTGCTGCCTTAATAGGCAGTCTCTTAGATATTCGCTACAGAATTGCGCTCATGCAATATTAATATCACACCAAAATATGGAAGCTGGAGCCCCCACTCCATCTCTCACTCCCTACATAATTGACTATGCAAGGCTCCAAATCAGCTTGGAAAAAGAGAGAAAGACACAGTGAGACAAAGCAAGAGAGAGAGAGAGAGAGAGAGAGAGAGAAGATGCAGAAACCATGGAAAACAGAGAAAGAGAAAGAGAAGTTCTGAAACAATCCTGTCATCTCTGCACTATAGCAGATTCTGAACCTTCACCCTATGTATCACTGTCAAGGCAGCGGAGCTAAAACAACAACAACAATAACAACAACTACAACGGTAGCTCAAACAGTTTGACTCCCTGCAAAGAATACACTGATGCTTATCCATCTGGAGCTAAAACAAACCTCCACTCCAGCAGCTTTTAGAGTCATTGTGTAGCAACTTAAACACTATTTAATTATTTAATTTCATCGTATAGATTTAATAAAACTTCACTGATCCACCATTGGGCCAGCCATTGCAAACTCATCCCGTGTAGCCAAAAGTAATTTTAACCCCACAGAATGTTACATTAAATTCTAGTGGATATTGTAATTATTCTATTATATTTTCTTGTTTTTGCCCACAAACACACACATGCAGATGCATGAGCATGTTTGTGACGCAATCCACATTCCGGTCAATGATTTCGCACTATTTAACTAATCTATATGCAGTGGTAATGTAGCCAAGACACGCAGCGAATGGCAGAGAGGAAGAAGACTGAAGTAAACAATTTTGTGAACAGTGCAGGTTTCGAAATGTTAAAAAAATCTGATTTGCAAATATTTAATGATTAAGAAAATGCATTTAACATGTTTATTAGACCTCAAGGATACACACAATGCAATCTTTTGAGAAACACTTAATGCAAGTAGATTTGTTTAACAAAACTCCACAGTGCACCTTTAAACCAAACTATGCTGGTTGCTGGCTTTTTTTAACTGTACACAGACCCAGGCTAGCTGTTTCCTACTGCTTCTAGTCTTTATGCTAAGCTAGGCTCATTACCTCTGGGTTTCAGTTTTGTACATTTCCTTAAAGTACTTAAGTCAGTAAGAGGTTAATAATCCTAGCTCATTCAAAAAGTTCCAATACCCTGCCTTATGGTAAACACTCAATGAACTCACATCCCTATTAATTATACAAGGTACACTTGTGATTTAAGACGGATTCATTCACATTTAAAGAAGAATTCATATATCCCAACGAGCACTAAAATAAAGAGTACATTCTGTTGTAGGGCATATATTCTCTTCAAAGCCACTAATAATCCAAAAGCCCACCCTGTGCGTGTACATGCAAGGATAGCAAGATCACTGCAGTGCGCTGGGGGTCACGCCCTCTGCACTGAGCATTTTAAAAAATGAACTGTAGGCATTTAGAGCCATAATTGATGTTGAAAGAAAAGAAAAGGAAAAGGTTGCGGGGGCAGAGACGGTGGTTGGGGGGATGTGCGTGTGTGAGGGGGGGGGGGGGGGGGCAGTGCACCTTGACAGGAAACATAGAGGTGAAGAGCAGGAGTTGGAGGTTAGTTTGACAGAGAGAAAAGAAGTGGTGGTGGTGGTAAGGGGGGAGGAGGGAGGGGGGGGTGCTGCGGAAGTGCCAAGCCCACTTTTAACTGAACTGAAGGTGGTGAGTGGTGGTGGGGTGAGGCGGGTGGAGGGGGGGGGAGAGATAAAGATCAGGGGAAAATAAAAGGGGTGTGCAGGGGAAGGAAGAAGGGAGGAAAGAGAGGATGGGTGAGAGGAGCTAAGCTGGGGGTGAGAATGGGGGGGGGCAGAGACCTACTGCACCTTGACACTTGCTCTCACCGCAGCACCTGATAAGTGCAATGGAAAAACGTCTGGTTTCCTCCTGCATGTTAAGTGGTTTATATTCTCCCCCTCTCCATGCAGCCTGTAGCTACAGTCTGCTACTGTACTGACGCCTCACACAGGTAATAACAGACAAAAGGAAATGACAGAAAACCAAAGAGTGAGGGAGAAAATAGCACATATTGTCTCCTCTTGTACTGTGTTTTCATTTTTTTTTTTTTGGGGGGGGTTTTGATGAATTCTAATCTGTGCCAGAGATGTAATCTTTAAATTGGTACTGAACAAAACAACTAGGTGATTTAGAAATGTTCCTTTCCCTTAAATTAATGTTTATCCATCGTTTTTAACATGGCCCTCTTCATTTTATAAACAACTCCTGCATAGAGATTTAGATGCAGAGTTTAATTTGCACAACAGTAGATCAGATAAAAGTGGATATATATCTTTACTACCTCATGTATGTACTGACAAGGAACTCATTCCCATGATTTGTAAGTGGGTCTCTCCACAGAACAGCATTAACAATATTCACTTTAGATAACGTATGATTCCAGGCCCTAGGAGAGGATGGGTTTCTTAGAAATGCTTTGTTAGCACTCTCTCCCTTGATAAATGATTGAGGACATGTGGCCTGAGACATCAATACAATCTCTGTTGTAATTAAAAAAGGTGCGCACCAACAATATTACACAGCTTCCGCTTTGTCTGTCTCTCTCTTTCTCACTCCCTCTCTGTCTCTTCCTCGCTCACCCACTCTTCCTCTCATTGAGCCCTGGAGCAGAGAAGAGATAATTCAAAAAGCACTTGCATGGAGTGAAACATGAAAAAGGGAGACATATGAAATTAAATTCTCTCTTTTCGCTCTATTGTTCTTTCATTTTCTCTCCTTTGTTACATAAATGCATAAATGCATAAAAGCAAGGCAAGCTAGATTCTAATTATGATTTTTCACAATCCTAAAAGATTTCTTTTTTTTTTTTAAATGAAAGAAAGGTGTCACAAACAAAGTAGACTTACTGTTCCAGCACTTTGTCAAAGTCAAAGTACTGCGAGTGCTGCATCAGTAAACTTCAATAAACGTAATCTTTTTTTTTTTTTTTTCTAAGCAAACGAACAATTATATAATAAAATAGTTGAAAAATTAGACTTTGTTGTCCCAATAATGCTGCTTTACAACAAAAGAAGTAGAAATAAAGGGGAAATCACCAACATATTCTAATTTCTACACTTAATCAACATTTGCCCTTCCGTTTTTGTAAACCTAAAAGAGGTCCAAAGTGGAAGCATTGTATTCAGAAAGCCACTGTGTGCCTTTGTTCTGTGCAAACACAAATACAGGAGACGGTTGGTTGGCCTATCAGCTACAGCAAAATGCTTGTGAGAGAAACTACCAGGCAGATACCACACAAACCACCAAATCAGATGTGTGCTTTATTGGGAGCCGTGCGGTGGCCAAGGATGGTTTGAGGATGGAGGACTGAGTAGGTCTATCAGTGTGAGTGTGGGAAAAGCTCACTGGATGTGTTAGTGGTGGTGGAGGGTGGGCTGTGGGGTTAAAGGGTGACAAAGAAGTCATGGTAGTTGAGGACAATGTTAAACTTTGGGTTGCACTTATTTCTGGCCATGATTCCAGTCCAGATATCTGTCACAGAATCAAGAGCACACAGCTACTGCGCATCCAAGTGGTCCATATTTTTTTTAAAAGTTTCGACCCATGAAACTGCAAAATATCAAAGTCTGAACTGTCACTACTATCCTGTGTTTGGACAGTCTTGCTGTAGATGGGGTAGGGCCTCAATGGCTCTCACTGTATGGGTTAGTTGTAGACATGTAGGGACACGTAGGTATGGATGAGACCGATGGGTGAGGGAGCAGGGGTGAGGGGGGAGAGAAGGCTGGGAGAGATGACTCTTACCCCAGTAGAGGGCAGTCTCTTGCCGTCAGGGTTTGGGCGCATGGGCAGGGAACTGTAGAGCCTCACACCTCGATCTGCAGCACCGTATCTGCTCTGGAGAAGGAGGAGGAGAGAGAGAGATTTTAAGTATATTTTCTTCCTTTCACAGAGAATTCAGCGTGAAACTTAGCATGGATGAAACACTTCAAACACTATAATGAAATCACAATCAAAAGGTCCAGGTTTGAATTAAGTTTGCTTCAGAGTAATTTAGTTTCAAAGTTACCTATGTTTAATATTCTCATCCGCTGGGCAGGGATCAAACATAACTGCAGTTCTTCTCATGGTCGTCATTTTGTGACTGTTAGTGTTTCATAAATTTCCACCACGTTGGAGAGCCTGAACATTGGCTGCCATGTTAAATCACATCACCTCATGGTGATGTACCACACATAATAACTGGATAAGGTTGGCTCAGTAGCGGCACTAATGGAACTAAGCTGTTGTGTTTGGTAGCCAGGGTTCCTGTGCTCTGCTCCACTGTACTACTGACTCCATCTTTCTATACGTTACACAGCTGATAATTAGAGTGTAGTGGGTTCTATGCCTGCTGGCTCTTCCCTGCACTTCTCCGTGAGGGTTTAGCTGCATAACACAACCTGAAGGAGCGATGGCAAAGCTCTCGGTAGTTTGTAAGCTAATGATTCGCAACAAGTGGTCTCTGCCAGGGAAAGACGGTGCGGCTCAGTGGGCTTCGCACCGTGGCCCACAGCCACAGCGGGGATACATCCCAGGATTCACTTCAAATTTCACTTTGTCTATATCTCGCTCCTTGTCTTTATCTCTCTCCTCACCTCACTCTCAGCTATACAAACCTCACTGTACCTTTGTGAGTCCTTGGTATTCTGTTGTTCTTACATTAACATCTCTCTTCGGTAACATCTGTTAAACAGTTTGCACGTCGTTTGTACAACACTGATAACCTGTTGTGTGTGTGTGTGTGTGTGTGTGTGTGTGTGTGTGTGTGTGTGTGTGTGTGTGTGTGTGTGTTAATTGATAAAATAAATGTCTTTCTGGTGTTTGAGAGTCTTTTAGCTTCTGTGCGTTGCCTGCTGTTAAAATAAATGCTGCAACTGGTGATGCGGAAACTGGTTGCTCATAAATAAGAGGATAAAACATGAATTTATATTTGGAAATGACTATGGCTGCTGCCTGCTATGTATAGTGCTTAATGTCTTTGCCACAGTTGATACATACAGTCTGCTAATGAGGACGTGATGTAGATTACTGAGGGAGAAAAAACATGGTGCGGGAATCTAGAACAAATATCACATTATCTCTCTTACTCTTTTACTTGCTTTACTGTCTCTCCTTCTTCTTTTTTACTATTCATGCTGTCACCTCATCAACACACACACACACACACACACACACACACACACACACACACACACACACACACACACACACAACACAAACAAACAATCACACTCATATGCACAAAAAAACACCCAGACATGCATGCAACCACACAGACACAAATACAAGGGCAGGGCCTCAGATTGCTATGCAGTGCGACATGAAGTATTTGACTATATTTAACAATTGAGTGAGAAAACATCCCTGAACTAACCAAAACTGGCCCTGCCTTTCACTTCTAGTCAGTCACATGTTGCAGGCAAGCGCGCATCCAGTGCACACATGAGCATAGCAGGCCTCAGCATTTACAGTGAAACTGCCATAAACACACCTTTGCAGCTTGTGTTTATAGTTCTAAATACACAGTGATTACCATGCAATGAAACCCACAAGCAATGAATGCAGAAGCTTATGTAATATAGCATGCATGATACATATTCAAGAAATCACAGGCTCAAAGAGCATGATTTAAACGCTTTGAGCAGCGTTATATGCAGAACAGTGTACAGTGTGTAATAACAGTATGCTGGTCTAATGGCGTAGGCCCATCACTGTATACAGTGCAGGCTATCCCCTGAGGCAGAGGGAAAGTACTTGCTGCGTAAGATTTTGATTTCCTGTGCTCATTATGAAAGGTGAAAACAGATGAGTAGACAGCAGTGGCCATCTTGTCGATATGGTTCGCATAATGATGACGCAGCGTTATTAAAACGAACTCTCATACAACTTTCCTTGGTGCTGCACCTTCCTGACCACCAACAACCTAAAATTATATTTTAAAATGATAAAAAAAAAAGATATATTATATATATATATTTATATATTCAAAGCTGACATTGATTTCTTTATTGCAATATAGGTCTTGGAGAGACTAAACATCTAACATGAAACCATCCAATTCTAGGTCAGGATCAGCAACATGATCCGGTTGTTTCTTGTACATCCTCTAATCAGATATTTATTTCCCCCTCTACCCTGCAGAGGAGCTACTGTACACTGACTGCATTTCTCAGTGGAGACTTCTTCTTTCGTGGCTTGTTAGGTAGCTTGCCAGCATCGCAGCTAAATGAATGCCTCGCAGAATAGCTGCTTTAGCCAGCGAAGGAGCCACAGTAAGTGAATGTTTGATATTTTTCCAGTGTGCCAGGCTAATCTGGCCCTGTGGCATGCCATTACAGGGCTAATAACAGCTGTCTGCGGCCTGGAGGGGACACAGGCAGTCCTGGCTGCGCTAACTGGCCCTGACAGACTCATTAGGAGTGCTGGCACCCAGAACAGCAACAGCCAAACTCCTCACATTTCCTTGCTGGCTCACAACAGTTTGCAAGTGCAAGAAGCATTGTTCTCTACACTTGTTCTCTGACACCTTTCTTTTGTTTTCTAGTCCTCACTTCAGATGCTTTCACCCCTGTCACCTCTCTTTCACTTTCTGGCTGGCTTTGGGTTTCTGTGATATTTCTACCAAACCAGATGCTGTCAGCCATTTACCATCTCTGCTCGACACCATGTTGAGTCCAACTACTTATTCTTTTTTCTTTAATCCCTCACACCCACACTCTTGTTCTGACCAAAATAGAGCAGAAGGCAGAGTTTGCTTGTTTGTTCACGCTACTGTAGTCCTCTCTGAGAAAAGTGAAGGTAAATAAATAAATAACTCTGTAACTCACTCACAGTTTCTGACTAACTTTGGTGTGCAGCCACAGGAAGATGCTGCACCACACCAGGAAGAGGCTGGCATCCTCTGAACTTTGTATCAGTTGCTGTCACTGGGCTCTGTCTGAGGACAAGGGGGACTTCCCCAGGCAGGCAGCAAAAGCAAACATTGTCGTGTCGCTCGGCAGGGTCGAGCCAATCAGTACTGAGCTGAGCCAGCAGACAATAAACACAGTGAGCCAATGGTGGTCGTCTGGATGTAGAACCATTAACAATAGGGGGAGGGATACAAGTTGGGCTGTGACATGCTTTGTCGCACAACTCGAACTTTTCTGCTCATGACACTGATTAGGCTGATGATTCGCACAGTTTCAGATTGTGTCAAATGTTGAAAAAGTTCATTCACTAAAATAAGCTAAAGTGTGATGCTGCATGTTTCAAACTGCAATGAGTGATTGAAAATGTCTACCACCCCATGTTCTAATCGAGGCCAGCTGATACATGAGTATATTATCGCCAAAGATCGTGTTATCAGAAATATATTGGTGTCAACATGTATACTGTCAGATAAGAAAAAGGAAAACTGCAGAAATAAATGTTTTATTGGCAAAATGTATGTACATGTTTCTTAAATCAAGAATCAATATATTTAATTCATGTGTTCATATCACATAATGTTTGTATACGTAATGTTTTTATGTTAACACAAAAACATTACAGGAAGAGAAAAAAGAATAGCGGCTCATATATTGCTATCAGATTTTATTATTCTCAATATCCATTAAAATCCATTATCTGTCAGCCTCTGTTACCTAATAAATATTCATCATCTTTATTTTTCTCCGAATCAGCAGCCTAAAGCACAGTAGGTGCTACGATACATCTACTCATTAGATATTAGCGCTGGCTTTTGCCTTTTTATAGGCGGGGGTGGTGGGGCACTGTAAAGCCAAAGGCACAGCTGTGGGGGTATAGTTACCTGTAACGTTAGCTGTTGCATGTTATATTATTTACGCAGATCTGGACTTAATGGAACACATGTGTGTCTGCAGCCGACATTCTTCCCAGATTAGCTGAAAGGCCTCCACACATCAGACTCCACCAATGAGAGGAATGCAAGGCCTAGACCGGCTTATGAGGAAACCCTATCACTCATCTATGGTATACAGTAATGTATGCACACAAGTATGTGCACACAGTTACTGTATTTATACATTATGGAGACAGTGTCCCATACTGTATGTACAGTATGCACTCAACAATGCATGCACACTGACATCAGAAGATCAATAATACAAAACATTACCCTCATTCCAAATAGCCATTGAGTGCCTACAGCGTTCAATTCTGCTCCCTTTGGTGCTGTTGTTCCTGATATTTCAACTGGTAAAATACATTATCCTGTCAATTCTGTTGCGTAAACATATTACATAATATCAGCCGGATTTCTAGCTGTGGTGGTCTAACAGTCAATAACAGAGCATGAATCACTTTTTCTGTGGTTTTTAGAGACTTTAGTCTGAGACAAAACCAACTGCAGTGTGCAACGTTGGTTTGCATATTGCATTGTGATGAATCATTTTCCTTTGTACATTTTGCACTCAATGTGATATTGTCTAATTTGACGGTAGACGATTCAGGTTATATTTACATTGCGTTTTATATCTGACACAATTACATACGTATGTATTGAATTTTCATCTCAGTTTGAAAGGGTGCACAGTATGTACTACAATCATATTAAAATTGTACATATATTTTTTATGACAAATTAGGTTTTATAACTTTAAGAAACTGCCATCTTTTGAATTTAATCCGCAGTAGCGCTGCCACCATCTGTGCCTAGACAGACCTTGGACACACTGACATTTAAATGTTGTTTATCTCAAAGGCAAGGACGAATTTAAACTATATACAATTTACCAGAGACTATGATAAATGAACTGTGAAGTAACTTGCATTACTATATGGCTGTGTTCGTGTATAGAAATGTGTTTAGCCAGTACTTGTGTAATACATTGGATCAATACAAAGCATTGATTAGCCTGATTCGCAACATATAGTGGCCATGTATATTTTACATCCCCATGTATATTGTTTGGATGTTTCTATAAGGTATATCACATTCCATTTGGTTGTATTTGTATGTAATTTTAATTATTTCTAAATACCGGCTGTGAGAAAAACGAGAAAGTCACGAGTTGTATAAGTGTGTTTGTGTGTTTCGGTGTGCGTGTGTGTGTGTGTGTGTGTGTGTGTTTGTGTGTTTCGGTGTGCATGTGTGTGTGTGTGAAAGAAATGTCAACTAAGGCCTAAGCAGTTCGACCATTACCAGGACACGAACCCAGGGGCTACCTGCCTCGGGCCACTACTGACACTCAAACTACTGATCACACCATTGGGAATATCCAGCTAACACCAGCATTTGAACCGTGGCTATTTATAGCTGGCAGCAGCTTTTACAGTGGCTCCCCATCCATTCCTGGTGTAAACTCATGTGAGTCTGTATGCTCATGCTTCTGAGATGGGAACAACTGATACTGATACACAATAACTACTATGATTTAATTTAATTGAGCACAACTTTGCCTTTGTCTCATGTCTCCTTCTGTCTTATTCTGTTGTCTTTTGCCTTCACTCCTCCCTGTGTGCCTCCACCCTTCCTCTTGCTGCCTTATCCTCTGTTTATATTTCTTCAATAGTTTTTGTTGCTCCACTAGTCAACACAGATCGAAGTTTACACAATACATCAGTGGACCTCTGACATCAGCCTCTCTCTCTCTCTCTCTCTCTCCCCTTCTCTTTCTTGTTATTTATCATTATGTATATTCATCTATCTTTCTTTATCTTTCTGTTATTACCTTTCTCTTTACTCTCAGCTCAGCCTCCAGATACTTCAAGAAATGAGCATGACGTGTGTTCAAAAGTATGCTCATGTTGTTTAACACTGTACTTTTACAATGTATAGTGAGGGTGAGGAGGTCACACTTGCCTTTGATTGTGGAAATCTCTCACCCAACTCAAGCCTCATTCTAACCTTATCAATATTGTGGTAGTTCTTTACCTTAACCCTAACCTTGACCTTAACCACAGGTGCTGTATTGACTGTTACCAAACCTTTTCATGTGATAAAGAGCTGAAAATGTTATGCTATTTTTAAGAAACACAATTAATAGTGAAAGTGGTTGATGCACTGCAGCACAGTTTGGGCTTCCGACTTTGTTTTCTCAAACTTTCATGACACTCTCCTGCTCTCCTTTTTCTTCCCCAAGACTCTTTCTTCTCCCCAACTTGACTTTGTGTGTCTACCTGCAACTACAGAGGCCTGTCACAAAAAACTTACATTCTCTATCTACTGGAACAACAATGTAGAGCTCGGCTGCATGTTTCTAGGTAGGTAGATATTCAACAGCACCATCTAAAATTGCACCAGAGCTTAGGTACAGAGTACAGTCGGCCGAGTGGATTACTGAGTGGATTAAACGCTGCTTTTTTAAAAAACTCTTCATACAGGAAAAAGGAATAAAAGTTATAGATGTAATTAAAGATTTTTGCTCCAGTCAATGGTCACGTACAGTCTGTTGTAAGTGCAAAATGAAAGACTAAAATTGTTCAGTTCAAATGAAAGAAAAAGTAATTAAGCTTCATCTTCACTACAGCTGGGTGTTGATGAGTTATGTCTCTTATTTACATGAAAGGAAGTTTTGAAGATGTCACAAAGACCTCTATACCACTCCACCTCTTACCAAGGATAACATGTTCTGGAATAACTACTGATGCTAGAAATTTGCTCACTTTCATTTCTGTCACTTGCTCTCCACCACACACAAACACACAGGCCCTTTGTATCACGTTTGACACAAAAGCGAGGGAGATGGAGCACATTAATAAAGTGCAGTCGGTGCCCTTGCTCTCTCTGATACAGAGGAGAGAAAAAAGAAACTTTTCATTTTCATTTATCTGTTGGGTTTTTTCAGAACCCCTCATCTTTTTTTATGAGGCGGTTTCCTGAAGACAAAACAACATGGTGTTACAACAATACAACTTACAACCAACACCTGACAAGCCAGCACCTCAGCTGTGTGCTGGCCACAGCTAGTGTGTTACGGGCAGAAAACAGATGGTTGGGGGAAGATTTAGCTAATACAAAAAACAGGGGATTTTCTCTTTTACTTTTTTTTTTTCCAAGAGAGGTACACGCAAAGGCTAGATTATTTTAATACAGGCAGAAGCTGAGGAGGATAATTCCTTAACAAATTGGGATTGCTGAGGAGAGCAGAGACTCCTGAATGTCAGTTTGCATTTGTCATCTGATTTCATGAGAAACTCTCTGACTGTGATATAAATGTTCTCATGTTTCCGTTAACGGAACTTAGCAAATCTAACACCATCTGTGCTGCATTACATGGATTTTTAGCAATATAGAGACACGGATAGTAAGACTGGAAAAAAACGGTTTTAGTGATCAAGAAATCAATTGTCAACCATTTATTTAAACAAACAATTATTTGATTCTAGCTTGTCAAATGTGACAATTTGCTCCTTTTCTTTGTTTTATATCATTGTGAATTGAATATTTTTGAAGATGTCAACTTCTCTAAGAAATTATGAGCCACTATTTTCTGACACCGTATGGTAAAACTAACTTAAAAAAATCAAACAATAATAAAAAAAAACTGTTATGTAAAAGCCTTAAAATGGGCCAAAAGGTTCAAAACATGTAAAAAAAAATTGGACTGTAATGAGACAGTGTGATACCTTAATGACATTACACTGTATTCTTATAAAGAACATAAACTGAGCAACTGAGTCCATTATAGTAATCGTCAAAGTATTGTTTGAAATGGCACTAAATTTAAAGCAGTAGCAAATCAGTATTGAAAAATGTCTCGTTACCTCGGTAAATTTGAGATAACATGAGACCATTTTGAATGCTTTATATTTTTTTGTTTCAATGCATTTGCTTGAAATAAATGTGTTACTTTCACGAGATATGAGCTGCAGAGGAAGTCACTGTCTATGTTAGGCATTCCTGTACAGTAAGTCAGCTTTAGCAACATATTTAGAAGTTCAGTCACACATCGGAGGAAGAGAGAGAGAGAGAGAGAGAGAGAGAGAGAGAGAAAGAGAGAGAGAGAGAGCAAGAGAGAGAGAGAGAGAGGGGGAAAAGGCTGTGAGGATAGGAAAAGACAAGGCAGCAAAGACAGTGTATAGAGAGTGATAGCGATAGAGGAGGCAAGAAGAGAGAGAGATGGAGATAGAGAGATAGAGGGAGAGAGTTAGTTGAGAGTTGATATGCTGACTACAGGCAGTTGATTTGGTTTCAGAGAGCATTGTTACGGTGCTTTGAATTAATGCCTCCCAAAGAGTCCAATTGTGATTCTTGGGCTGTGCTGACAGAATATTTGACAGCCTAGGGTGAGCTGCTGATCTCAGCTGAATCCTCTGTTCTGTGTGTGTGTGTGTGTGTGTGTGTGTGTGTGTGTGTGTGTGTGTGTGTGTGTGTGTGTGTGTGTGTGTGTGTGTGTGTGTGTGAATATGTGTGAATGTATGGTTGATACCCGACACATTCATACACCTACACATGTTCAGATATGTGTGGATGTGCAAAACAGTAAAAAAAAAAAAACGCCCACAAGAGTATTTGTAGAGACTCCCACACACATGCACACACACGGACACACAAAGACAGAGTGGACAGTGTGTGATACCGAGACTAAAATGAACCAACGCATAAATCAAATCCTAAGTGACTGTTAACTAAGCACTAACACACAAAGACACAAACAACCTGAGTGTGCAAAGAACCCTCACATGCAGGTAAATTGAGCACATTCACTTAATCAAGATGAAATAGTTTGACCAACGTTTTTTTTTTTTCTTTCTTTTCCCTGCAGGAAACATGTTGTCCCTCTGGGCTGCTGAAAAAAAAAACTCAGACAAGCCCAATGCTTCATTACAATGATGGGAAGAAAAAAAAGATGCTCCATCAAAATAAATATGCAGCACAGTACTGGTCCAGTTTGACAGCATCATGAACAATCATTTGTAAGAATGTAATTCACAAACCTGCAGATACTGCAAATCTATTAATTGTATTCATCGTGTTAAATCACTTGCTCAAAAAAATGTGCTGTAAGGACATGGAGAGGCAATATGGACTGAAAATATAAAAATAACCTCTGTTTAAAATGTCAACACCAATATGGATAAAATTGAACATTCAATATTTAATTTATAAAATTAAGTAGATTTTGCTTAACACAACGCAAATGTATACAAATTCAATTGCAGTGGCAATTACTGTACAGAATTATTTAATCTTACACACACGGAGAAACATACAAGTCTTCTGCATATGATACCTAACCAGTGTACACACTAAGCCTTCTTATAAAATGTATATAAATGTAAAAATAAATATAAATGTATTATACATTTTTTTTTACATCTCATTATTCTCTCACTCTGCAGAGCTTGTTAATGCAATTTGAATGCAAATAGATTTCACATGGTGTAGAAAATGATATATGTCCACATGTTTTTTTCATTCCAGTTCAGTTTACACAGATACCAGTGCTAGAACTGTGTAGGTAAATTGTGTCAAAAATGAGGACATATGACTTGACTCACTTGAGACATGACTTTAAGAGAGTCTGGACTTGAAACTTGAAGGCGAAACATCCAAATTTCAGAACAAAATGGGATAATTTCTGACAGACATACAGAAAGCCTGGTATAGCCACACACCTTAAATACAAACTTTACAGGGCTTTTAAACTGAAAGGGCATTGTCTCGGGCTAGTAAAAAAAAGCAAACAAACAAATCATTGGAGTCATTTTTCAAGCAAATAAAGCAAACATTTCAAGCTCCTAAAATATGCTAATTTGCTGCTCTTCTCTCATTTACTTCACTATAAAGTCAATATATTTGTTTTTACCTGCTAATTGGACAAAATTAAAACCCTGGGTTCTACTGGAAATTGAAATGGACATTTTCCACTATTTACTGACAAAAACAATAAATCAAATTAATAAAAAAGACAACTGACAACTTACTTGTGACTTAATTAAATTATCCCTCAAGCATTTGATACTTAACTTGAGACTTGCTTTGACAAGAAATGAAACTTGACTGCACCAAAAGTCTGTAAAACAGCTCTGACCACCAAGAGGGAATTCCTATATCAAGCAAACTGATTCAGATTTATATTCAAAGTATTAAACACCCCTGAATACTCTGCATGTATGACTTATAACAATAGTAATGACATAAGTAGCAGGTGAGTCAAAGGTAGATATTTATAGTTTACACTAAGTACTCTTGCTTTCCACCATGTGAAAGTGTCATTCTGCTAATTTGAGAACTTGGCTCACCGCTGTATCATGAAAAGTTTAGCACCTATGTGATTGTGCAGTATTTGTGTGTCCATCTTACCTGAAGCTTGAGTTTACTGTGTTTTTCAGAGGTTTCCACAGTAAAAACATCATAAATCTGGCCTGGAGCATGAGAAACCTTTTATATGGATCCTTTTCTTAGAAAGCTCAGAAGCCAGTACTCCATTAAAATTAACTGGATAAGATAAAAAACAATGGGAAGAGCAGGAGGCAGGAGACTCGCAGCCAACTGAAGAGTATAATTGTAATGCAGGTGTTGATTTCATGTATGGATACTTCTCTTCTTCCAGCTCTCTCTCTCTCTCCAGCCTTCCTTCTTCTCCCTCTCCCTTTACTCTGCTATCCATTTACAGCCACCTCTCTGCCTTCCTCTCTCCCTGCCTTTACATCTTTCTCTCCATCTTGAGTGCTGTGCCTCACCCTAATTAGAAATTCCCCCTACGACCAACTGAAATTGAATTGCCCATCATTTGCATAATGATAGCTCACCGGGCTGACGGCCGATTTACCGTGAGATGAAATGTAGCAATCACTTAAGAGAGTGACCATGAGGGAGTGAAGGTAAGGGGGGGAGAGAGAGAAAGAGAGGGGGAGAGAAAAGGAGTGAGGATGAAATGGGATCACAAAGATAGGGTGAGGTTAAGAAACACGGAGAGAAATCCGACAGGTATTTAGGTTATTGTCTCATAGAGCAATATTGCTGGGGGGAAGGCTGTGTCCTCAATATGACAGCTACTGGACACAACAAGGACACATAAGGACGCTTATGTAACTCTGTTCCTCTTGTCAATGCGCTTCTGTCTTTCAACTCTAATCATCATAGAGCATATTTCATACAGAGCTACTATTCTGTCAGAGTGCTGCACAGATCCTGTATTCTTAAAAATCCTAAATTAATGATCTTTACCTACCTACTTTTGTATTATTCCCAATCTCTAGTTGCCTTCTCTCTGGAATCATTAAACATTTTTTTAAGCGGCAGACTATTCATTACAATAAAAACAACTGGGACAGAAATGAAGCATCTTTTTCTTGCTTTTTTTCTTTCACTCTTTTGTTTCACGGTGCTGCTTATATTCAGAATGCAATCAACACAATCAACAACTCAATCAAAAGTCTGTCAAGCTAGGTTAACAGCTGGCAGCAGTCCAACTCTCCAGCTAGTCAGTCAAGAAAACATTTACCATTTAGAATAAACAGCTCATGAGATTTATGTCTCAATTTAATTTCCCCGCTGATATAAAGCAAACAATCCTCATTAGAAAACAAATGATGCAAAGTTGATCATTAGGATCAAGGGTTATGTTTTGTTTTGCTCTCAGAACAGGAATAAAATACTTAAAAACAATCAATGAATGTCAGTGGCCTCTATTGTTGGTGTAAATGTTAAGCTGCTGTGCACTATTTTTAGCCTCTCGAGTAGATGTTTGGCACGTTCTGACTTTGTCCCTGCACGAGATCGGGAACTCCTGAACCACCCACAGTTTATAAGAAGTGGTCAGCCTGTCAACTGTGTAGCTGTCAGTGAACGCCCCATCATTTCAACAACTGCCACACCACGTACAAATTACTGTAATCAACGTTGAGATAATCATCTCGTTGTCTCGGCTCTTGTGGGGCATCGATCTCACATTCCACAAGGCAATGAAAATTTGATTTGTAAAAAATCTTGATAAATCTTGTCTCAGTGATGTCACGGGCAAATCTAATCATGTGCCTCGATCACAGTGAAGAAGCACGGAGTCGAGGCGGATGCACACAGCAATTAAAATATCTTAACACAGAGTCAAATTTGCCACTGAGGGTTCCTTCTACGAAAATTGCATATTCACAGGAGTGTGTGGGCTGAGGCAAGTGGTGCAGAGGTCATATTTGTTTCTAATAGTCAGAGTGATATGTTGGGCTATCAGGTTGGAAGCTCTGCCCAGAGTCTGATAAGGCCACTGTTTATTGTCTAACTTCCACTCTTTAACCTGAGGAACCTCAGACTCACACACGGTACTTTCCACCCCTTAGCCATTACCTCAACGTGTGTGTGTGTGTGTGTGTGTGTGTGTGTGTGTGTGTGTGTGTGTGTGGTGGTGTAATGTAAATGTGTGTGTATGACTATGTGTTTGCGTGAGAGAGTCCTCATGTGTGTGAAATCTTTGTTTTCCATCAGAAGGCTTGACCTAATTAAAAAGTCCTGCCGATGCTCAATAACTGACAATTCATCAGAAAGCGCACACACACACACACACACACACACACACACACACACACACACACACACACACACACACACACACACACCACATCACTCAGTGCTCAAATCATGTATTCAATTCTTCAATCTCCTCTTCCTCTGTCCATCTCTACATAAGTGATCAGTGATCACATGTCGCATGTTAAAGTCGGCTGGCCCAGACAGGAGGGAGTTAAGTCCCTTATCTCTCCTCCCCAGAAGAAATTCCTACTAGAGGCCTCGCTCTGCTGGTTTCCTGCCTTCTTGCCCAATGCCCTATTTTTACTCATCGGGGCTCTAGAATACCAGGGGCAGCTTTTTCCTTGTCACTAACATATTTCCTGCCATTCTCACTCTGACATTTCTCCCCGCCGCATGCTTTGCTCAAATCGTTCCCCCTCTTTATGGGTCATAACCTTTCAGTCGGGGCCGTTCATATTCAAATGTACCTGCCGATGCTGGAGCCGCTGCGATCTCACCCGTCATTCTGGTTGGCCTTTTTTCGGTGTTCACAGGTTTTTAAAATCAGCTTTCACTAGGTGTTAATTTGAGATCTTTCCGAGTGCTGCCAGGAACAATCAGGTCCACTCCGAGCTCGGCTGTCAGATTGACTGACTGTAGCGTATGAAGGCTCATCCACAAAACCATAAGCAGTTCAGCAGTTCAGTCTCTCAATTAAAAAAATATATATAGCTGATGCTCATTATTTTTTTAAAAGGTTTAAAATGTTTATTTTCAATAATTTAGAAATATGTCAAAATTGGATTGAAAAAACAATACATCACTAAAACTGGCACAAAATCTACCGCTGAAAGAGTACTTTATGTATTGTAAACTGTGGTGATCAGTGTTTTCTTGTCAGCAAAAACCTAAAGGTCAGGAGCATGGAGACAAAATCTAGGTGAAAATTGAATTGAATTGAAATCTGGTACAAGTGAAAATGAACCTAAAAGTGGGGCTGCAAATTTAATTCTCCCCCCTTTCTGTGTAAGGAAATAAACTATTTAAAACTGTACTTATTTTTATATTTTTACAAAAAAAGGGAAAGTTATTTTGGACATATCAGTGGAAACATTGCTGAAGCTTCAGAGTGGGTGTTTCCATGGCAGCTATTGACTGACATTTGAAGGGTGGTGTTGCTTGGAGACACGCTGTCAACTTTAACCGTTAGTAAAAGTCATTCTTTTCCCTTTTTCGTCAAGTCCACACAGTGTTAAATACAATTAGCAAGACTTCTGTCCTTTCGCAACATTAAACATTTAGGGCAACCAGTTGCGCTGTCGAGTTTCAGAAAGTGGAAGCTAGCAAACTAGGCTACTGTAGCTAGCACTGTTTCCAAAAAGTCGTGACCTTTTGTTCATGTTTAAACTGCCGTTGCAAGTGAATTTTCCCAGTATGGATCAGAATCAGAAATACTTTAATAATCCCCGTGGGGAAATTACTTCTAATCTTATCTTATTTTAAATCAAGACAAAGAGTAACCACAAAATAACATATTATTCAAATCATAAATGGCACTAAGCAACAGCTAAACAGCTATATTATGAACTATACTGAGTGCGTGACTAAAGATTCACGCCCTCTACACAAGTGCAGAGAGAACATTTACATTTCCTCTTTTTGCTAATTCAAATTTTGACAAAATAAGCAAACAAGTCAAATAATACCTAATAAGAGAGAAATGTATTTTTTAATCAAGCAGCTTAAAATGCACTTTGAGTCCAACCCTGATGAGCTCTCAAACTTTCTGTGCTACAGTTTTGTATTTTGACAGCTGGAACTGCCCCACTACAAATCAACACTTGTATTTTCTGCTGGTTCTCAACTTTACTGAAGCGTTTTATAACCAGCCTGAGTGACAAGGTGAACTCGAATGTACCACTTCACTCACAAGGCTCGGGAGTCTCTGGTAGAGAATGTGCAGTTAGAGAATTTAAAGTAAGAGGCCAAAGGAGGCCTGAGGAGAAGAATGGATTGCAATTTAATGAATGTCTGGGGAGACAGATATCAGTGACTGGCTCTTTCAGTACACCTTTCATCCTATTCATACACCAACATGGTCTAAATACAGGTGGATCGATGCTGGTTAAAAACACTAATGGCACATAAAGGGAGCACACTTCACTACTGTGTTTCTTTCTCGCCAAGGTCTGATCACTCCAAGACTATTAATGGAATGCAGCTCTCAGTAGAGAATATCCAGCCTGATACAGGTGAAAAAAAAAGGCCCATTGTCTAAATTTTCAAGGCTACTTTTCTTACAAAAGGGTGGCATTGACATTCTAGATGAAGAGAGTTTGGCATCTCACTCATATTTGCATTAGTAAAGGTGCCGATATTCATTCTGATGAGTGGGATATCATGAACCCAAGACGGTGGACACCTGTGCTCGAATCACACAGTCTATTGTATCACTTATTTTTTTGTCCCTTTCCTGGGTACATTTATGAATATCAATATTATTTCCCAGTAGGAGGTAAATGGTATTGAATGGTTGCCAAGCTGCTGGGGGGAGACTGCTCAGCTGACTAAAAGAGCCATTCTCCATTTTATCTCTCAATCAGAGTGTATTTGTGCGTGAGTGAGTGTGTGAGTGTGTGTGTGTGTGTGTGTGTGTGTGTGTGTGTGTGTGTGTGTGTGTGTGCCTAAAATGCCATCCTACTAGTGTGTATGTGCAAATGTGTGTTTCGTTTTGATGAGGAGGAGAACGAGTCGGAGCTTGCTGCACCACTACGCCATGTGAGAAAAAGTTCACGTGATGCACAGGCAAATACAGCCGGTCTTCAGCAGGATGGAAAGACTGTAATCAAACCATAAATCAGAAATCACTGAACTGCCATCCACCCACCCCCTCTCCCTCTCCCTCTCTTTCTTTTTGTTACAACCCTCCTACTCCTCTCTGCAGAGCTCCCTGTATAGCATGCTATGTTACATACAGACCTATACTGCCCTGGAAGAGGTAAATAGCAGATCAATGAAAAATGCATTTTCCCTATGTCAAATGTTTGCATCATAAAAACATATAGTGAAAGAAAAATCCAATATTTTTTTTTTTTTTAAACAGACCAGTGAACTTTCTCTATAAGCTCTCTTAGAAGGCATGTGTTTGCTGAATTTGGGCTGCAGTGTGCACTGAAACCATCTCCATACCTTAAACAAACAACTCTGCAGCCAACAGTCACGTGTGCATGTTCATATGTTTTTCTTGACTACTCACAAACACACGCAGTACATATTTGTCTGGCCACGACTTTCATAGTGAGCCACCTGGTGTGCTGTAATATCAGGAGAACAGTGGGGTCATTGTGAAGGAGCTGTGTGATATCAAGGAGAGTGACCCATTTAGAGCCCAGCCACAGAGCTGACAAGCCTCTGTTATGCCTAGGACATCTGGAGGGCCGGAGCCTCTCACTCCGCTGTACTCCACATACAAGTCAATCCTTTCCAGAGAGGAAAAGACATCTGACATGGTCATGGATATTTCACATGCTCACCTATAGGATCTATTCAAGAGGTGGGGTTGTAAAGTGGAGCTGATAGTGACAAGGATCTGTTACAATGTACTGAGAAATCTGGAGGGGATCCAAACAATATCTCAAGCTGTTCTGGTCATTTAGAGGGCTGGAATAACAGTGCAGCGTGGTGCTATCTGCTGCGAGGTGAAAGTGCTCTGCAAAGATCAAGTGATCATGGGGGGAAAAAGTTCTATCTCATTATTCAAATGAGAATTATTTTTTCAGTAGCTTATTCAATCCGGTGATGTTCAAAAAGAAGCTGTGCATATTCTGAAAAAATAACTGTAGCAGGAGAAAACTGGCTGCTTATAAGTGAAGAAAAAAAACAGAATTCAAAGAAAAGAACTGTTACCATTCATGTATCATACACAATGCTGTCCAAAACGACTGAGATTTGTCCAATGAAGCTGCAGTGTTGTGCATTATATAAACGAATACATGAATGCATAATGAGAGGCCAAAATGAGCCAAGGAAAGCACACTGAACAAATCCCCCAGGGGAAAGGAAATTATTCAGAATAGACACAATTCATAATAATATTGGAAAGGGAAACTTTCTCTTTCTTTATTTAAAACCCATGCTTTAAATGTAAAACCAGAAGTACCCTACATGTATTGAGTGGATTACTTTAGCAGCAAGATAAGGATATTAAAGTATCTTTACACTCAATTCAATGCCTCATTATGGCCTGAGGTAAGATTGCTAAGATGACATATAAAAAAATACAAGCAAATCTAATGTGTGTATGGTTCAAATATAAGCATTTGTGCAAACCACTGCCGATACAATGCAACAGCAAATGTTCTGATTATTCAATCTGAAAGAATCCCACTGTCATTTCACTTTTTGTAGCCCAAACAATAATTCTGTATCATGAGGTAATTCATTTTTGTATGGCGGGGCAATTGGCTGCAAAGATTGAATCATCAGCCCTTGTTTCATTTTCCATGTAATTAAATCAGCTTCTGAAAAAAAAAACGGTGTACGCTGGCGTACGATTTAGGGAAAATTAGCATTTTTAATCACAGTACATTACTTTAATAACTCAATAAATCTGTGGCAGCTGGAGCATCTGAGAATGTTGTCACAGCCACTTAGTTCTGCATTTGCAACTAATACAGGCTGATGAGAATCAGCCAGAGAGCGAGAGAGAGAATAAAAAGAGGGTTAGAGAAAAGAGAAAGGAGAAATCCAACAGAGTGAGACAGAGAGGATGAGAATCCAGGGAGACAGAAACAAAAGAATTGCAGGTGAGGAACCAGGGTGAGCAGAACCAGGAAGAAAGAAATATCATCGTATATTTTGGCACACAGAGAGGGGCTCAGCACTTGTCTCACCTCTTTCAGTTATTAACTGTTAATCCTCAATTAGCTCATTTGTCACCCCAGTGTTGTACATGAGACCCGCTTACCCCTCGTGCTGCTTTGTTGCATGGGTAGCGATAGTATTTGCCAAATACACTAAACAAGTCTGAATGATTACGGCAAATGTATTTAAATTGTAAAGGGATGTCAAGAAACAGGAATCCTCTGAACGCACACATTACTCAACCAAGCTGCAAGAGTTACTACAAATAAAAGCTGATGTTCCAAATCCTGACCCCAGAGCAGAAAGAGTGGGGTCTCTTTAAAGTTAGGAGAAATGCAGACATGTTACTGTAATGAGAGAAAAGCTGGAAGTGTTGCTGAAAGGTCAAGCGCTGGGCCATGGATTACCTCTCCGTATCTACAATTTTACATATTTCTTCCAGCACCACTTCACTATCCAAGAGACACCTTCCTGATCCAAATCACAATACTTTCAAAGATGTAAAACCAGAAGGCTGTCCTCTCTAGAAACTGGACAGAACTGATCATTTGTTAAAAGAGCTTAGGACAACCTGTGCTTTATTCACATGAAAAGTAAGGAAGAGGAGGACAGGATGGATGGATGGTTTGTGCATTGTCTCAACCGAAACATCCACTGAATTCGTTAAGGGCTGCAAATAACGATTCTTTTTGTTATTGATTAATCTGTAGGTGGGTCATCACAAGTTTGTAAGCCCCTTTTAAATTGCTTGTTTTGTCCAACCAACAGTACAAAACCCAAAGATATTCCAAAAATAAAACATAATATAAAATAAGAAAGTCCTTACATTTGGGAAGGTGAAACAAGGAAATGTTTGACATTTTCTGCTTGATTAAAGAAAGTTGTAGAAAATTGTTGGCAATTGATTGTTCATCAAAAAATCAGTCAGTCAAATAACTATTTCAGCTGTAGTTTTCCTTTATGTAAAATGTGCTACAAACTGGTTCTTCTAACTGGTCTGTATTTAATACTGATGCTTATATGAACTACATAAGCAAACAGACCATCAGTAAGAAGATAGACAGTAGTTAATAATATACTTAATGCTTCATTCCCCTTGAAATAAATGAAACAAGACAGTATAAATGCACTACTGCTTTTGTCTACAGGGGGCGCCAGAATCAACAAAACAAGAAAGATCCTTGTTGTTGCTTTAACATATCAAAAAACCTTCCCCAGTGTTAACCAAATGTTTTAGTTGACTTAACCCTCATAAAACGCTCGTTTTGAACTGCTCTGACAAACAGCCTACTTTGTCATTTTGTTGCTAGAACTTGTTGAAAACTACCACATGACACTCACACTGCGGTTGGAACACTTATGTTTGATGTTGGACAACATTCACTCTGCTGTCATGAAAATAACAGTGAGTGTGAGCAGGTGCATGAGCACAAATGAAAGCGAGAGCTGGTGTCCTGTCAGCACATGCATGCCTGGGAAAGAGGACTCTGTCTTAGTTTGTGTGCATGTGTCCATGCTAATGTGTGCTACACATCTATTCCATTCTCTTCTATTGTTTTCTGTTTTCTGTAAGTATGCAGAATTGCTCGTCAGGCCTCTTTCTTTTTCGACCAAGCTTTATCTCTCTATCTCCTCTTCCTCTCTGTCAGATATTTGCTTTCTAGTTCCTTGCACAAGAACATGGCTGTAATAGTAGAAACCTGCATCAATTTACAGCTTAACGGTGTATCCCTAAGCCTGGGTGCTCACACACACACACACACGTTTACTCACATCTTTTCACATCGACGTATCTGGCTAGGCACACACACGGTAGACAACATTTTTTAAAAATCCTACGCTCTTATTGAGATGCGAGTTTACATTCGACATAGGCAGAAGAGAGCACATGAAAGCATTATGGCACACAATCAATGCCCTGAAGGTGTATTGGCATGCGTCTGTGCCCATTCGCTCTATCTTTGCAGCTCCATTGAGGAGACTGAGGAGCCTTGTTTCCACTGATACACAGCTTTTTGATTCACTTAGCAGGCTTTGTCATGTGCATGTTGGATTAAGCCTCTGACTGAAAATCAACTGTGAAGCGTGAGCAGCACCCACAAAACCACAAACAGTCATTAGCGCTACAGTGGTAGGCCCCACTAATTAGCTCATCATCTCAGCACCTCTCTCCCTTGCTTCACGGATATGATTTCAAAGTACACTTTCCCAAAGTGTCATGGTGTCATGATGGCATTACGGCGCTGGACGTACAAGTATATTTCTATGTGCTCTCTGGGGACAAGCGGCGACACACAGGACTTGAAGTTTCCTCTATCGACTGTGTGACTAACACTAAAATAGCACCCGGAGAGGCTAAGTTGATTTGACAGGACACGTACAAGGAAAACCTATTATAACGCCATGCCAGGCTGATTTTGTAAGAACGGCTCGGCTGGGCAGCTCGATCCATTTGCAGATCAGGCAACAGTGGATCAGAGGCAGATGGATTTTTTTTAATGCTCCACAACAAACACACAACAACCTAACAGCTCATGTTTATGGTTCTTTATTTATCTGTTGGTTCCTCTTTCTCTCTCTCTCTCTCTCTCTCTCTCTCTCTCTCTATTTATCTTTTAATGCAATTGTTAGGGCGTTTTCACACTGTTGTGAGAGGTCAGAAATTGCTGCAATTATTCAGCCTAAAAAAAATGCTTGAAATAAAATCCATCAAAGTTCTCTTGAATGTAAGTTTCCAAAAAATCTCTGACACAACAATTGTTTGTACTCTGAGGTCATTCGAAGAAGAGGAAGATCACTTTGTACTCAGTGAGAGCCAAAACAACCTCAAACATCAATTACTGTTGGTCTTTAAACAGCTAAACGGAAGGAAGTGATAACAGAGTAGGTTTTCCTTACACTATTCACCTATTTATTAGTCATTACAGATAATACATCTCTTTGTACTTCATCAAACTAAGAACAGGTATCTGCTGTCAACTGGGGGTGTATTTCCAGTACTATAGACCTCTTAAAATTCTCGAAGCGTAAGCGAGAACATTTTCAGACTTTAAGATACAACCACAGATTTATATCTTTGCCATACATTGCAATTCCTCAATGTCTATACTTTCTACAGCAAGCCTCAGCGCTACTTTCGCTACCTTCTAATTTGTTTTCTTCTTATTGTGCGTGTTTTTGCGTATAAGTCAATTGGTCATTACTTTCAAATTAGAACGCTTGGCGAAGTCTGTTACTTGCCTCAATATGGATTGGCTGCATTGTGGAGGGGCAGAGGGGCTGGTGAATGATTCACACACTCTATATGGTAAACAACGGTCTAGTACAGCTTCGTATGTAGACTAGGACCAACAACTGGGCTTTACATGTGACGATATATATAAACATTAAAGTCTGTTTCTGCACCGTGGCCTTGTGGTTTCTGATGTGGCACAGCCAGTAAAATGGCAGAGAAGCCAATTTACAGTTTATAACTCAACCACACATCAATAATAGAAAAAAAATAGATTACAGTAAATCCATGGTTCAAAAGCTGCATACCTTTGAAATGTCAAAGGGGAAACCACAACGGATAACTCATCTCAAAACTCATTTCAACTGCACAGTGCAAGCTGTATTACAAATATTCAACAGCCTACTGTTCCCTCCAGGTATTTTTCAACAAAACACTCTATACATTTTCATTTGAGATGAGAAAAAAGGAATGTATTTTTTTCACTGGCAAGCAGCCAAACCAATTTAATTACATTCCAAATGGGCGCAATCTCCACATAGCAACCAGCCCGTGTTGTATTTCTCAAACTTCAACAACCTCCTTGACTTTCTCTGAGTAATTGAAATCTTCCACTCTTCCACCCTCGTCATTATGCGGAGCAGCAGAAAGTACAACAAACTAAACCAGAAGGAACAAGGAGATCTGGCTCTCAGAATGAGTTGCTTTAGCCAATTTGTAACTTCATCAGCACGTCTTGATACAGTTTCTCTGAAGTCAATTAAAAGAATATTAGGTGGTGAATATCTAGAAAGAGCTAGCGCCTTTCTCCTGCCAAGAACCTGGTGATTACCCATGACTGGTGTCAGCAAAATCCAGTCATAGTCTGATGAGAGGTCACCGCTTTTCATTTTGGATTCATTCTTCTAGCCTCCAGTCATGTCCAAAAAACATAGAAACAATTCTTTTGATGTGAAAATATTCATTCAATACTTATCTAAAGGCATCTGAAAGGTATCAAACTTAGCAAACAGTCTACGGTGCCAAGAGGTAATGTTTTAGTACAAACAAGCAGAACTGCAGTAATTGAGAACACAAGTCTACATAAATTGTAAAAAAAAAAAAAAAAAAAAAAAAATGTTTTCCATTTTAGAATGTTTCTAACAGTCTTGTTTAACCATTTCCATCATTACAGAGATGATGAATACATTTCCAATTAATGTTTCAGTGCCTGATAAAACATCAAAAGATCCTTTAAAAGAGCTTACTGCCAAATCGTTTAAAGAGTCTGAGGCTTTTTTCAACTGCAAAGACAAACTATAATCTCAGAGCGGTCCTCCCATCTACCCACTGGGTAATTATGGGATGGCAGGCAAATAAATCATCCATCCAGACTGGCAGCAGTCTGGACATGTATGTGCACTACAACCCAGAATAAGGTCCTGAGGTGACCAAAGTACAAGGCATTGTATCAGTCACACCATACTGCGTTTGCTTCAGGAAATCCTAATAACTGACTGTGACGTTCGAGGCCTCCAGAAATCCCCAAAAAGGGAATCTTCCTGTCTAGATAGAATAAAAAAGAAAAAATAAATAAACTTAAACGCTTTAAAATGTGAGACCTTTTAAGCAATTATCTCACTGTTTATGTACACACACACCTCTCTCTCTCTCTCTCTCTCTCTCTCTCTCTCTCTCTCTCTCTCTGTCTCTCTCTCTCTCTCTCTCTCTCTCTTGCTCTCTCTTTTTCTCGCTCTCTCTGTCACTGAATCTGTCTGAGAGCCCAGCCACATGCCAGTGCCTTTGTGTCAAAGATTAAGTGAAACCAGGAGTGCCAGCAATGCTGTGTTTGCACAGTGAACACACTCGGTTTCAGCTGCACCAACACATCACATACCAATCAACATACTGAGGCCTACAACAGATCTGAAGCAGCTACTGAAGGCCCATAATTAATAAACATAGGGTACAAAGCTGTAACTGTAGTATACACATTATTGTGGCATTATTCTCCATGTGCGTGTATATGTAGGTGTAGAGTAAAAACAAAAAGGCAAGCAAATTACATCTACATTTAAATAAAGGGTTCACTTCTGCTATAAGATTAAGCGCTCTTATTTGACACTGTTATCTTGGGTCGTTATTGAAAATGAACGGGTGGCAACAGCGAGTGGAATTCCTGGAAAGTGAAGCAAAAGGCAAAGCTACAATGAAAATATTATGAACAAAGCCCAAAAGTGCCAGAGGTGGTTTACTAGACTGAGGCAAAATGGGGCCTGGGGGGACTGTGGGTTTGTAGTGATAGGGACGGGAGTCACACACATACACACACACTTGGCACAGAAGCAAATGGCACACGGAAGAGGACTAATCCTCGGTGGCCTAACCAGCCAACTAACTTCCTGCGCAATCCTGAAGTAACTCAAACATCTATTGAAAAAATAAGTTACATTACAATACATCACAAGTGGCACTTGTTTCTAAGGTTTTATCGGGTTTTATCATTAACAATGTCACCCAGCCATGAGGTTATTCACACAATGGACTTTTTTTTCTTCAGTTGAAAGAGCAGAGCTGCTAAAGTCACCGTGACAAACAGAGAAATAAGCAACTACAGTAGATGTGTGAAACCAAAAAAAACAAATTTCTAATCCATTCTAACTAATACATGTCCCAGTAATACAACTGTGATGATACTCACAGTTTGTTAGAATGTGTTGAATCTGATCACAGGGTTATCTGTTAAAAAACATTCATAATAGAGTACAGTAATCACAACAGCAGTGGGTCCGGGCTGTTGCTCCACAACAACACGACAGCAATGTGGTCTGTGTGCTCACACGTGTGTGTGCTTGTGTTTATTTATGCTATGCGAGTGTGAACATGCTTGGATCTGCATGTATGAGTGTGTGTCTACCTGTGAGAGAGTGTATGTCTGAGACTGTGTGTACTCGTGGTACAGGTCTCTGAGTGTGGACCTGAACCAGCCATCTCCAGTTCTGTTTGCACAGGGCATGCCTCAGGAAGCTAAGACAACTGTTCATGTTTGCCAATGTTGCGAACCTCTCTTAATACACCCGACAGCTGCTTTCTTCCACAGCGCAGACACTATGTTTATCAGTGTTTTTATACATTCATCCTATGGAATCTGTTGGATCACGCCGTCCTCGCCGACCTTCTCTAAGGAAACACCCATCAGGAGTGGAGCCAGGGGATTGAAATGCCAACAAATAAAGCGTGTGCTATGTTGCAACTCTGACAGGCAAATTCCCTGTTATAATCTAAAAGTTTATAACGTGTACCTGGATCAGCTGTTAGTCTACCATTTAATACATAGATTGAGTCAACAGGGGGCGTGATGAAAGCTATCTCCCACTGAAAAGCTAATGAGGAATTTCTAATCATTTGTTTTGACAGGTGATTTGGTGCTTTCACAAGGTGATAGAAATACTGTTAATACCAGTTCTGTCATATCCAAAGTAGATTTTATCTTTCACCTCCACAACCTGTCAAAACTTCCTCACTCCGACCTGCCAAGGTACCCAAAAATCACCCTAACCCCCCCTCTCCTTCACTCCTTCCTCTCCTTAGTGTTTCATTTCCTGCTAATAGACTAAATGGCAGTCTTACACCCGTACTGAAAGACAAAATCATGATAGTACCAAAACACAGGCTGTAATACACCATTCCCAGAGACATGGAATGAAAAACAAATTGACGGATGAACTGTGAGATCTTTGCAGAGCGGCGAGTGTGAAAGTCAGAGATGATGAGCTCCGTCTGTGCTTATGTGAAATGTTGATATGGTTTTCTCATACAATGATTACGCTAATTTATGTACCAAAGCCTGCTTTACACAAATCTGCCAAGGCCAATAACTGCACTCATAATCTCCAGCATCTAGAATAATCACTTTGTGGTCTATTTGTTTATAAATGAAATGAAGCAATTATCCTAATGAAGATCAGCTTTCTTGTTGGGGGAATTGCAGCAAAAATGTTTTGTCTTTGTTGTATCCATGTTGGCGAGCTAATACCTTAATCGTAAAACAATACCAGCAACAAAAATGTTACTGTATGATAATTAAGGACATGCAGTTCACAGTAGGGAAGCTGAAACTGCTGCAAGAAAGACTGTGCTGCGCACTTCCTGACCTACAGTCTAAACCACATGCATGTGGATGATGCTAAATGTCAGCATCAACAATAAGTTTGGTTGTTGCCCATGGTGAACCAAAGATATAAAGTTGCATAACAGAAGGTCACAGCAGTTTGAGAGCTAATATTGACTTTGTCTTATTGTTATAATAAAAACCAGAGCCTACTATGGAACGACTTTGTGATTGATTGTCTTGCTGTTAAGCATGTTTGCTATACTTATCTCTTCTGAAGCCTGTTTTACAATATTATTTTGGTCTATGTGCTTTATAGAAGGCCACATTCAGTAGATATCAAAGGGAAATATTACTGAAAGCGTCGTGTTTTCTCATATTGGTGCGCTGATAGAAAGAAAATGAATCTGCTTTGAAATGGGACCGTAGAACAGTGAAATACACCTCTTCTCATGAGCAGACAGAGCGTGGAACAGAGCACACAAATGGTTAAATAAATCACGTGAAGCAGATGCCTCTCTCTTTCTCTCTTTTCTCTCTCTCTCTCTCTCTCTTACACACACACACATTCATTAGTAAAATCCATCAATCAGCATTTCATGCAGTTTGGGTTTGAACCACACCAAATGCACTAAAACAATAAACGTCTGTCTTTCAAGTCGCTATCTGGACTGGAACACATCTGGTGGCAAGGCTCATTTTGGTTTCCACATCGTTGAATGACATTACAGACTCAATGGCAAGCTGAAAAATAAAGTACCCCTAAAAATCTCTCTCCATTTTCCCTCCATCTACAGCTCCTTCTCTCTCTCTTTCTCTCTCTCTCTTTACACACATCCCAAATCTACTTCCCCCCCTCCCTGCACAAAGCGGCTAACCTCTCAAATGTTATTCCACCACCCCATCCCCCAACCAATCAAGAAGTGAATATAAAACAGCACAAGGAAACTGGGTGGTGGGGCAGACAGACAGGGGGGTAGAAAGACAGACACACAGGCTAGGCTATTACTACTGAGGAGCCCGTGGCCTCATGAGGTGAAGACAGTTTAAAACGCCTTGGCACATTGGACTCCTTTACAGAAGTCGAGGAGATGAAACACACACCCAACATCCAGCTGACAAGCCAGGAGTCAAGCCTGACTGTAGTATTTGGGTTTCAAGGGGCAGTGACGATAATTAGGGTTAATGTGATTTAATGAGGGGCACGAGTCGGGCCGGGGCCGGGCTGCTTCGATCCACAATCAACATCAAAATTGGAATTACTCTGACATCTTGTGATGTGGCCGTGTTTCACATTACGTTACAGTTTGACACGCGTGTCACCAAGCCTGAAAACCTGCTATCAGTCTTATTCTAAAAGCAGTCTGGTGATTTCTTATAATAAACTGACTTTTTGGCTGATAGATTGCAATGTGATGGCAGCGTAGAAATGATTTGGATAGCAGTAGTATATCACAAAAGTATATTGGGAAGAGTTTTAAAAAATGCACTGTCATGACTGAATTCTTGGCAGTTAATACAATCAATCATCGACATAAATAGCCTGTTTCTATGGACCTAAGTGATTAAGGAGCTAACCAGGCAGGATAAACTATACTATCTATTTTCAGCCATACATGACTTATGACCCTCTTAACACCTCTAGTAGCTCTGAGTCATGTCTGGTCTAGATTATAAAGTACAGAGCAGAGCAACGGGAGTGCTGCAGAGTCTGGTTGAGGCTTTGTCACCTTCACTATCCTGTAGGTTAAACTGAAGTCCATGGTGGTAAATCCCTCTTATGGACAGTACCGTCTCCTCTTGGTCGTTCTCTAAACAGCCCAGTGCTGTCCTCAGATACCCCATGAAACCCCATGTAGGTGTAGCTGAACAAAAATCATTTATGTGGTGGCACCAATGCAGGGATTTTTCCTGTGTTGTAACTCAAGTGAATAAACATAAACACATTACAGGATAGGTGACGTTCTGTATACAACTCGCTTGTATCCATAATTTATGCATCTAATTCTATTTTAAAAAATTTACTCAACATAGTCCTGTGTTTTGCTTTCTTGTGTTTCAAAAAACGATCAAAAAACAGTCTTCATAAATGCAGTTTTCTCCTACTGTAATGGTCTGTGCACAGAACACAATCTAAGCCCCACTGCTCCAGAGAATAACACTGTAGCTACTTATCATTAACTCAAAGACACAATCAGCCCCAGGCGATCCGGCTTCCCTCCATAACCTTTTGACATTGCTGCTGGGAAGGTAAATGAGAGAAGAAGTTAAGACGCAGAGAGGTGGGGGGGGCGTGGGGAGAAAGAAAGACTTGATTATGAATAGTGCCAGGAAGTGGTTAGACCAAAACATAACTTCACAAAGTAGGCTGTTTGAGGGATTTTCTTTTTTAAATTGCAAAAAAAAATAATGTCCATTCCATGACTCCATTTTATGTTATCTATTATTTTCTCTGAGTTAACTGCCTGGAACTGCATTAGAACAATAAACTCGCCACTTTGAGTATTCCCAGTTCCAGCAGCTTTAGACTGCGTTTTTTCCCTCTGGTGTGCATTAGAGCCATGCATGGGTTAACATTTTCCCAGTGAGAACGGTTGGGATATTGCAACTCGGACTGGCCAGTCAGCAGAATGTTATGAATGGGCACAATGAAAAACCCCAAGTCCACGCTGTCGACCCAAGAATGCTTGCTTCCATGTAATTAACTTTTCTCTGTGTACAGAATGAGGCACTGCTGGAATAACTCACTCTTTTTCTGTTTCTATTACGGTCATGTTTTGAAGAGAAAAAAAAAAAACACACATTCTGAGAATTCAACATGGAAAATATTTTCGCCTGTCCATACTTTGAAGTATCCCATGACTAATACAGTGATTTGGATAGTGGTGGAAATGGAACGGACCACTTGAAAAGGGGTGGTACGTGATCGGCAAAAGCTGGCCTCATTGCTCTCTGGGTGGACAATGTCAGCTGCTTGTTACTTGCGCTCATATAAAGATGTACAACAAGGCATTACAAAGTATAATGTGGGAAAACCTGATCAATGTATAAATGCAGGTTATCTTGTTAAACATGGTTCATACATGTTGCCTCAAGGTATATTAGCAATTAGGTATGCACTGCACACATGCACGCATTCAGTCCTTCACCCAGTATTCTAACATGGGAATACATTCATTGAGATATCACCTCTGTAAGTACTTGCACTGGACAAACTGTGTATCATTACGTGTTTGCTGTGCACTGCGGTGAAAATGGGTTCAGCATATATAAATAACGTACAGTAACTTGGAACAGACTGCAACTATGTAAAGAATAACATCTGCAAACCATTGGATTATAAACCTACAGTATAACTACAGTATAATTACACGAGAGTCTCTCTCGGGCACCGTGCTGTTAGAGGGAAGAGGGATGAGGAGAAAGTGGAACAGCTACAGTAATCTATCCAACTTCATTTCACCGGAGTGATTCTGCCTGGGGGTATGCACAAGTCATAATGCATTTGACAAATAGTCTCCCGCTAAAACAGGCATTTGCGAAGAAGTGGCCTTCAGCGCTGGTATACACAGCTGAGTCTACGCTGAACAAACAAGCCTCCCACTCAGTGAGGAAAAGATACAGAGAGGCTTCAAAAAGATTAGGAGAAATCTTGGGCGAAAAGTAAAGATGACTCACGGTGATTGTGCAAGTGGAGGACAATGCAAGTTGGATGGAGTTGAGAGGAGCAACAGAGCCGTGGGGTTCATAGCAAAATACAAATCAATGCTTCTCTCATGTGTTGTTCTTTGCGTTGTTCTGAAATGTGGATGCACAGGTTGTTTTATCAGGGAATTTACAATGAAATGTAGAGAAGCACAATGGCATTCTGTCTGACATAATCTCCCCATCATTTTATGTGTTCGATTTGGTTTGAAAAAGGAACTCAAACACATAAAGTAAATTAAACTCAACATTTATGATTGTTACATTCTATATTTTGTTGATGTTTTAAGTCTAATTGCAGCAAAACCATTGCCTAAATCCAAAGGTCAAGTGCATTCATAGATTTGTGCTATTGACTTATCCTGTCAGCGTGATCCATATTCCCGGCATGCATCAATCAATCATCAGTCTGAATGTGGCCAATCAGCTCAAACCAGTTTCAGCTTACACATTCTTTACGTTCCTCAATTATTAACCCCTTCAGGTAGAAAACAGAGTTCAAATATGCACATAGACACACACAAACACACACACACACACACACACACACACACACACACACACACACACACACAAGTCATTCTCACAAAACCTAAGTCACTCTCAGAAATAGATTGATAGTGTTTGAGTTTACACCACTAGAACAGGAAGTGATAGGCTTTTATATATGGACTGTCCCACTTAGTATTATGCTCACTTCCTGGTTGTTGTCTTTAATGCTGTACAGTAATGCATTAACACACTAGTGAGTTTCACACAAGCTATATAAATATACATACAGCACATATCCTGTCTGTTTAGTGTGAATGCTGGTCAACACCTTCCAGGAGGACTTAATCAGGAGGGTTTGAGACATTGGAACTTGTTCATACCCTATATGTACATAGCTAAAGTATTGATCACTATAGTTTGCGCTTGGGATAAATATCCAAGCCATAGTTACTGCTACTGAATTCACAAATCAGTTACTTACAATCATCCTTTCAATTTCCTGTGAACTTTTCTAGCAAAAATACATTGAAACCATGCATGCAATAGCATTAACTACCAACATAATGACTGTGAAATTAAAGAATAACACATTCTTTATCATCTTTGCAAGCTTCGCAGCACCTGCAGGTGATGCAGCATTGTGGCATTGCTAACACGGTGCTACTCCGGGAGGTCAACTCTATCCCGCTCCTGAAATGAAACTGCCATTAAGATGAACTACTGCCAAAACGTCATATAAAGCTCCTGTATCATTATTCAACAGTTATGAGTGGTAGCAGCGGCACAGCACAGATAATATGTCACTTTACATCTTAGTCACAGCTGTTACTTTAGTAATGACAATGTTATACGATTCTGTCCTTGAAACCCAAACCTGCTTCTTACCGGGCCAACAACCTCTACACTCGCTGAATCGTGACAACTAGTACAGTTCACTGTGTTAACACACAAGACCTGAGACAAGGCCTCGGTCAGAGAGTCAAGTCTCATTGTGATCTTAAATATGCATCTGCAGCTACTGTGTGTGTGTCTATGAGTGTGAGCTGAGCCAGGCCATGCACACACACACACACACACACACACAAGCGTGAATGCTGTAATATTATCACAAGGATGGAAAGATTGCAAAAACCCCTCTATGTGAGAGTATTTTGCCAGTCCTCACTTTAACGGGGTAATTTAAGGTATGATTTAAGGTTAAATTCAGACTTAGGATCAGTTTATTTTGGAGTTAAAGGTTTGATGTTACAATAGGTTCGTGGTTAAGGAATGACTGCAGTTGATGTAAAGTACTCATGTATTGTAATTCAAACCTCTATGCAAGTGAGTGTGAGAGTGTGTGTCTGTGTGTGCAGCTGACTGTGTGTGTTGTTCATGTATACATACAGGTGACTGTGTGTATGATCAGGGTAGATTAACAATTCAAATATTGTACTGTCCTATAATGTTTCACTTTGTCATCAGCAAATGTTAACTGCCTGCTGGCTTCGCTCCAGGTGCTAAGGCAAGCAAACCTATTTGAATGGCTGCGGGAATAATGCCTTCTTCTAGCCCTGCCAAATGTTTGCACAGGTTTTACCTTGACCACATGAAGAAGAAAAAATAGCCTCCTTTCACGTGACTTGTAATCTTGGCCTATATGGCATGTTTGTACAATTGTGATTTGTCTAAATGCAAAATCTTAATCAGTAAAGCAAAGCCTCAGCTCTGGTGTACACCACATGGAAAAAGTGGAGCAGTGAAAAAGTGATCTCTTTACTGTAGGCCCCATGCCATTCAACAGAAATATCAATAACTGCATAATTCAGGAAACTTACACAATATTTAGCTAAATGTGACTCATGCAAACTGATTTTGTGGCACTTTCCTTCAAATATAAGCTTGTATGTAAGATTTATTTTATGGCACTTATCCCTCTAATTTACAAATAAAAGTAATTCTAGTAATATTGGATGCAATTCCGTGCGTAAAAACGCATGTGCAACTTCTTCCCTGGGTTGATATGGACACAAAGGCTGATTAATAAATTCCAATCTTTCATCCTGTACAATTTCAAGCAACAACGGGTGGTGTCTTTATTAGTGGCTGATGAATAATTAATTCCTACAAACTTATTATGTGCGCGCTGATAAGATTCGATATACGCAAAAAGGTGTTGATGAATTGAGCCTGTGAGAATATGCGATATATTCTTCATGGAAACACTTTTATCGAGCAACGAGACAAAGTAAGACAGATTAATATGCAAATTTGTCAGTTGCAAGCTGCATGATACCTTACAGCATCACAAATGGCCCCGGACCCATAACATGCATCACATTTAGACGCAATCTTGATAGCTGGTTTATTGGACTAATTGTGCATTGACCCATGTGGGAACCTGTGTGTGGAGAAGATAAGATAGTGTGTTTCCGCAAATAGCTCGGCAAGGTTTTAAATTATACAGGGAACAGTTTGCTGCTTTGCATGTACTCCGTTATAAGGAGAAGGGGAAAAAAGGGCACATATTCATTTGGTGCCCAGTTTGTTCGCCAGTACTTCCAGTGCTCTGGAGAGAGTGGTGCGCTCCAACTCAGCTCACAGGACAGCGACAGTACAACGTAGCCACAGTTTTTATCCGGAGGAACACATTTGCAAATTCTAATTACAGGAAAACCCGCGTGCACGAGCTCAGAACAGGTGTCGCACGTGTGTGTGTGTGTGTGTGTGTGTGTGTGTGTGTATGTGTGTGTTATGCAGAGTTTAAAAGATTCTGCACATCAGAAATACAACAAAGTTCTAATGCAGCTTAAATAGTCAAGTCAATATAATTCAACCCGAGGGGGGAAAAAAGTGCAGCTCTAGTCACTAATGGCCTTCCTAACACATTGCGACGGATCATATATATAAATATATATAAATATATATAGGCCACCATGTGTAACCAATGCATTTCGTGCGCGTGTGCATCATCACACCGAAGGCTGCACATCTGACCGTCTATAAGCTCGTAAAGTAGAGATAATTGTTACCTTGTTGGAGTGGTAATAGTCCAAACCGGAGTCAGTTGGTAACGTACATGAACCCACGCTTGAAGGGGGAGCTGGATAAAATCTGACGTCCATCTCAGAGTCCGCAAGACTGACGGCATGAAAGCGTAGCTCCAAAAAACCGGTGCGACTTCTCTCTCTCTCTCTCTCTCTCTCTCTCTCTCTCCCTCTCTCTCTCTCTGTGTGTGTGTGTGTGTGTGTCTCTCTCTCTCTCTCTCTCTCTCTCTCTCCTGCACACACACGCACTCTCCTTTTTGTTGTGTATTAAACCGCACAAAAAGTAGTAGAAGCAGAAGAAGAGGACCGAGTGTCTCCCAGTCGTTCACTCTTCACATCCGTCCTATAGTTCACTTCAGCACTATGTGGGCATTCGGCGCGGTGATGCTCTCATATAACATCCCTATAAAGTTCACTTGGAGAGAAGGAGGACGAGAGGGCTAAGCTGCCCGTCTCAGCAGTCACAGGGAAATAAAAAGTGAAACACTGAGGTTGTTTGTCAGTAAGATGCGGAATTGATCTTGTCGACGGTTTCTCCCAAAAGAAAAAACGCCCGTGCTCCGCTCCTGGTTTCCAGACGCGCTATAGCTTTGTCATGTGGGAGCGCTCGGATACATCCATGCGTTCCTGTCCACAGAGTGACTGCTAGGCTGCGACCTCTACCGGCCGGAGCAGGAACAGGCGGATTGACAGGAGGGCTGTGTAGTGGAAGGATCAGTCCTCCTAAAACTGGAGGTCAAGTTTCTTCCCCAGTTGGCGGGATAGAGTCTTTGCATTACAAAACCAGTCCCATCTCAAGTTGATTGAACTCTCTCTAATCAGTCTGATTTAAAGAGCTGTTAACAAATAGCTGGTGTCACGCGTGTTTTATTTTATGTCATCTAACTCTGACAGCTCCGTCAAGATCACAACTCTAGTCCTCGTTTGATGTTAAACTGGTATAAAAATTTAAAATGAATGGTTCCACTCCCTGTAATTGAGTCTACCACAGTGCTGTAATAGAAGTAGCAATAGGCCTACCACACTGTAATCATACTCCATTTCAAATAAAAGTAATGCATTTAATTGTTACTTAAGTAAGAGTTTTTAATTATTTGTAAAGTAAATTTAAAGAATCAGTAAAAGTACTTAATGCAAAAATATGTCCCAATATATTACTGTAACATTATCACTGACGCAGCATTTTACTATTGTTGTAATGTGAGTATTTTATACACTTCTGGCTATTTTATATTTGCAAACTAGTAACTATAGCTGTCAGATAAATGTAACTGAGTAAAAAATACAATATTTGGCCTTTGAATTGTCACAGAGTTGTAGTATAAAGAGGCCTAAAATGGAAATACTAAAGTAAAAGTACCTCAGGATTGTACTAGTGCTTGAGAAGAGGTATTTAGTTACATTCCACCACTGGTCTGTCACCATACAGCGCTTTATGTTACATTTATATGTGAATTTAAAAAAAACATACAACTCAAGAATCAAAAGTTAACAAAGACTATAAATACAATATGTCGGGCTGAAGTTTCCATCTGATGTAATACCAGGTTTAATATAGTTCCAGTGTCACCTAAAAAAAAAAAAAAAAAAAATCACCTAAATAATATATCATGTCATGTTTTTATACAAACTGTTTCGTAACTCCAAAGCTATTTAATGGGAGAGAAAACAATCATGGTTCAAACTGCTGACAGTCACATTAGCTTTGTATGATTGGGGTCTTACTATATTCCAGACAAGAAAATCGAACCACAAATGTCAATAAACCTCCTCTATCCTCGTCGTCACATTCTCCTTATGTTTTTTTATAATGTCACCGACTGGACTGTCATTGATGTCCATTAACACGGCTACATACTGAATATTAGGAGGGACATAGCTGACACAGTGAAGAAAAACACAGCAGAAACCAGACAATTCTATATATATTATATAGAATTCATATAATGTTTAACAGGAAATTACCTCCTGCTGGTCTTCATAAGACAACACAATGGGGGTTAGTTAAAAAGTAAAAATATTAATTATATTATAGCTTAAAGTGCATTATATAAGTGCATGAATTTGTGGTTTTCTATCCCTTTTAAGATGCTACATTTAAATGGTTTACATCACTTTGATTCCACTTTTTATGATGAGGCATAATTTAGTCCTCAAAGCTAAGCTAATTTTTGGTAAACTCTGTTCCACCTACTCGACTCCACTACATCACTGCCCACAGCTATTTTGGAAATGTACTTATTTTCACTTTATTTCATCTTGATGCCTGTCTTCTAGCCAGTAGGCAGTTGATACACACTGAGAATAGATATACTTCTCACAGTAGCTGAGATAATCTACATTGCTACTGTGCTCCAGTTTTGACCCTTACATACACACACATCACATTTACACACACCTGGACAAACGCAAAACATACTCACACAGCAGTCGACACAACAGGATGTAAACACTGAACAATGTCCAACCAGAGCTTCAAATAGGTGCTGAGAGGGAAAAAAACATTGCTCACAGCCAAATGTGTATCACGCTGTTTTTAAGAATAGGGTGGAGTGGTGTTATGTGCTCGCTCGTACGTGTCGGAAAGTGTCATTAATGTGTTTTTGCAAGGCAGAGCAACATGTAAGTTAGGCGTTCCAGCCAACGTGTGTATTTCTTTCTCTGCTTTTTGTGCATGTGTGGGAGTTTTTGTACAAGAGTGAGTGAGTGTGTGTGTGTGTTTGTGTTTACCAAGCTGCTATTGTCATCCCAGTGGGTTACTTGTTGGCCCCCTCAGGACTGTGCCTATGTCCGTGTAGCTATTACCCGGCATGGTGGCGCTGGCCCTGGGGTGTGAGCCTGCTTTAATACCAGGCACAGATGGGTCACACCATGGGCTTGCTGTGGCGGTCTGCCATCAGCTGCCAGCTCAGGCTGTCCTGACTCCAAGCTCATAAGGTTAACTGTCACAAAGACGCCGATTTCTCCTTATTCTGTGCTTCTGTGTCACTGTCTGTCTGATTCTTCTCTGCCTGTCTCTCACTTTGCTGTCACTTGTTCCCTCAGTCTCTCAGTCACTGCTACAGCAGAAGATACAGTACAGTACACAGGGGTATCTGGCACGAGTCATGGCTTCATGGGAAAGGAATGTGTGTAGTTTTTTATGTTGCAGCCCTGCGTAACACCAAGTTTGGCCAGACAAAAAGGAATTATTGAGAAGGAAAGGTGGTTGATAAATAGGGGAGGGGGGGCAATTTGGTAAGTGGAAAAAAAAAATGAGGCGGAAACAAGAAGGATGTTGGTTGAGATTGAGACAGGGGGTGGAATTAGTTGTTGAGTGGAGGGGGGAACAGAGTAGGGACTGGTAGACTGGTGTAACATGTAAATAAAGGGGAGATGACACAGGGTCAGGTCAAAGTCAATCAAACTTTAAAGATGTGTAACATTCAAGAGCAACCACTTTCCAGCGTAGGATGCAAATCACATAGTCTGGCATCTTGAAATACATTTATCCACTCAGAGCAATTAGCAGAACAAACCATTTTTATTGCCTTGGTAAGAGCTCCTGCTAGCACCAGGAAATGAGGGGAAAATATAAAACAATATTTTCCATTAAGGGTTACAACCCTACCGGTACTTAGATGATGTCAGCAGTACTGGTTTTTTAACTTCTTCTGAGCTTAAGTGATCTTACTTTTTGAAAATTGATAACCAATTTGCCTTTAGTAGAAATTAACTTCTAGAAGTGTTGACTCTAAGCCCATAACGTAGTAATGTTCCGTAATGTTTTGTGCTTTTACAGGAGCAATTTGATTTGGAGAGAAAAATGTCAGTTTTAGTAGTAACTAGTGAACAATTTCACTTTAAAATAAAGCATTTACAAAGAGTGGCACCAAACAAAGACAGAACCATTTTCTTCCCTTTCTACTCTGAGCTGTTAATTCTTCTTCTCTTCTTTCGCAAGGAAATATGCACTGATTACCACCAATGAGCGATAAACAACACCAAAGAAATTATTCTTCCCTTTATCTCAAGACAGAGTGAGACTGGGGTTTTTGCTCATTTTCTGCCTTTACCTGTTTTGTTTTGCATCACTGTATATCATTTACAAGTGCTTTTATCACACTGTGAGATATTTGCTATTTTCCCTGGTCTCAGTTTTTCCCTTAGTAAAACACAATTCTGTGCTGTAATTGTTCTGTGTGCTTAATGTTAATTGTGACTGACTGTCTTATCATAGAAGGCTTAAATAGCGCTTGTAACTTCCTTCAATATGCAATATTATGTAAAAAAAAAACAACACAACATGTTAAATGTATCATATATAGATAACATTTAAAGCTTCAAAATATGTAAATATATATATCAGCTCTTTACAGATCACCTCCATAGGCTTTCAGATATTGAGGCAAAGTTCTCTTTTACTGGTCAAAATAACAGGCATCCAGAAGGTATCAATAATAACAAATTTTTCAGTGCTGTTTATTGGAACAGGTGACTTGCAGATATAACCCTCTGTGCTGAGGTACAGTGGTGCTTTAAACTAAATGGAAATGTCAGCATGATAACACATTTCCCATCATGCTGGAAACATGCAGATGTTTAGCAGGTATAATGTTTATCATCTTAGCTTAGCATGTTAGCATGCTAACATTTGCTAACAGTTTTGCTAGTATTGGGTCAACAAGCAAAGTAAGGTGTGAGTGTTGCACAAACATGCACAAAATGAAGAATACTTTAATAAATAACACATTTTTGACTGTCAATCTTGACTTTGATGTTGCATGTATGTAATAATACTCAAAATTATTATCAATTAAAAACAAAGGAAAGCAGTTCTTCACACACTGTGCATTTCAAAGGTCCTACTGTGCACTAATTCAGCGTTTCTTAAGTGGCCTCCTCCTCCTCCTCCTCCAGAGAGAATACACATTAGCCTACTCTCTCATCTGTAACAAATAAGCAGAGTTATGCAAGTGTTATTTAATGTCACTATAATAAGACCCTCAGTTCCCCACTAGTTATGGGAAGTGAAGCTGTCAAGGTGCAGTTTCGTCAGACACCACAGAACTTTCGTTGTTGGTCATTTTGTGTAAAATATTAATGCTAATTCTTTTGTAAAACAGGTCAAAGCTTTCAGGTTCAGAAACTGCTGCCGGAGGTTTTGGAGGTCAAGTTTTTTATTTTTTTTAATAACATCCGAGCTGCACACGGTTATTTTTCATGGACATGTTGCACTAAGTTCTTTTCCTTTTAACCCAAAGTCATAAATGTTTCTACCTTTTCTCTGATTTAATTTAGCACTAATGTAAATGTTGTAAGAGCTTTGCCTTGGTTCACTGGTAGCAATTCCATATAAGGTTGTCCTGAGAAAAGCAAACACCAAAGTAATGGTAAACAGGAAATAGTTCAATAGGTCCATTAAGCAGAGAGATGACTCATTATTGACCTTAATTTACACAGAAAAACACACAGTTTTCGCAGTATTACAAAGAAACAGCACATTTGTAGCAAAAATACAACCCATGTAAACTGATTATGCCAAGAAGACTCACGTTTGCTGTCATTTGTGTTCTGTGAATCACTTTGTGATAGAGCAGCTTGTAAAAATGCTTCATAAATGACTTTGCCTCTGCCTTTGCTTCTCATACAATGAATTTCACTTCATGTCAATTTGTGCTCAATCAGACTGGTACTCAGGTGTTTAATTTTTCACTTTCACATTTCCGCTCCTCTCCAGCTACCTAAATATGGTGAATGAAAAACCATTCAGCTCAGTATGTTTGGCTTTTCCTCCCCAACCATGCACATCAAATGATTTATCTTATTTTGTTCAAAACTGCCGTGATCATAAACGGAAGACAAGAAAATGAATTTAAAGAGGACTCCGGGATAGTATTGTGAAGACAAACAGTGGAAATTATGACATGACAGGGTTTGGTGGAATACAGTTCTGGTTTAACAAGGTATATAATGGCTTCAAACGCAACATCTAGACTTTGTAGGCATAGAAAGTAGCTTCTTGCCTAAAACTGACACACTTACAAAGCCTTACAAAAGACCCCATTCTTGTCTAGGGATATTTTAATGCTGAGTGTTACTGACCCCCAGTAAATTTTATTTGCTCCCCTATGAGATCATATTTCTGCATGTTCTTTCAGAGAGCTTAACTGCACATGGCGAGCAGAGATGTTCTGTATATGAAAACCTGTAACTAACTTAAGGAAACTGCAGACATTTCAAATGACAAAATGCAACACTCAGAAACCTTTCCTGGCATCAACTGAATTAAAATGTGCAAATAAACTAAAATGTATGACAGTTCCAGAATAACAACAATTACATGCCAAAGAATGCTTTGCAGAATTTGCACTTCTCTTTACCAAAGCACAGTTGAGTTTTGTATCAAAGCTTGTGTGAATAAATTCTGTGTGAGGCCGTGGCAGGAGCACCACAAAGGGCTGTTCAATGGTGAACCTTTGCTAACCTTTTCTAGCCACTGACCTTCAATAATGAGACTATGTTGTCTCTTGTTCCTTTGGACAATCAGCCATTGAAACAACTGCCATTCATGGAGTCCGCTCCACCCCCTGAGTGACCCTTTTCCATACTAGTAATTAGCTGCTGTTGCATTTCCACCAGATGCAAACCAACCACATACAATATTTACTATTCATATATACAGATGTATGACATTTTATGAAATTACATATTATTTGTCACACTATTTCAATGTCAAGTAGTTGGATAACTGGTGGGTTCTGACCTGTCTGTTCATCATAAACACAAATAATCTAAATAAGTCAAATTTCTCATTTTTTTTCATTTTTTGACTTTTACATGAAATCATAACAGAGCTAAGGGGAAACAATGTTAATTTGCTTCTCACTGTTTAATGCAAAACTATTAGAAAATTTGTATTTTTAGCCTATGGATTTGTTCCTAGGAAATGTTATTTTAACACATGTTTTCACAGCCTCGTTATCCCCTCATCCTCCCATTCCACTCCTGAATAAACCCTCCTCTTCATCATCCTCTCATTCCCCGACCTTCTACTTATGTTGCACATGAGAAATGAGAGGGGGATGGGAGGGAAGATGAATGAAACAGGGAGAGGGGAATGAAAGGGAGGGGGAAAAGAAGAGAGCAAGATTGGGAAAAATGCCCTTTGACTGGATTTAAAAGTCTGTGGCATTTCATTTTCAGAGAGAGGGGAGCTTCATCTCCTTCAGATCCTTTAAGGGCCAACCTAATTGATTAATGTTTCCATCTCATTGGAAAGAGGAGGGGGACCATTTGAAGCTTAACTGGAGCCTTTCACATTCTCAAGTCTTAAAACAGAACCACCACAGAGAGAGATGATGACAGAATGAAAGACAGAGTGATGAAACAAAAGTCTAAAATTCCAGTAGATGAGTGAAATATGTTCAAGGTTGAAATCATTTCAACCATATACTGAACATAGAGAAACGGAGACGTGTCTTGCCCACTATTATAAGATCTCCTTGTAATGAAATAATGTACATGGTTTAAGCAATGAGGTATTCAGTTTTCAAAGAGGCTGTTTAGGTTTCTGCACCTGTCACAGGGAGCCAGCAGCAGGCACTTTATATGATTGGGAAATCTAATGTAAGAAAATCCATTGCCTTGCCATTGAAAGTGAAGTCTGAGGGGAAAAAAACATGCAAGTGATATTAAATCTGTGGTCAAACGGTAAAATATATTTATATCTTGATAATTTTGTGCTTTAAACAGGTGATGCTTTCCCCCTGATAACAAAGTATTTTATTTTTCAATTCATGACACATGATACATAAGGTCTTACACTAATTTCAAGCTTTGCATGCCCTATAGACTTCAGGTCACAAGAACACAAAGCTGATCATGGCTGAACAGAAGTGATGGAAATTAATGAGAGGGAAACTCAAAACATTATAGCTATGCATGGTCAGGTGTAAGCTAATCAGCCTGGCGTGATTAGAAATCTCCAAAATCACTTACTGAAAAGTGCTGTGATTACTTGCCCTTTGCATGCTTTTGACAGCAACATGGAAATGTTTATATATCGAGAACTCCGTGAGCTTTTCCCATCATACAACAAAACCAGTGGAGAGAAGCCAAAACAGTAGTGACCTTTACCCAACATGGTATACTAAATATGAAAGGTCAGCTTGCATGGTGGGGGAGGGTGGCACTAAAGTCTAGCAGACACAGACAAAATACTGTAATATCTATCAGGCAGATCCCCTTGCTGCCTTCAGAGGTCATTTGAATGTGATGGGGTGCCGAGGCAAGAGGGAAGAAAAGATACATGGTTCAATCTCTCATTGGTATCCTTGTGCTGCTGTTAAATTTGAGACACGGTGCTCTGCAGTATGTTGCACATTTTTATTAACCTTATTAATCATGTCTCTCTTAAAGCTGCTGTTAACATCTGTTCCACTTCCTGAGTCAAAAATACTGTAATTTAATATAATTTCTGGGTATTTGTTAACTAAAAAATAGGACACTCTTTAATAACAGCCATTCAAAAATGATTTCTATTCACTATAATAATAATTAAAGCTCTGTTTTATGATTAAAATGTCTCCGAAACTGGAGACAACTATTTAGCTGCCAATCACTGTTGTTAAAATTAAAATGACTACAATGACTTTGACAAGTAATATACTACAATAGTGCTATATCTTTAAGTAAAAATCAGCCAATGCCATAGTCTCATATTAAGCTTTTTCTAATATAGCAAACAGAGGGGAGATGTGTATTTATGTCTTTGGGGAAAAAAAAGATTGCCTACCAGCAGGGATTGAGTGAAACATTCGTATTTTTGATTAGATTGCTTTTAAATTAAGTTTGATCTTAGAAATGGCATAATCTTTCATTTAATTTGGACTTGGTATTATCTGTAAAAACATTGCTTTCAAAGTCATATCCCATAACATGAATCTGATCCTAATCCATTAAGTTAATTAAAACATTTGCATGTTTGAAAAGAGAGAAACAGATTTGTGAAATGGTAAGTTTATATAAATACTGACACTCTGCATCATCATTAAAATGACAAAGTCAGGTTTTTTCTATACAATACCTGCATCCCATTATGAAATACATGGCTTTCATCAGTAATATCCTATAAATGGCAATGGTAATTACCTTTCAATATACTACTCACATTGGTAAGAAACATCCATACTGAGATTTATATGCAAGTACTAATTTCCTCTCTGTGGTTGTGCAGCTATTGTGTTTTGATTTGAGTTATGCGGGCACAAGAAAGCCTAATTATGGACACTGGACACAAAGTACCACCACACAGCACAAAATACCTCAAACATCAGTTCCAAGGAGTCCAGTTCAAACCCAGGACAGGATGAATCTGCAGTGGGTGATTAAAATCACCTAGAAGATCATTGATACTCAGCTACCCAGCATCAGTGCTATTATTGAAGTAAAATGCACGCGCAGAGCAGGATTAAATGAATTAATTAAATTCCTGCTTATGGAATTACATAAGCTTGTACCCTGGTATGTATATATACTTATATATACTTTTATGTATAGTCTGTGATGAACATCATGTCCAGGCTGCTTTGTAAGAACAATGGTGTTTATGCCTGGTTTCCATTATTTACATCCTGCTGGGTCGTTTTTCATTGGTCCAGTTCATGTGATGCACGATAACCATCTGAACCAAATACCTCGTAAATACACCATGCCAAGGATCATCTGAACAAGCTATTAAACAACTGACTGGTCCACAAAGGATTATATGGGATAGTGACGGCTGAAAGGGATACATTAGTTGTGTCTTCCAAATAGGAGCAAAAGAAAGCTGCATTTTTTTGTTCACATGTGGAGCTTTTGAAACAGGACAGGCCTTGTTGCCTGTTCTGACATATTTGGTCTAGAAATGCCGACTGCAAAGGATCCAACTCCTGAATCCGTACATGATTGTTTCATAGTTTCCACCACAACAAATGGCAGCCTACAGGAAGCAAAGAACTCAGTAACTTCCTGCCTTACAGTATCTCATGCCCACACTTACGACTGCTGAATATGACATTTTGAAAAGAGTGACAGAGTTGTGAGAGGGAGTGAAGTAGTGACCATAGATAACCACTAACTGTATGTTGTTTATTTTGATGGGCAACTAATCCAGCACTAAACATACTAAAACTCCATCATTATTGAAAACATTCATTTATGTACCACTCACTGCACTGTATACAACATAGATTTGATGTGCCAATATTACTGAATGTCAAAGCACAAAAATATAACTTGAAAAGTTGTATGCACTGATGTTCAAAAGGGCTTGGTAACTTGCTTTCATAAGCGGACTAGCCATCTGGAGTGCCTGGAGTTTTCCCGGTGGCTAGCCGACCTGTGGGGCAGGCAGCGAGCCAAACAAGGCTGATACAAAAAGATTTTAAAATGTCCCCGACTGGTGTGACAGCTAGAGGGGCAGGGGCGGGAGACTGAAATATGAGGAGAAAAAAATGAGACCTACAGTGTAAAGAAAGATCCAATTAAATGCCACAAAATGATTTATTTACATGGTGGCCTTGCACAAGAAGTACAAGTGTTAGTTCTGCTAACAGCAACTTCCTGTGGCACATTATGAACCACCCAACATACTGGGAAATATGACCAAAACACATAATAATTAGAAAAAAGAGAAGTAAAAACAGACAGTTTTGCTTCTTTATGCTAACTTTTACCAGCAATCTGACATAAAGTTGACCTTCCATGCAATATCAGCAGAATGGGAAAACTTCCTGTTTTTCCAACTTGGAGTGTTCACGCATTATCCTGTAATACCCTACTGAATTATGGCCTCAGCAGTGTGACTGAGGCATTACTCTTGGAAACACCTCCTAGTTCTTATCCAGTCATATGTTTATCACATTAACATCTAAAGATCAACTTCTTTCTGGTCAATGCTCAACCTTTCTTTTATTTCTCTAACATATACCAACATGGGAGGCAATTTTCACAGCAGCCATGTTGACATGAAATAGCAGGATAAACAAAAGTGCTACCAATTATACCAGTTATGGTTCAGTTCCATTTAGTGTAGCAGAGCTTTCTAGTGAGCAAACATGCACAATAACTGACTCTAAATGGAACAGAACTTTAATTAGTATCAGTGTCAACACTTGTGTTTACCCTCATGTCAAAATGGCTGCTGTGAAAAAGGTCTGTTACTGTATTTGTTCTCCACCAACACCAACACCAAACTCTATCTATAATCATGGCAATCAATCAATGTTGCTAGCTGTTGAAGTCCACAGTCAGGCTCTGACCCCAGACTGAGTCATAAAAAAATGTTTTCTGTAAACTAGTTCCTCCTTTTGAAATTAATTCAATTTATAAATCACAATGGAGAGAGGTAAACAGTCTGTTCCACCATACTCTTTAGATGTTTGAATTGAAGTGAATGCCATTGGGTTATGTAATGCTGGGGCGAGATTCCAACCACTCATCTAGAGGCATTCACAATGACAGGTTTATCTTGACTATGTCACTGTTTGCTTCCAAGAAAGGTGGTGTCTTTTTTATTTTGAGAAGTGAAATTCTTAAAAATCATTAGGCAAAATTCTACAGACATCTAATTTTTTTAATCTCTCCCTGTAGTTCTTTAAGTGACAAAGGAACAAGTAGCCATCAAGCTCTGCTGTGATCAAAGGACTGAAATTCCTTGTGTGGTGACTTGGAAAACATGAATTATGAATATCTGAAATGAAGAATATCTCCATTTCTTTTCTCCTTGCATCTCACTTGTGACAGGAAACACTTGCAACTAGTACTGCACTGCATCACATTAATTGTGGTTAAAAAAAAAAAAAAGATCTGTGGAGACACCAGCCACTTTAGAGAAACTAATCTCATGCATGATAATCAAGGATACTTTCTCACAGATTCCCTGCGAGCAATTTCCATACGCACAAAAGATGTATCTTGGATTTTAGATAAGTGAAAAGAGGAGAGGATCTACAGATTTATACCATCTTGTAAAGTTACATAAGCCACTCTAGGCTCATGACATACTTAAATAAGCAAAGGTTATGTAACAGCTCTATAACTGCACTTTACCATTGAGTAGCAAAAGCAAATTAAGTATGGTGCACAGGAATTTACAAGTGAAGCAAAACATTGTACCAGATTCCTGCTTTTGTTCTCTCTGTGCATTAAGCCGTGTTTTCACATAAAAATAAAGGTACAGCTGTAAAGCATTTCCTCCTCTGCTGGTGAGTCACAGGAAGTTACAGGGAAAAGTGAAAAATAAGTCAGAGCTGCACAAACACTGAGCATGCACACGCACACAAACGCACGGTGAAGAGAAACACTGTGTGTGTGTGTGTGTGTGTGTGTGTGTGTGTGTGTGTGTGTGTGTGTGTGTGTGTGTGTGTGAGAGAAAGGCATAGACAGATGCGACTGCCTGTGTTGTGTACCCATCTATTAAAAGAGAAAGGGGTGTGGTTGTGAGAGCTGGGAGAAGTTATTTATCACTATTCTGTGTAACTGGGCCCCTTTATAAATTCAGAATAGCTGCTGTTAGGAGTAAAGCCTTTCATGGAGTCATTAATATTTGACAGAAAACATGGCTTTTTTATTAGAAGAACATTTTTACCATTTCTTTTCTCTGCTCTTGATGTGAGCCTTGTGTCACGGTGCATTACAGGGTTTTGCTTTTATCTCGCTTGATTCTATTACTGAATCAGCCACACACCTCCATATATCCCATTCTCCCCCTCTGAGATCATGAATTCAGATTTCTACTTGTGTTAAAAGACAAAGCATTTAGTCCTCCTCCTTTGATCTTGAATTCCATCTGCCTCAGTCACCTGCCTGCTCCTCAATCATAAATGTTTCCTTTACCTCTTTCATCACAACATTTACCAGCACACCTCAATTATTTCAGACATCTGCATCATTAGCACTTATTCGTCATTGTCATGTCTGTCATTTTGTGTAATCCTTCTCACACTCGATGGACAAATAATATTGAAAACAGATGTGAATAACAGTTTTACAGGACAGCGTATCAACCTGTTCTGTTTACACTGTTGTGTTCACAATGTCCCTATAAAAGAAATGGATGGATCACCGACTTTTATTTGGACCAACACAGGACCCGTATCAGTGGATGTTGAGCCACATCTTAGACTCTTTCATACAGACACGCAGCTATTAGAGCTGGAATTAGTTGTTGATTAGTAGATTGACAAACAATGTATGGTAAATGGCAACTAGTTTTAGTTGACCAATTCAATATTTCAGTCTTTTTTGAAGCATAAATGAGGCTATATGCCATTAGGCTCCGGAAAATTATATTATAATTAATGTTCTTCTCACATTTCATAGATAAATAATCACCACATTAAGCACTAATGAAAATAATCTTTATTCTCTATCCTCCTGCACCTTTTCACTCAACCAGCAACGCTCACAGCACAGGACACATTTGGAACAGGTTCACAGTAACGTTTTGTACATAGTCTGTTTAAGATTCCCACTGAATCATCCACCATCCTTCTCACTGCTACAATACAGTGTGTACCATAATGTATGAATGGGGTGTGTATAATGGCTGTATGTTCATCGGTTCAATTCCAACTGTCCACATAATCTACTTCAAGTGCAATATGTGTAATGGTGTTATCATTTAGTCCACTGACCCATTAACAGTAAAGTACCATACTTTTATGTATTTTATGATTTTGTGTAAATCAAATAATAATGTTTGTGTGTAATTATGAAACATACACATGGCATTGGTTTGAAAGCCATGTTAAGTGTAAAATTATGTACATTACAGCATACAGTATTTATGCATCTATTTAAGTACTGTATCTATAAAATTCTTGAACTTAAAGTGTCAGAGACCTAAATCTGTACAGAAAATATACTATTTGCAGTTATTAACGGATCCATAAAGCTTTTTAGTTGCAGTTGTTGTATTAAACCATGCAGTAAAATATGTTAGTACAGAAACAGAATAGCTGTTTTTTTGCTGATGACTTGAGTTTATAATAATAAATAAAAAATGGCTATGTCGTAAAGAAAAAGGTCAACATTTACTGTTAGGCCTTCATTTCTTATCAATTGCATTCTGTCACCAGCATCTGGTTTCAGTTGAACCTTCTGTTGCTAGTAGCAACACTATGTCAATGTACCACAGCAGTTCAACCACAGCCACCATTTTGCTCAATCTCTGACCATGCAAAGTGTCAAGTGTATTTTTATCCATGTTACCTGTTATGTGATTTGTTTTCACTTTACTACCAACCAAGCTACCGAGGTAGTCACTATACTAGCTGTCTGTGTTGCTTCTACAACATTCAGTGTTTGACTTAACTGTTTATTTGCCGTTGGGGTGACAGTATCTCCAGCTAACACTAAACTGAAACTGAAATTGTTTACACTGCGCTCACACAATATCAGTGCAGGAAAATCAGATTTAATCTTTTACTCTTCAACTGACATTTCAACATGCCATACTCAAATAGTCAAATGACAATTCAGCTGCTTTCGCCACTGACATTTCATTGTCTTTCTTTTCAACTATTTTAACTCCTTTCAATGCTTACACTTCAGCTGTCACTTCAAACCCTTTCAGGGCTCAGGTCTTCGCAATTGAACAACAACAAAAAATCCTTGTTCAACTCAACTTTTACTTTTCAGAGAAAAAAATAATACTAACTGCTTTCGCTTCAACTAAAACCTCTAGCTCAATTCATGAGTTTACACTTCAGCGGATATTTCTAGACATACAACTAGACATTATGTGCCATATTCTTTACATTTTACAATCTTCATGTATTAGAAATTGTTTCATTAAAATGTGTATATAATATGATTTTGTTGGTTTTCCCTGTACACTTGACATCAATTGCATGTCTCACTCATGTCTCTACTGCATGCCTCCTATGTGGCTCTTCCTGAGGTGTCTTCCATTTTTTCCCTGTTAAAGGGTTTTTTGGGGGGAGTTTTTCCTTACTTAATTGAGGGTCTAAGGACAGAGGGCGTTGAATGTTATACAGATTGTAAAGCTGCCTGAGGCAAATTATGATTTTAAATAAATACAATTTGACTTTACTCGACATGACTACTACTCAGTGCTTAAACTTCAATGTAATCTTACTTTCATTTATTTCTGACTTTCATTTAAACTGAAAACTTTAATTTCAACTGAAACTTCAACTTCACTCATTGCTTACACATAACTGAAACATCTGCTCCTTTCAGCACTTCCATTTTAACTGCTTATTCAACTTCTTTCAGTATTTGTATACACTTCAACTAACTGTTTCAACTCAACAGTAAAAATTCAACTGGGAGCACATTCTTCTAATGTAACCTTTTTCTGGCTACAACTCTTGTTCATGGGCTCAACTTTTTTTCAATTCATTAAATTTGTTGTGCAACACAGTTTTTGAAGTTTCACAATAGCTTCCAATAACCTCAAATGCCAACCGCTGTCTTTATTGGAACGCTTTAGCATGCTGCATAGCTGTGAACAAACATACATGTATAGTGAGGGCAGAATTCAGATGTTTGGTCCTCAGTCATGAAAACAACAAACAGGTGTTGGCCACCATGACTCCTTACAGAACACTAATTATACTGTGTTATTATATTTTATTGATGCATGATGCACCAAATTGTAAATTAAAATCTATAACTTACTTGGAAAAAGCATAATGCTAAATCTGACTTGATGTTTGCTAACTGAATAAATATAAGTTCTGTGTTTTAAATCAAACTAAAAAAGAGACCAGATAGTATGAACACCTCTCAATCTTTTGAACACCTTTTGAACCTTTATTCTATATAACCAGCTTGGTGAATGAAGAAGCATCAAATATTTATTACAAATAGCCATATCAATCATAAATATTCATTGGCACAGGACTGTTATTCTCTGAGAAAATGTATTGACAGAGCTGGCATGAGATTCTGCAATTATTCGACAGAGCAGCCAAGGTACCGCAGAGAAGCCTGTCTTTACCACATCTTATTCATCTTATACAGTTCCCTACTTGTTCTGATCTAATATTCTCTGTATGCATCTCAGCTCTGGTACCTTTTCCACTAATCCGATGTTAAGTTTATATCCCAGCGGTAAGCCAAATGGGAAGAAGTTTACATTGTAGCTGTTTATTTGAATGAAGTTTATTTTTCATTAGCATTGTATGTTTTCATTTGCATATCCAGTAGTTTGTGCTATTGCAAATTCTAATTCAGGTGTAAGAATGTATTTATTTTGTTTTACTGTAATGGTGCATCAGGGAGACTACAACCTTGGACTTTACCATCATGATAAAGTAATTCCAAAACATGACAAAGGGAGTGTACAAAATAAGTAATTAAAGGTTAGATAACTAATCAAAGGTTCAATATAAAAACAGGGTAAAAACAGGATCTATTAGTCATTTTTTTCCCTCATAGAATACTGTAAACGATACTACAAAAACGAAACATTTGTTATCTAGCCATCACTATTATTTATCAGTTAATTAGTCATTTCTGTCATCTGTGAGAAAGAAATGTTCTCTCGTCGCTGTGCAAAACAACACAAAACAAAACAGTCTCATGCTCACATCTACAGGCCCACAGTTGCTTTCAGTCTATTATTTCCATCCATAATGTGCACAGGTGCAGCTTAATTCAATTGGAAGACATTGCTGTGGCTATACACAAATACGTTTCCATGTTAACAGTAAAGCTGTTGTCATGGAGATGATAAGGCTTATATAAGCTCAAATGTATTTTTGTTCAAAATGAGCGCATTGTCTTCACTGTACTCATTTCATTATGATTTGTTTATACCCACACATATAACAGCAATTGATTCAACTGTCTCCGTCTTTTTGTTCAGGCAGGCAGAGTATAAAGCAATACATTTTAACATGCATTTTTTTTTTTTTGATGGCTAGCAAGGCTTGAAGGATCTGCTCTCAGGCAGAGACATTTTATGCCATCTGCAAAAGATGATAACAGGCATTTTGCATTTCCCCCTCAGTATCACTTTCATCAGAATCACTGTCAGAAGCAGAGCTACAGCCCTGATATTAAAAACTCAGATGTCTGGTTTCACAAAAAACAATGAGATTCTTACCTCTCAGCCAACTATGCTCCTACAATGGCAAATGCTCTTGCAGTCACAGGGTGGGATTGTCATTCACTTCACCTTTAACCTTCTGTCTGCCTCCAGATCTAGCTTTCAGCAGAGGATTAAACAGCTATTGACAGAGGAGTGACGTGATTGACAAGTTAAGGTTTCCTTCCTTGTCAGAAGGGCCTCTGTGTCTGTCTGGCCCATGTCTTCCCAGAACTCACATTTCACATTCCAGCGTGACTTGAACAACTTCTGAATTTTTTTCTGCTGTGAAATACGAGGGAAATTTCTGCAGCCCCACTTTTCACACTGTTGTCTAAAATGGCTCCTGTGCATCGACAGGGGGAATAAAGTTCCTGAATAAACTAGCATTTGAGTGTTATGTAAAGTTCTTACGTTGCTGTTTGTGTGCCTTTAACAGTGTTTCTCTCACGCTGCCCATGTCCAGTATTCATCAGCACAGGAACACCTACAGTCTGCAGCAGACACTCGTCTCAGATGAGGGAATTTTCAGCCTCAGTGGAACATGTGGGAGTTAGGTAGTTACTGTATATTCATTTTAAGCCTTTGACTGTATTTCAACTGAAAGAAGGGCAGTTGGCGGTGGTACTATCACCGCATGTGCTTAAGCTACTTCAAACAGACAATGACAAAAAGTTTTGAATAACCACTGTTTAGTTATGATTTTGTCTGGAGAGCCCCTTGGTTTACAGGTACAGCACTTATGCTTCATGGATACATGCAGCACGGTTACAAGATGATAAGCAGGGTGTTTCTTAACACTTTGACAGCTATGTAGAAAAAAAACAGAATACTAGTGGAGGGAGGTCAAAAATGAAGTGACGTTCCCCCTAATGTTCCTGTCAGATGATACAATATGTATGGCAGGTAAGTTAGCTCTATATCAGTAAGCAGGGACAGAGAATAATAGCACAAGGCGTAAAGCTAGAAGGACTTGTCTCTCTGTCTCTCTCAGTCATCTGGATCCACCTGTCCACAGTCAGAGCCTCTCAGAAGATTTGCTGCTGGTTGGGGAATTCGTGGCTGAACGATGCGTCAGGGGTTGTCATATAAAATGTGAGTGCTTTCCCCTGAGTAATTTAATCACAGACTTTTATGGAGGCATCAGCCAGCACACTGAGAGACAGAGTAAAAGGATTGTAATTGGACTTCTTTCATTCAAAGTAATATATGGAATATGTGGTATAATTATAGCGCAGGGTAATGGTCTGTGGACGGCTGAAATGCTAACGTGCAGTGATTGCTTTAATGTGTGTTCATCAGGGGGAATTTGTACCATATTGACTTGAGACTTTTCTTCGGTGGTATTTCGTTTGGGGTAGTCACACATTATCGTGTGGCTTTCATAACCTCCCAAGTACTCATCGCGACCATCCAGGATGATTGAAAACTTTGTCTTCTCAATAAATGAAACTTAGCAGAAATGGTCTATTATGTGCCAAATGAGTAATTTGTGTGGGTGATGTCTAAGGTCAACTCTACCATCATTAAAAAGCTCTTGAATAGTCTGGAAACCCTCTTATGCAACTGTGCTGTTTAAATAGAAATTGCTGTTGACTTTATAGCTTGTTAGCTACTTTCATTTCACCATCTGCTTCACATGAAATTTTGGTGACAGCAGATTGTTTTTGTACTGCATATTGTGCTGCTGCCAAGAAGGAGAATTTATTAACTTAACTGAAAGAGGAACAAGTAATGTCATCAATATTCAGTGCCTTTTGTGTTGATCCATATTATGAGGTGGGATAAAAAGAAATTGTCAATTTGTTTTTCTTAAGGTAATTTGTAGAAATCTTAAAAAAGAATGAAACAAGGTCCCACAATATCAGTAAAATACAAGTGCATAAAAAAACTCCATAATCTCCATATTTTCTCATATTTTACACATTCATACATTTACAAATATAAAAATATAGCCTGGCATCAGCAGACTAATTCGCAAATGCTGGAGCAAATGAACCACGAGCTTGCATATTTGTCTGTTTCCCAGGCTAATAAATGTAAATATCAGTAAAATCTAAATTATATTTATTATTTGTTTACTAAGTATTGCGTTTACCGAGCTTATTATATATATGTATATATATATATATATATATACATATATATATATTATTTTATCTGAGTTTGGTCTACCACCATGGTAACTCCCTGTCCCAGAAAAAATCGTACATCAAACACTAAACGTATTTGTGGTGACAGAGAAATAATTCTTTACTGGAAACCAGGCAGTTCCGGGACGGCTTGGGAGTTGTCATGCTGCATACTACATGTTTACGGTACCTTGGGCCTTTCCACTCACATCAGCCAACTCATTTTTCTATTTCTCAGCTAAAGAAATCAGGTGAATCTGCCGTTCCACACAGCCTCTATGCAATGTGGGTGTGCCAAAACAAGCATAATCTTAACCGTAAAGTATACAGGATATTGTATGTAGCATAGTTATAGAGAATAACAGAATAGTGTTTTATATGTTATTTTCCTTAATACAGACTCATATAAGAGATTTTTATTTGTGTCATGTGACATCATCTAGATGAGCTCCAGACCTCTTCTATAAGTAAGAGGAATGCGTTTTGCCAAACAATTAGCAGTGTAATGTAACCTGATGACGGCGCCACCCAAACGTTCAAAACATTACATTTAGTCACACTTTCCATCATCTCGCTCATCATGAAACATTACTGAAATTAGATCCAGGTTGGGAGTAGTGTGTGTGTGTGTGTGTGTGTGTGTGTGTGTGTGTGTGTGTGTGTGTGTGTGTGTGTGTGTGTGTAGGTGTGTGTGTGTGTGTGTGTGTGTGTGTGTGTGTGTGTGTGTGTGTGTGTGTGTGTGTGTGTGTGTGTGCTCAGCAAGAGACATAGGCAGAGAGGAAGCAGAGAGCAAGAGAGAGAAACAGAAGAGGACAGCGTTTCACAATCCTCAGATAAACTCAATGTGACAAGATGGTTACTTTCTCCCTCTGCTGTGACAGTTAATTCTGGACTAGGAAAAATGTCAAAAATGTTTAGCTGCGCTTGAGCAGAGTTAATTACAGAGCCCAAGGCAACTCAGACTAGGGCTGCTAATGGCCTTGACTTACAGATAAAGCTCCATTTACCAGGACTATTTTTTTAGCTACTGCTCTAATTTACTTAAAATCAAATATTTTGGCAGCAGCAATTACATTGTCACTGTTTGGGTTAGAATTTAAATTACATAGCCAGTCTGGTTTTGTTTCACCTGCCATTAACCTGATTAATGTTTATTACTGTTTTCATCATTTTGTAATGCTGTGGTGTATTGTGCACAATGTTGTGCTTAAGGGTTGGACGGATGCATGAGAAATGAAACTGCATATGTGCAAAAATATCCTTAACACTGGTTTGACATTCATGCTCCAAACTGCCACACCTGACATTTAGACCCTCTGACCACCTATAGAACAATCTCTCTCTCTCTCTCTCTCTCTCTCTCTCTCTCTCTCTCTCTCTCTCTCTCTCTGTCTGCCTCTTTCCGTCCTTTGAGGTCAATGAACCACAGTGTTAGTGTTTTCAAGCCCCTCTTACATGTCTTTGTGGTTGCATCATTTCCTCCTCACAGGTCCCTCGGCGCTGCTGCATTGACACGTGAAAGTCTATGAAACAGCAATCAAGACATCAGTAGCACAGGGGCCAGAGCCAAGTGAACCCAGTCCCAGAGATCGGGACCCAGAGATGGCCCGTGAAATGAGTTGGAGTTGGAAAATCACCGGGGGGGATATTCCACGCCTCGCTGCCAATTTCACTATCATAATCAACCTCAGCTTGTAGAATGATATTATAGGGCCAACTATTTTCGCTGACACTCTAACTGTGCATAGATTTTTGTGGTGCAGAAGATAAGAGGGCAGATAAGAAATATGCGGGGGCTGAATTGTAGATGAAAAGGGAAGTGCTATGTTTTTGTTAATCTGATCTTAAATGTTTTTGTGTCAATTTTTAAATTAGCTTTACGAGACTGAAGCTTGGTTTTGGTTTGATTTAATGTAGGCTATTAGTTGCATCCATAAATGCTGACATTGAGCAAAAGTGAAAAAGTGAAAAAGACAAATGCTTTGCCCCATCATCAGTGGCTTACTCAAATCTAAGAGGCCATAATGTACTTTTTATCCATCAGGGTATCACTAAGTACTAAAGGCTATCCACACTATTACAAAATATAGTAGATTTCAATACAGCTATACTTTCTGTAGACAAAACATAAGGTTATTTTACCACATGTATCTGTACCCACAATCAAACAGACACTCAATATACTGAATCCATAAATATACATTCAGTTCTATTGACACGTTGATGCCCTGGGATACACAAAAAAAAAACCTATGAACATATGGCACATCCAAGGCCGCCTGATATCTACACAGGTTCATTACATCTGATACTTTATAAATTAGTTTTATGAGGCATGGTTGCATTGTAATAAACAGTTCCTCATTGGAAATATAAATGTTAGATTTCAAACTGAATGGCAACATGTCAAAAAGTACCTTGAAGGTGGTTTGTTTTCTATAACAGTTTTGTTACAGGTCTGAGGTTTGTTTTAAACTCCACATGAACCAGTAAATCACTGTAGGTAAAGTACAGGCTGTGATGTCACACATTTTATATTGTTTTTGATTGACCTACCCTTGAATAGGTTTCTTTTTCTTCAGGCGACACAACAAAGACATGGGAACTGTCCCTAACACAAAAAAGTAATGGTAAGGTGAAGTAATAATGTTCCTAATAGGAAATCGGTATGTTGTACCAATTTACCTGAAGAGACACAATAAGCAGTAATTAGTTATTGATTTTGTGCCAATGGAACATTATGCAGATTAATCAGAGGAGATTTGTTGAGAGATTGCAGGTTCACGGATAGGAAGTAAACACTGATTCATCAACTTATTATCCATCAGTTTGTTCTCAAGTAACTTATCATAGTGTATTCTTTGAGTTATTTAGGATAGCTATTAATTTATTTGAATTTAGTTTCAGATTTGTTCCATAATCATACTATCTGCTCAGGTGTAAACTAAAAATCAAATGTCTTGTTTGTTTGTAGTTAATCCTAGTCAATTCCCAAACCACATTTCACAGAGATAATTGAAAAGTTTGACTTTTTTTTTTTTTTTATGAAGGTTGACTGTTCTGTATAATATATAAACACACCTTTAACAGTATCAAAACACGTGGTGGTGATACTTATAATTTTAGTCCCTGAGTTACTGTCAACTATATTTGTCAGACTAATTTATTTACTTGTAGATTATACCTTTAAGACACACATCAACCTTTTTTTATTTCCAATTTTGAGTAGTATGTTATCTTATTGTCCCAGTGTTTCTTCAGCATAGTTTATTCTATTCAACACGCAATCTACCACTATATGTTTTTAAATATAACATCACTTTAGCTATCATCTACTACTAGTAACAGGAATACTAAATTTTAATAACTAAATTTTTTTTTTTTTTTTTTAACTAAATTTACTTTTTTCCACAGTTAAAGTTAAACCCAGCATGTTGTCTTTTTGATATACACATGAATCTCTAATAGATTTTAAAGGACTAAAAGAACAGTTTATGTTTAAGCTTAAACTTACCAACAAGAGGAGGACACATGCTAAACCTTTGTCGAGCAACTTTCTTTAGACGCCATGGGTGTGTTATAAATTGTAGCTCATTGAGATATTTAGCTCTTAGCTACATCTTAATCTCCACATCAGGTGTTCTAGTGTTGTGCTTGCCCACTCGGAACCTGATATAAGTTTATACACACTGACAGTACTGTGCAGATCTTTTGTACCAGTTGGATGTTGTATCCACACATGAAAAACACTTGAATATAGATTTAAACACTTTGTCACAAGACTTGACAATTAAAAAACAAATCTCTGAAATTGATTTTTTCGCTGTTAATGACAGTTGGAAAATATCTTCCCGAAATTACTGAAAGGTTTTCACAATAGATTTGAAAAGGAGAGAGACCTACGTGTAAAGAGAAAATCTAGATCAATATATGTCTATAATAGGCTACAGCGGGAGACCTTTGAAAATCTATTTATACCAGGGAATAAGCTCCTGCCTCAGTGTGTGTCTGTGTGTAAAAGAATGGCCTTTCTTACTGTAAATCTCCAGTACATTGCACAGATCTCTCAGGCAGCCAAAGCCAATCATTTTTATTCACTTGCAATGTACATCTGCCTTTGCTATGAATATGGCTGTCAGTCTCATAAAGACCATCACAATAGAACACACTCATTAGTACTGTGTTGCACTGTGCTTGAGCATCAAGCGCCTACCACCCTTGACTAATTTTCTGTTTGTATCGAGAAACAAAAGCTCTCCAAATCCCCCCGTGGGCCCCAGAGTGGCTTTACCGCACATCAAACTATGCTAATTACCTTTTGCATGATTAATTGGACCAATTAGAATTAGTAGAGGAAGAAAATGATTCTTGGCAAGGTGCGAAACATTAATTAGTCATAAAAAACGTTTATTAGTGTTAAAATTTAATCTCACGGAACACAATGGGATTAAGGGGAAAAGACAGTTAATATGTGGCGTGTTCAATCACTCCCGGCTGCAGATGGAATAATGAGTGTCACCGCTTACATTGTGCTCCATCACACACACACACACACACACAGCTTCCATCCCTTACCACAGTTACAGTACTGTTAGAAAACACCCATCTTCATCCATCATACAAAGTGGCAGTTGTAACACAAACATTCCAGCTCTGATTGATGAGTCAAGACCATACAAACGACTTATACACAGTAATCCCGTACAAGATTTATGGCCTGAAGGCGATGCATTACAAATTTGCAATAACAAAATCACCAACAATAGAAGCAGCGGCAGCCCCAGCAGCTAATGGTGATTTAGCTGTGGCAGCATTTATAATGGTATGGTATGGCATTGGTAATAACAACGTTGCATTACACTAGTTTACACAGTGTGTCTGTAGCATGGGAATTGACAGCCGCAGGGCAGTTGTTTATGATGGTGACAAAAACAACCAGGTATGGTATGGGCAGTGAGGAGCGTGTGGGTGTTTTCTCACATTTTGCACATTCATGCAATCAAATAACACAGGGAGTGGCTTCACACTGAACAAAACCTTTGCCTATAAAAAGATAACTGTGCTCTGCATGCATACATGCTGTACATGCAAATGGTTGGTGTGCGGTGATCACAAAAACTGTTGCAGATTAAGTGTATTAAAAAATGATTGCAGCAGATTTTAATTTTCAAGTTGTTTAACAAAGTCTTCTCACAATCTGTTGTAATCCTCTCTCTCGCTCATTTAAGAGCTACAAGGTTTTTGCTTTGTTCCAGGGGGGAAAACCCAAACAAATGAAAAACTGAGAGTTAGAGGTGAAATATGAAACTTTAAAAAAAAAAAATCACACTTCAGTCATCATAAACACAATATACCAACGGCCTCGATAATGAGACTGTTTGCTGGCTTATAACCATGTTCATCAGCAGATGTTTAGTGTGGTTTTGGCACTTGTCTACTGTATCACAGAAGAAAAAATGTTCCACATTGATGAGATGACTGTGTTTTGATGTGACTTGATTTGCAGTTATGCATGCACTGTATTTGTGTGGTTGGTATCAAAAAATATTGTAGCCTAATTTAGTTTCCTGTAAAGTGATAAAAATACTTCAAATGAGAATACTATAAGAAAGAGAAGTTTATGTGGCCACTGCTGACTTTGCTGGTTTAAGTGCACCAGTTAAACAAATGGGGAGTGTGAACTGTAAAACATCACATAGAAATGTATCATCAACTTAAACTGACCATGTGTAGGATTTAGTGGAATCTAGCGATGAGATTGCAGATTGCAACCAACCGAAACCCCTGTTAACTAAACCAAGCGCAAAGGAGAACAGAAAAACGCAAAAGGCCCTATTTAGAGCCAGTGTTTGGTTTGTCCATTCTGGGCTACTGTAGAAACATGGCGGTTCAACGTGGCACATTCTGTGGAAGAAGACCCGCTCCCTTTGTAGATAAAAACAGCTCATTCTAAGGTAACAAAAACACCACGCTTCTCATTTCAGGTGATTATACACTAATAAGTGTATGATAAATGATATGCATATTTTATTCCATTTCTGCAAATAGATCCTCCTAAAAGTTACGCACTGGACCTATAATGTTAATACGTTTTATTAATGTCAAATTAAGTCAACTTAAAAATTCCGAGATGTGACGAATGAATGTGCTGCTCAGAGTTCACTAAACATAATTCATTCATTCATTTAAATTTGTCCTTTTAATTCTTTTAGTTCAAAGAAAGCAGACATTATGGAAACTTTCTGTTTGTATTTTAGTACATGTTAAGTTTTCCATCTTCACTCAAAAATGTGTTTTGCTTATTGTTTCTTCACGTGGATGTTTGAGCTCAGCTGTGCAGAATGATGAGTGTGAAGAGTTTGACACTAGGTACCATTTTCACATTCATCTGCTGAAGGTGGAAAGTTTCTCTGGGTTCACATTGAATTGGAGTTTAAGACGTGTACAAACATGATTTTGTTACATCACAACCAGTTTGGAAGTCCATCATGGTTCAATATGCAACTCACTGAAGTGTGATGTCTAAACTTGAAACCTCCAGTGCACAAACTTTAAAAATGGACTTTCCGGTAAAGAAGCAGACATCTTGTGTCCTGCAGTTAAATTTTTTAAATGAACAATATATATATACATATATGGTTCTGGATTCTTAAGTGAGGGAGAAGGAGTAGATGTAATTTAATTTAAAACTTTTTTTGAAAAAAAAAAAAATATCTAACATAAATTATAAGTGTATCAGAGTTAGCGTATTAGAATTGGTTTGTATACCGAGTAAATCTGTATGTCCTAAAACACTTCCGAAAGGGGTTTAAAATCATGTGTATTTCCTCTGACTCTAATGGAGGTTAACATTCACTTCAGTCCTCACACTACTCATTTAACAAGGTCACAGCAGCCTCACATTTTTTTTATCAGCCCTAGTGTAAAAATGTACTCAAAGTGGAGCAGCCGCAGCTTTAAGACCTTCGTTATAAATTATGACTACTTGAGCTCAGAATGTAAATGGAAAACAAATCTGACTAATCATTTGTCATTATGAGTACACAGTTGTTGATTGAACTAATGTTCAGTGAACTCAACTTAATTTGTTTTGCATCGTAACAACTCATGGGCTGACTTTGAACACATTTTTTAGGAACTTGCATTCGCAGCTTACAATGTTTCACATTGTCATGATCCTTTAGTACATTTGATACATTTTCTTAGCAATGTAGAGGTCGTCATACAGTCTGCATTTGCCTTTCTCTAATTAATTTGAGGTGATATGTAAAATGTTGTGGAAAATATTTAACACAAGTAGAACTACAGTGAATGTATTATCTGAACAGACAGTTTATGAACCCATTATATTTTAAAACAAGACCATTCAAGTCATTTGAGTATGTTTCTCTACATAAATAACCTGGTTTTAAATCAATGTGAATATAGTGACATAAAATGTAACAGACATCCAGTTCAGAGTTTTCAGCAGAATTAATCTGAATTGTGAAATGTTATTCTAAACTCAGATATCACAGGTTCAGCTCGCCAACAAATCAGTTCTAAAATCTCATTCCTCTTTCTGTTTTATGTGACTTATATGAAAATCTTTTGAGCAGAAGTGATATAGAAGAGCAATAATGTCCAGTACTAATTTAATACCTTATTACCATAAGCCTGGTGCAATGCATGCATAATAAATTGTTGTATCTTTTACACGGCTCAGGCATATGGTTGGGAGACCGGATTCTCTTCAAACTGCACCAAATTTGCATGATAGGATGTGAGAGTTGGATGGATTTGGGGATTATATGAAACACAGCTTCCATTTCCAGTTCATTGTACTAAGGAGAGGTATCACATTTACACAGATGGCAAGGAACTTGGAAATGCACAGCTTCTGTGAAACACAAAATGTGTACAGGAGAAAAAACATCACTTCAAAGACAGAATCTATACTGTTTTTTTCTTCCCAAAGAAAATGTGTTTTTTTAGCATTCTGTATTTTTTTAAACGGGCTGCAGCAGCTTTCTGCAGCTCAGATGGAGCTGATCAATGTTGTTAGCAGTCTTTAAACCTCATAGTCACAGACTCACAATGTGTTTAATGGGAGGTTATAGAGACCCTGCCAGGACAATCACAATGTCTATTAGATCATTCTAGAGGTCAGTATATGGAACATATTACTGCACGGTTCACTGGCATAACCCTGACAGTGTAAGGCCATCTTACTGACATCGTTTATGCATTGTAAAGGAACACATAGCTTGGGGACAAAAATCAGTTTCTTTGTGGTGGTCAGATACCACAAACCCACTTACTTTTTATGATTTTTTGGTTCTTTGTGTTAAAGGACCACTGTGTATGATTTAGTGGTTTTCAGTGAAGTTGTTAGTTGCAACCAACTGAACAGCATTTGCGTTGGTATTTGATTACTTGGGACTGAGAACGGGCTGTGTAGTGTGTAAGAGATGCTACAGTGGCTTCATTTGTCTGTTCAGGGATACTGCAGAAACATGACGATTCAACATGGCGGCCTCCGTAGAAGAGGACCCGCTCGCTCTGTAGATAAAAACAGCTCACTCTAAGGTGACGGACACACAGCAAACCATATTTTTATTCTGATTATACACTGATGAAATCATATGTAACAATTTTATATTACATTTCTGCCAGTCTTCCTAAATGTTACACACTGGACCTTTGAAACATTCAAATGCAATTTAACTTCATTGTATTCCTACTTACATGAATTGTTTGCCATTCGGTTGTTTACTTAGGCGAGATTGCATAATGTGTTTTGCTTCCATTATGTCAATCATCTGATTTGACACAAGCATTGTTTGCCTTCTTACCATAGAAAAAACGCTTTCTAGTTTGTTAGCCAGCCATCATGGTTTGTGCTTTCAAATTACAACTTTACTGTAGAATATTTTTATCACACCAAGCAGTATAGGAGAAAAAAAAACGGACTCAATTAACTCGCAGACACTTCAGATAGATTTTATCGTTGGGTTTGAGGAACATGATCTTTAAATTGCCCCAGATTTTAGTTTCATGTAAAAAAGACTCCCACAAATATGAAAGGCAACCTTGCTCTCTCATGCTGTCAGTTTGAATCTGGTTGTTCCTGACATCTGACTCAGTATCCAACCACAAATACCAGTGGCCAGGTAACGTTGATTTGTAGTGACGTCAGGGACAGGGGATTAGCCGTGTTAATCAGCAGTGTTTTCTCCAGGTGACACTAACATGTCTCGTTTCGCAGTAAAAGGTCAGACACACAGTGGTGGAACTAGCTGTGGTTCAATTTGGTGTTTTGTTTTCTGTCAGTATCCAACAGCCTTCTCTTCTACTGTCCACTGTGTTACAACTACAGGGACCAACTGGAAGCCCATATATGTGTAAAATCTATTTCAGTATTTAATAATAATCTACATTTATTCCGTCTGTCTTTGTTTCTTTGTTGTTGTCTTGACTCCAATTGGAATCTATGGAAGCCCTAAGACATAACTTTTTAATTAACAATGCCACATGAAATTACACATTATTAAAGGTTAGTGTGGTATAATAAAACAATTTCTTGTAATGGCATATTCAGTACAATGTTAACAGTAAAAGTTTAACATTGCATCAATATCTACAGAGGTGGGTACTAATAAGTTTAAAGAACATAAGAACGATTCATTTCAATTATTTGATTCAGTCCATACATACATTTTCAAGACTATTTGTCAATTAATATTGAGAATATAACAAATGAATTTACAACAAATTATTTTCTGCTGCTGTATTTGAACCAGTTATCTGTTACGTTTTTTTCAAACCTGAACTGAGATTCTTTGTCCTTTGTCCTGTCAGTCTGTTGTTTTGAGCAAAGCAACTAAAGATTTTCCTGCAGCTAATAAAATGTTGCTTTGTCCACAGCAATGCTCAACACATTAACTTACAGCTTGATATGTATTCAACAGACACTGACCAAGCAAGCATTATGTGGATACATAAACTAGCTCCATATTTATAGCGTTAGTCAAGTCAACTCTGGGGGCATTACAATCTGTACAACATTCAACACATTCTGTCCTTAGACGTTCGATTAAATGTAAGAAAGCCACCAAGGAGGGATCCCTGTTCCAGGACACACAGACATGCAATTGATGTCAAGTGTACAGAACAAACCAACAAAATCACATTATATATCAATTTTGAGGACACCATTTCTGATACATCTAGATTATAGAATGTGGACCCAGTGTAACGCAAACCTGTAACTTGTGGTGGCTCCTCATCAACATATCTTGTTCTTTGGGGATAAACTTAATTTCACTTCAGTTATTCAGATTGCATTATGGCAGTTTCATTTCACGTAGCTTCTACTTGCCATATGCAGTGGGGGTGGGGTCGACCTTTTTTACATCTGTTTTGAATTACTGTCAGTGAAAGCCACGCAGACATACCAAAATCATCAAATTTCAAATTCTACATATGGGTGTTAGGTCTACATAAAAATGTAGTAAAACCACTGAGCAGTCAGGAGCCATGCAGTAGTGTAAATCATGTCAAGCACATCTAAATATTCAAAACTCACTTCTAAATTCAAGGCTGTTTTCCCCTCCTTTTTCCAGTGAGAGTGAGCATGCGACTATCGTTGTACACAGCAGCTGAGTGTGTCTCTTTCTTTGTCTGTGTCACTCCGTTTCATGTTTTATAATTGTATACTTCAAGGCCAATCTAAAGCACAAAGACCTCTAAAATTAGCTTGCCTATGAGTCATCTATGAAACCATCCCATAAAGGTTACATGATTCTCAACAGCAGTAACTGCAATCAAGGTCTGTTGACTGTGATGGGGGCTTAAACCACACAGAGACCCAAGTGCTGTCGTGTTCTTTCACATGCTCTCAGTCAAACCTCATCAGTTTCTGTGAATGGACTTGGAAAATTCACGTACCTTCAAGGAAATGTAGATAGATTAAGATTAAGGTTTATGAGTCAGTAAATTGTTATGTTATTGCTGTGATGTGACGTCAAGGGAAGAATCTATGGATGGCAATATCTGTCTCTTGGAATGGATTGCTTTAAGATTTTGTACAGACATTGATGGTTCCCAGAGGTTGAATTTTACTGTTCCTCGTTGACGCCACCTGACATTTGTAGTTTTGAGTGAAAAGCTCGACAAATATTTTGTGGCTTGCCATTACATCTGGCTGTCCCCCTCAAACTAAATCGTAATAACTTGCCTTAACTTTTCATCCTAACACCATAATCATGTCAAAATGTTGCAACCTAATACTCCTTACTAAGATAGTGAACATATACCTGTCATGGGGAGCGTGTTTCTAAGTTCCCTAACTCCCTAACCCCTTAACCCTAACCCTAACTGGGGAACATGGGACCCTGGCAACATAAGACCTTTTGTCATGTTTCCATTATGTGCCATACAAATCTGCGATAGGAATTAACCCCCTGCCTTACTAACATTCGCATTTGGCTTAAAGCTCTTCTTTGCAGCCTTAGCATGGCTGTGGGCTCCTGGTCCATACTCCATAATAAGAAGTACATGTAGGTTAGAGAAAATATTAGTAATCACAGTCGGAATTTATGATTTTTGTAGAGATTAACAAGTTGGGTTTAAATGACTCAGAAAAACCCTGAACTGGTACTTTTCTGCCCATAATTATTCATGTTTGCAATCTGAGGATTTAAATTTACCAGATAGTAACTCATAAAACTGATATCTGTCTTTCGACTGTGCATCATTGTTTCACTCCTAACACAGTGACAGTGGCAGGGTGAATCAAGAGATAATCTGATGATGAAAACATTTCTCTGTATCGTACTTTTGATTTGTGTATTACGTTGTTGTATGAACTTTTGTTTACGTTGGGATTACGGATTTGAACGTTCATCATGTGGCCACATCTGCTTCTTCAACAGTGACAAGCAAAACAATTGTCCTATGTGTCTGTCTTTACAAAAACGCTTGGACAGAAAAGAAAGAATGTGAACACAGTACTTCAACTTGCCAAAGATGTCAGACATGTCCACAGTACAAATACACAAAACTTTATTATCATTAAAAGGCTGGATTTGCTCTATCTATGCAGCGCTAATCTTTAGTGCACTTTCACTTTTTTATTACTCTTGTCGTTTGCAGTTAAACACTATTTAACACCTTTATGAAAGTACTGTAACACCTTCCAAGCTCATGCAACTATTGATGCACTTGTGTTCACTTACAATACCTGTGGTTTTTAGTTGTGCACCTTGCCTTTTATTTTATTGTTACTAAAATTGTGTTCTTGCAGCAGAGGGTGAAAAAATACCCTGACTGCATGAAGGTAATTCATATGTATTATTCATAACTGCCTCTTCCATTTATACTTACAGTTGGCTGGAGTTGTATACGATGAAAAAGCCAGTGCACACACTGGATGAGAGGCTGCTTGCAGCACTTATGTTGTTATTCCATGTTTTGTGTTTTCATTCCCATGTTACTAGTGCTTGTGCTGATAACAATGACGATAATGCTTTATGTTTAACGGGTTTTATTTGACATTCAAATGGATTTCACAAGACAGATACATTACGTCCCTTTCTATTAAAATGAGGAATTTGCAGACAATAGTATAGGATGATTTAAAACATTTTTTAAAAAAAAGAATTCCTGAAGAGGAAAACACGTCCATCAACAGACGAATGTAAAGTGTTACATGACATGTACCTTCCTTGCTGCCATTTGAATTGTGGGTATCCTCCCTGCTTGAGCACTGTGGTGTAAATTAGTCATTATTATACTTATGGAACAACAGACTACATGTCCAATCGTCCTCACTTATGATTTACAGAGAAAAAAGTAGTAATGTTGCCCCATGGTCTCTGAGCCTGTCATGGAGGAAGTCATTTTTCTGCGGCACCATTGCTTTCAGATGTGGTCAAACGGCAAGGTCTCCTGATGCAAAAAAAAGAACACACATTTTCTGAAAATGAAGTGTTTCGAGAGAAATGAGTTGTGGGGGGAGAGTCCCTTCGTAGAGACAAGTAATATAAACTCACAGAGAGAAAGCAGTGTGGGAGACAAGAGCCAGTTTCATAAAGTTTGAAGTTTTCCATCAGCAAGGACCACCAAATACAGAGCTGACAAACGACCAGTCAGACAGCATGAACATAGGCAATGCATTATAGTGCAAAGCAAACTTTATTACTCATTAAAATTGTATTGTAGCTAACCTCTGCTCAGATTATACTAATATGTTTCATTGACATCAGGTAGACACACCATGTTTTTTTATGTGAAGTAATGAAATAATGTCATTAGCCTGAAATACTTTAAAATGTGAATACATGTTTTGTATATTTTTATACACAAGTCCTTGTATGTTTAAACAGCTGGCTCTGCAAACAATATGATCAACAGAACGCCGGGTATTTTCAAGCCTTAAAGAGCAGCCTCTTAAGTAATAATGAGAGTGAGAAATGCAGTGCATTTAAGTGAAAACCCTGATTAATTATGTATGATTAGAGGACTCTTAAAAGCTTTGGGGAGAGAAAAGAAAGAAACTACATAAACAGAACATGAAGTCCAGAATGGCTGGATGGATACCAGACGTGAAATTGTAAATGAACCTTAAGTATACAGGTGACTGCAGAATGATGAGAGATATTGCTTCTGCATGGCTGGACACTGGCTGACCGTTTGTGTACAGGTCATGTCCCACTTTGTACTAAGGTACTGGCCATTGTTCGCAAATTTTTGTATCAACGTTGTGTTTTATATTTGTAAGTTATTGTGTATAAAGGTCAACCTTCGGCCCCTGTTCGTAAAACATTTTAATAATAAAATATTTTTTAATTAAGTTGTGTGATTACGATGCATGCATACATTCTGCAAATGTCCTTGCATTCATTTAAATGTATGTTTATTTGACTTATGTTGATATTTACCCGATATAAGTATGCAGTGTACACGCGAGAGAAGATAACGATGTTTACCCAGCATATTCTTGGAAGCTACATGTATGTTTTATCAGAGAATGAGTCACTGAGCAGAGGTCATTTGGAAATATTATTTAAGACATGCAGGTCATGCTACACTCAAGATAACTTTTACAGACCTGCCTTGTTCATCTTCCCCGTCTCTTTTATTCTTCTTTTCTTTTCCCTACTCCTCCTCCCTGTCAGTAGCATCGTGCATGTTTTCACCTCTAAAGTGATTGTACCTGATTTATATGACAGGCCTTTAACCCTGCGTGTGCTTGTCCATCAGCATCAGGCAGAAAACACCCAAGGGCATGTGTGAGCAGGACCAAATCTGGCTCTCTGTCATTCAGTGGCTGTAACCTCCAACTGGAATGCACTCCAACAAATCACATTTATTCCTGCACTGTTAGGATATAAGTCAATCACACAAGGTGAGAAGTGCTGCCGGTTGTAAAGATCCAAAAAAGATACTTTTACCTTATAGCAATAATCTGTTTCTCCTTGACGACGTATATACATATATGTAAATCATGGGGATAGAATACTGTGAATGTACAGTGATTGGCTGTTTGAGACAAAGCCATACTATTTGGGTCCAAATCTCAGCCTAAAAAAAGACCTGCAAAAAATGTTCTGTAATAAATTTGCAGAAAATATAAACTCTGAATGAAAAAGTAGAGTGAAAACATGAATTTCTAAAACATTGTAATGAATTTGAGACTACAAGGAAGTAAACAAAACTGAACGTTGTCTCCACCTGCAGTCAGTACATGGCAACTGAAGGGAATGTAATCATGTTGTAATGGCCCCACTTACTGGTCATAAATAGTAGTACAGGCTAAAATGGGCAGAGAAATTAGCTCTGAATGGTGCTGGCTGTAGTTGAGATGATGAATGTTAGCAAAAATCCCCAAGAGGTCAAGGCCCACATCTATCATGCTTGTGATTTACTTGAGGGGAGACAAATGCATCTTTCAAATAATTCTCAGTGTGTATGAAATTAATGTTATATAGATAAGGATTATTTACCCTTTCAAAATTACAATTTACTTCCTTAGTCACAGTGTCATTACAAAACTCTGTCACTCTTAAGATCTGACAGTTTAAGAATTAAAAGCTCCTTAAAATATCCATCATTAATAGTATGTTAAGTAATGCTGAAATAATTAATAGATTAGATAATAAACAGAAATCACATTTTATCGTAATGGGCATTTTTAGAATTTTCTTTGATTTTACAAACTAAATGATTACTTGAATTAAATTTAATAAACTTGTAATAAAATTGTTAGCTGGAGCCTAATAGTAAGAGTAGCGTTGGAAGAAATACTCAGACCTCTTACTTGAGTAAAGCAATAATAAAATGTAGTAAAAGTACATAAGTAGCCAGATATATTTAAAGGTAAAAGTATTCAGAACATAAGAAATATTTTAATATTATTGCTGGTGGATGAAGAGCTCATATTGCCTACTTTATATACCGGTGGGTACTTTATTATTATTATTATTATTATTATTATTATTATTATTATTATTATTATTATTATTTATAAAAATGCATCAGTCACAATTTATAAACAGATTAGGATTTTTTGTTAATAAAATATAAATATTCACAGTAACTAGTAACTATGCTGTTATGGTGAAATTAAGTAAGTACAATAGTTACAATTAAAATGTAGTGAATTAGAAGTATAGTAGCATAAAAGGCAGGCTGCATATAGTCCCACTCCCTCGAGTAGACTACTTATATTACTACCCTGATTAAGAGTTAGATAAAATGTAATATAATCGTTAAATACATTTTCTATAATGATCTAACTGTATTTTTCTAAACCAGATACAGGCTTTGATTTTGATTTGATTTATGTTACACTCAACTGCTAGACGTTTGTATTATTTCTGTTGTCGTTAATAATTTAATTCAGTTTAGATGATGAGTAAACATGAGTAAAAGTATTTGTGTATCAAAATATGATTATTTATTTTTTTTCTGTGGTCTCCGGAAATGGATTTTTTGAAGAGATTTCAAAATAGAAGTCATCTTACTTCGTGATCACGTGACTCCTCTGTTTACAGGCATCCGGAGAAACATGGAGGACACCGCTGGCAGTAATCCCCAATCTCTCGGATTTACAGAGAAATTAAAGTCTTGGCTCTCCTGGTCATGGACTTACGTGTGCTTCATTTGGTTCGGCATGGTGCTGATCATGATCTACGTCCTGTGGAGCCCGCTGAAACTGCAGGAAACTCTTACCTCAGGTGAATTAATGTAACTGCTAGCTAGCTATTGTTAGCCTTCGGGTTTAGCTTGGCAGCAAACGGGAGCTGTTGGTTTGACAGCTCGTTGTCTGACTGATTCAAGAGCAAATGGAGGCGACTTTCTGGTTAGATTTAACTCGAGTTATTGAATATATATACTCTCAGCTCCTAGTTATGTTATTTCTTAATAGCAGCGTGTTGTTGCATGTAGTCAAAATGCATTCGTTTATTGTTGTGTTACCAAGTGTGCTACTTTGCTCACCATATAATCGAGATGCTGTATGTGGCTGCATGTTACCTGCTACTCTAAACCCACTGGCAATGTTTTTATTTCTGTTAGAGTGTTGTGCATGGTTTATGGTTATTGTATGGTTACAACAGAGGAAACTACTGGTTGCACTATTACACTGACCGCCTCCTCCTTCTCTGCTTTCAGCCTCAGTGTTTTTGAATACACTGACCCCCAAATTCTATGTGGCTCTCACTGGGACCTCCTCTCTCATCTCTGGACTCATCCTTGTGAGTTATCACCCAAGAATACATGCTACATATTCACCCTTTTGCACAGGGTGCACACATTTTGTAATAAATTCCAAATTCTCAGGAAACCAAGATTAGACACATGAGTGGAAGCCTTGTTTTAGAAAAGTGTGATGCACGTCTGTAATAAGAAAATACAAGAATATCAACACCAGTTCTATGTGTAGTACAGTGGGTCCTAAACTGGTCACTGTAAAGCTATTGCAAGAGGGCATAAAATATGGAGCAGAGCAAAAGTTGAATGAAACTGAATCATTTGGGAGCAGTAAACAAACAAGAGTGGTCTCAGCAAGACTTGTGTAAGAAGAGAAATTACAGAATGAACAGATTTTGACAGGGAAAGAGGAAAAGAAAAGAAACCCACCAAGTAAAAATGTAATTGCAGGGACAGAGCCCTGTGCCTTTTGTGTGTTATGGCCATTAGGGCAGAGTTTAAGTTGCAGTTAAATCATTTTTTTTGCACCTTCCAGAGGTCGGCATGACAGTAAAAGTTTAGGAAGCACTGCTCTAGTGAGATGATAGCAATTGCAACTAAGGGATATATAAATAATTGTTGTTTTTGTGTAATATACTTTTTGTAAAGCCATGTTTCACCTCATGTTCTCACCACAGATATTTGAGTGGTGGTATTTTCGTAAATATGGGACCTCGTTCATTGAACAAGTGTCAGTGAGCCACCTGCGTCCTCTTCTGGGTGGAGTGGAGAGCAGCTCCACGACTGGTCTGTTCACATCAGTCAATGGAGAGGCAGAGCCAAGGCCCAGTGTTTCAGGTAAATGTGTGTATAATACAAACTAAAACAGCAATGCTACAAATAATACTACTAGCACTAACAACAATATCCTCCTTTTGATAGAGTGTAAGGTCTGGAGGAACCCTTTGAATCTGTTCAGAGGAGCAGAATACAACAGGTATGTGATTTAGTGTGACTCAGATTTGTTGAATACATCTGATAGTCCTTAAAATGGTCGGTTCATAATGTGAAAATATTTATAAAGATGCCTACCTTCTTAAGCATACTGTCTTTAGCTGAATCAATTATATTTGATTTATTATAGATCATAAAATGCTTTATTCTGTGCACTACAGGTACACCTGGGTAACAGGGAAGGAACCTTTAACATACTATGATATGAACCTGTCTGCTCAAGACCATCAGACCTTCTTCACAGGAGACACTCCGCAGCTAAGGCCAGAAGACGCTGGTGAGTTTTAATCGTATAAACTAACCAGTTTAGTAGAAATAGCAGAAAACAGAGATGTGATATTTGTTCATGTACAAACAAAAGACTGCTGGTATTTGTATCTTGTTCTTTGTAAATGTTCAGATTGAAGTGCTTTTTGTTTTTGTTCTGGAGTTATTGATTAGGATGCATACAATTAGATATGTCCGGACTGTACCGTCACATCTATAATAAGCTTGAGTTCATCATCTCATTACAGTGATGCAGAAAGCCTGGAGAGAGAGAAATCCTCAAGCCAGGATCAGAGCAGCTTACCAGGCCATAGAAATGAACCATGAGTGAGTCCTTCTCTTACACAGTGACATATCATCTCCTTAAATACTGTGTTTATAAACATAATGACTATTGTCTTCTTGTGTATGACAAGGGAAAATATAATGAGGATAGGCTGGTGAAAATCTGTCCCTCTGTGTCTTATATTTGTGTGTGCAGATGTGCAGCAGCCTATGTACTTTTAGCAGAGGAAGAAGCCACAACTATCACAGAAGCTGAACGCCTCTTTAAAAAAGCACTAAGTATCGGTAAGAATATACTTGAATATACTGTACATGAATTACTCCTCCATTGCAATCCTTGAGGCACAGTAGCAGCACGGTAGCTTCCTGGTTAATATGCAACGTCACCCACTTTTAATCCTGTGCGACATACTTTGCCGCACCCTGTGCAGTGCAGAACTTGAATGTGTACTATTGTGCAACTCCACATCACAGATAAGTGTGGCTGTAAGAGCGGACCACACCCACCTGTGATGATGGATTACAAGCAAAACATTTCAACAATGCTTTTCATCTTCACAGAACAGTGATGTTAAGATACAGTCTGAAGTTATTCATGTTTTAAACCTCTTAAGACTGATTGACTGAAGTGTTTTGTTTATTTTTATGTGTCGTATTTTCTGTTTGCCATCCACAGCTGGAAAAGATATCAACTTACTGGTGTACATTAAACGCAGACTGGCAATGTGTGCACGCAAGCTGGGGCGGATTAAAGAAGCAGTAAAAATGATGAGAGATGTGAGTTTCCATCAAAAACTGCTATAATGTGCAAAATGACTCATGACTCATGCAACTGCTGAAGCAACATGTTTATATTATATATGTCTTTATTTATTACAATACATTGTATGTAAATGTATGATATTTTATCTCTTTACAGTTAATGAAGGAGTTCCCCCTGTTGGGAATGTTGAATATACACGAAAACCTCTTGGAGGCACTTCTAGAGCTTCAGGCATATGCTGATGTCCAAGCAGTCCTTGCCAAATATGATGGTAAGACTGAACCCAATAAAAATGTCAAGTCATCATGTAATTTTGGACAGAAATTAGCTCATTGCCATTGAACCAATATGTGGAATGTATGATTTATATCACGTGACCCACATTTCTTCCGCCTCTATAGATATCAGCTTGCCAAAATCAGCCACTATATGCTACACATCTGCGCTGTTGAAAGCACGGGCTGTATCAGATAAGTATGTTGCAATGTCATTCAACATCAGTATCTCTTAGACCTTAACCTGTTTCACACAGCTGCACTAACATCATTTAATAGCTTTGTGAGCAGCAGCAACAGCGTGTCATTTAAGGTGTTTTTTTTTTTTTATTAGGTTCTCTCCAGAGGCCGCGTCAAGGCGAGGGCTGAGCACAGCAGAGATGAATGCTGTGGAGGCCATACACAGAGCTGTTGAGTTCAATCCACATGTGCCAAAGGTCAGTCATTGGATTAACGAGTGTCGCATAGACTCTGATGGTTGTGTCCACGAAAACCCACTGATTACTTAAAGGTTCAGTGTGTAACATTTAGGAGGATCTATTGTCAGAAATTGAATATAATATTCATAGTTGTGTTTTTATTAGTGTATAATCACCTGAAAATAAAAACCATTGTGTATTTGTTACCTTAGAATGACCCCTTTTTATCTACAGTGGCCAAAAATGGACAAACCAAACACTGGCTTCAGTTAAGGCCTTTCGTGTTTTTTGCGAGTTTCACGTCCACTGTAGTTTCTCCTACTCACTTCACAGTCCGTTCTCATTCCCAGGTCATCAAATACAGATGCCATCGGTGTTCAGTTAATTGCAATCAGCAACTTCACCGCTAGATGCCACTAAATCCTACACACTGGACCCTTTAAGGATGAGATGTTGTTAGTTGTCAGTCATCCTAAAAACCCTGTTTTGAATGTCGCATTAGAATGTTTCTCTGTATTAAATCTCTACATAAATTATTGCCTGAATAATCTCCATTAGGCGGTGATTATTTGTTTTTTGTAAACCTGACCTTTAACAGTTCACATCTCGTTCCTGTTATGGTGTTAGAGGTTTGGATAGATTTAAAAAACAAAAAATGTTTTGTCTATATTCAGATTGATCACGCAGTTCTCACATGACATGCCGAACAAACAGGCAAAGCATGCAGACAGATAAACAATCAGTCAGACAATCAGAAATGAGTTATGTCAACAGTAACAGGTGGTGCACCTTGCAAAATTGAACCGTATTCGTTTCCAGACGTGCTATACACTGGCTCATCAGCAGGTGTCACTGTTGGTCTTAATACAGTAGCCCTTAATTCATTTTATGACAACGTTAGTGTCAGATTTAGATTCGTAATCTTGGTTTGTATGCTTATTTGCCTTTTCTTTCTCTTTATCAGTGATTTAAGTGATTATTGTATTTATTATAAATCAATTCAATACAATTGAATCAGACACTATTGTATATTTGATGGACATATTTGCCATAATCATCAACCACTGTTACAAGAAAATGCAGTATTTTAGAAATCACGCGTGCATTCTGTGTTTTTACAGGTAGTTTAGTTCAAATTTCACATTTGGGTCCTAATAAAAACTGTGAACATGTAACAGATTGGTCACAAGTATGTGTAATAGAGAACAGTTCAATATACAGCTGAGCCAGGGAGAACATGGCACTACAACTGGATATCTCTGTGGCCGTTCACATCAGTTCCCACAGGATTAGATGTCACACATGCACACACAGAGTCGTACACAACCAGTTGCAGCTGAGTTTTGTCTGTTTTGCCTTTGTAGTGTGGTGTTGTTTCATCTCACGGCCTCCTTTTCTGAGAGGTAGAAAGATAATCGGTGTGTGTGTGTGTGGAAGGGGGGGGGCGTCAGCCAGCACTTTGATCCAGCCTTTGATTTTAAAGTGAAGGCCCTCATCTTCAGTGTCTTTCCAACTGCTCCCTCCCCACTGAGCCCAGAGGCAGCCATCCTCTCTCCTCTCACCACGTACCCTCATCCTGTTTCTTATCCTTATCATGTTCCCTCATCCCCTGTTTGAGCCAAACAAGAGACAATGATGTTGGCCACCACTGCCAACTTTATCAAAAATGACTTCTGTGAGTTTAGGTGAATAGCTATGTGTCATTTTAAAATTTGTAACACATGTTTCACAGAGGATTATTGGTTGGCTCATCTTTCAACGTTTGACTGTGGGGAAGGAGGCGGGTAATTGCTTTGTGTTGTCTGGCATGTCTGAATGATGAGTGCACCTGTGACTGCGGCCTTTTTAAACACAGGCTGGCCTGTTGGCCCCTAAAGTAGGATTTGCAAAGGGCTTTTTCACAGGAGTTCGCTTTAGCCTATAGTGGAGATTTAACTCTAGTGTCCTAAATAGTGTTGAAACTTGTGCATGCTTTGGCAAAGTTTCTTAATCAAGAAGTCAAAAGCCCCAAAAAATAAAACCCACTTTAACGTAGGGCTTCAATCAACTAATGAATACTTGTATTTGTGAATAATCTATTAGGATCATTCAATTCAATATATAAATGTCAAAATTGTGACCAATTACAATAACAAATGATTTGAGTTTTGTCAGTGTTTAACATCAGCAATAGAAATGTTGTTGGTGCACAAAAGCTGGCATTAACAGATAGAGAAGGTGGAGCTGATTCTAATTAGCCAGGTTGCTAATGCCATGAATCTTTATTACAGCTAAATGTAATGTTTTGTCTTAATCAGGTAATGGAATTTTTTGACATTTTAGGAAATACACTTATTCGCTTTTAGAGGTAGAAGGTTGATACCACTCTCATGTCTATGTGATAAATATAAAGCTACCATTAGGAGCCAGTTAGCCGAGCATGACAACTGGAACAAAAACTAAAGTGTATTAACAGCATATTGTTGGTTTTTTGTGCTATTTTATTATTGCACATAGCCTTCCTTAAAAGCCTTCCTGTTTGTAGACTTTTACACAGTTTTTAAGGGGATTAAACAAACTATGTAATGTGTTAATTAGTGAGGTTGTTACCTTTGGATAAAGCTAGCCTAGCTGTTTTTCCCCTGCCTCCAGTTTCTATGCTAAGCTAAGCTAACCGGTTGGTGGCTGTAACTTTAAATTTACTTTACAGACTAGAGTGGTATCTTTTTTTTTTTATCAAACTCTCAACAAGAAAACTAAAATGACCACTCCTTTAAACTTTAGTTCACTTTTTCAAGCCCGCAGCATCCGGACAAAATGAATGACTTTTGCCTGAGCATACAACTCCTCAACAGTTTTCACGGGGAAACAGTCCAATATCAGTTCAAGTTAAATCCCTTCTACATCGTCAAGTTGGCTCAAGTACAAGCAAAAAAGCAAATAGCTAAATATTAATGAATAATCTACGTAAGGCAGCAGGAGATGCGTCAGAGGTGACTCAATAACAAAGTGTAAATTGTTTGTGTTGCTATAGAGAAGCCATACCAGATACCAGTGTTGCACTGAACTGGAGTAAGCAGAATAGAGCAGCTTTGGCAAATCTGAGTCAGTGTGGATTTTTAAAGATTTCTCAAACATCATCATCAATGTATCATGTTCCAGTTGGCCGTGGTGGGCCAAAGTTTAAAGAAGTTGGCTTGTGACAGAAAGGTAGCCAGTTTGGTCCCTGGACCAGCAGGGCAGAATAAATATTGTTCATACTTAAATATATTGTCATCCACATGTTTATGAAGTTTTAAAATTAAAGACTGAATGTGATAAACAAAGTCAAAATAATGTATGGGCATTTTTTTCTTCTGGCTCTCCTGTAAAGTTGGTAAAGATTCCATTTACGCCCTTCTGGTTCTCAACCCTCGACCCCTAATTTCTCCAGTTGAACTGCTCAACAGATCAGGCTGGTTGTACCGGTGAGTGTGAACAGTGCATTTTTTAACAACAAGTGGAGTAATAAAGGAACAATGTTAATGTTAAACATTAAGTGTGTGGGTCTGTGACCAAGCATGCCAAGCAGATTATATGTAAATATAGAGCTAGGCTATATCAAATGAGTTTATTCAAAAGCAATACCCACTAAACGCACATCCACACGCACCTCTGCCTGCCTCAGTCTGTTTCAGTGCTGACCTCCTCTCACATGATCCCTTTCCCTTAGAGGCTCTCCATCTTGCCGCTATTTACCTCCTCCTTTTTGTTCACTTTTATTTTCCTCATCTTCTTGTCCTTCTCTATTTATCTTCCTGCTCCTCCACCCTTTTCTCCATCTGTCTGTCCATTCTAATCAGCGTCTCCACCAGGCAGCGGTTAAGCAACTGACAGTTTGCCTGATGCTTGGATAGCTGATCAAGTGTTCCTGCTATCTGAATCTGCTGTGCATTTACATTTACTACCACTTCGGCCCATTTTGAAGAAGCCTAGGTGACCCGATCCCATCTACCTTGCTAGTTTACTCCACTTTGGAAGGCAGTTTCTCATCACACCCCATTCTGGTTGACGTGTTCTCATCTAGATCGCCTGTCAAGGCTCAGAAATGCGGACCTTTGCTTAGTTTACCTCTGAAATTGGGTTTTTGGTTTGTAAATTGAGACAGAGCATCAGCCCTGGGTTTGTTTTGAATTAAGATGGATGAGGTTCAAGGAAAAGGGGGTAGTTAGGATTTGCGTCATCCCAGTCCATTTTGGAATAAATGCACCGGGTTTTCTGCTACTGTCCACTCCCTCAGTAGAGCTTGAAGTAGCTAGTATCTGTGTTTACTGACTGTATGAAATTCTTAATCTTTGTTTGTTTTCCTAACACCAGCACCTGTTTATCTTTATGTTCTTTCACTGTACACATGTGTTTGTCCGACCCGTATAGACCAACTACAAGGCTGATGTCATTGTTGCCTGTGTGTCCCATTGTGAGAGGCAAAGTGCTGCAGATTAGAATCAGAAGGCAGCTTATGAGTTATGCTCTGGGCTTATGACTGCCCAGGGATAAAAGGAGAACACATGAAACTCAATCCCTTCATCAAAGAGGCGACAGCGAGTGGAGAAGCAGACCGAAGAACGAGAGGTGGTGGGGGTGGGGGTTGGTGTGGTAGACCAGCACAGAGGACTGAGGTGTCACCAGGTCTAATGCCGTGGCATGCGAGGAAAGACAGCTGAGCAGCCAACCTCTCTAAATTGTTAATCTTAAAACACAGAGGACCCAGACCTACATGGGTGCCATATACTGGTCGTTCATTTTCAGCAAACATCTAATATGGTGGTAGAAACATGTGTAAAGTGTGAAATATTTACTCTTGTCAGTTATGGTAGTTGTGTTGTTGCTCTACACCCAAGAAGTGGTGGGTTTCCTCTTGAGCTGACTGGCTGCCTCAACACTGGTGCCCAGGGAAGTAGAGAATGGTGAAAGGTTTGTGCTCAGAAGAAAGAGAACAGAAATGGCGAGAAGGATGAAGGCCGGCAGTCAGATGTTTTGGCTGCAGCAGAGAGAGAGAGAGAGAGAGAGAGAGAGAGAGAGAGAGAGAGAGAGAGAGAGAGAGAGAGAGCTGATGTAAGTAACTCAGACAGGATAAGTGAGAAGGGCAAAGAAGCAGCTTCTGGTTGTCTTTAGCTGCAGATCCTTGTAATGAATACAGAGGAGGATGTTAGGATGGAAAGAGAAGAAGCTAGAAGGCAGGACAGTCTGCTAGATTGATTGATTGAAGTAGAATGTCCCCACCTGTTGGGTGGTTGCATGTTTAATTGACCTTTTACCTATGGGGGTGAGAGGTTCAGGAGGTGGCGAGTGAGGAACAGAGAGGAGAGGTGGGCCTGACAAACCGTCTGCACAGAGCATAATATACAGAAATATTTTATGAATATGGCTACAGTACAGTAATAGTTTGGGCCTTTGATAATGAGGACAGCAGAGGATGATTGACCTGACAGGCTAGGTGTGCAAAGTTGTTGACCGTCATTTGGTTGGCATGGGGCGCCTTATAGCTCGCCTGGTAGAGCTGGCAACTCGTGTACCCAGGCTGAGTGCTTGCTGCAGTGGCCCAGGGTTTGAGTTTGACCCTTGGCCCTTTGCTGCATGTCATCCCCTCTCTTTCCCACTTTATTTATCCTCTTTTCCCACCGTTTATATATATATTATACATATTTAAAAAAAAATCTGTGCACCAGTATGAGGCAGTGAAGAGAGAGGATGAGGATGATGAGTAATTACAGATTGGAAGTAGGGGTGGGCGATATGGGCAAAAAATAATATCTCAATATTTTTTGGGATTTTGGCGATAACGATAATCAGTCGATATCCTTTAAAATGTGATTAGAATTGTCTGAGCTGGACTTGTGTCCACCAAACGCATTTACAGCGTTGAGAGCGCTCAAAAACTCATTTTCCGAGCGCCCAGCGGTGTTAAAAGTTGAACAGATTTCAACTTGAAGCGCTCTGAGCGCTGCGCTAAAAAAAAACCCGTCTCCGCTGACATCTTTTTACCGCTAAAGGCGCTTAGCGCTCTGAACGCTGAAGCCCATAGGACCCACGTCTCGGCACTAAATCATCTGAAGTACCGGTAGCTTCAGGGACTGGAGGTGCTTGTATTTTCTCTCTACCATCACAACGCGCTGCTAAACTGTTGCAAGGAGGATGCTAGCGAGAGGTCACGTGATCACGCCATGTGATCACGTAGGCCCACTAGTCGTGTGACTGAATCCTGCCATGCTGTAGAGAGCGCTGCTGCACCGTGTATTAATGGATGTGAGGAGTTTCCGCGGGCGTTTCATTGTTTTTGTCGAAGTAATTTAAATACTCGATAATGGAAATTTGCACATCGTCAAAACAACAATGACGATATTATCGCAAACGATATATATCGCCCACCTCTAATTGGAAGTGAAGGTTTATTCAAGCAGCAGGGTGGGAAGGAGAGGTAGGAACAGTCAGAAACAGGACTAAGACTCTGGAGCCATGCTCTTGGCTCGGTGAGGTTGCACTTAGGCACAACGCTATGCTCTAAGTTAAATGCTAACATGCATGCTAGCATGCTTTAAATAATATTAATTTGCCAGTTATAAGCAGATATAGTCTACCCTATTTTCCATCTTAGTGTAGCATGATTATTTAATATTTTTGCAGGACTTTGGTCATAATGCAAAGCTGACCTAATGATGGTGTTAGAAGAAAAGGGATCATCAGAGTTATTACAATTCATCCTGAGGAGGAAATTATTCTGCATACTAAATTTAATGGGAGTACATTAAATAGTTGTTGAGAAATGTGACTCAAAACCAAAATGCCTCATGATGGTACTAGAGGAAAAGTGAGGGGATTCGTCCTCTTCACACGATGAATGTCTATACCAAATTTCATGGCATCCATCCAGTCATTGTTGAGATATTTCAGTCTGGACCAAAGTGGTGGATTGACTGACCGACCGACAGACTGACATTGCCAAATAAATGAGGCAGATAACCACTCTGAATCCTTGAAAGCTAAAGGAGCATGAAGAGGGTCAGAGATAGACCAGGACGAGCCAGGTCGAAGAGCCTGGGCAGGCTGTGATCATGAGGGCAAGAGTGGAGAAAGAGGGTAAGGCAGGGGGAGATGGGTGAAGCAGCATGGTCTGGCTGGTTAGATGGATGGATGGCTGGCTGGCTGAGCCTGTGACCATGGAAGGGATTAGACAGGATTAGCTTTGGGGTAACCTTCCCAAAGTGTCAGTCTGAGATCCAGAGCGCTGTGAAGCTGGCCGCCTGGGAATCTAGCCCAGGGGGCCCCCACCCCGCACATGGGTTTTTGTTTAACACAGACCCCTGCCCCACTGGGCATCACAGACATAAAGTATACAGTGACATGTTCATCAAAGTCAGTATACATCTATTAATGACTTATCTATGGACAGAGCAAGGCCTTAATTAAAAATATATATTGCAGAAAAGCAGTACACAATATGCTCATGCTGCTATTTCTAGACACTTGTTCCCTGTTATTTCAGAAACCATACCTGTTCTATAGGTTGTAACTCTGGGATGTGGGTCTTTGTCAGCACAGTGAACCGACTGACTCGCTGGGACAAACTTACACAGTAGGGAAAGAGAGGAGGGGTGGAGGGGGGGATGTTACACATTCATGGAATGAATGTACTGTACTGTAACAATAACACACATGCTCAGAGAGCTTTGGGAAGCTTTTCCCTCCCACCTTGAACAATTGCAAAATAAGGCTGTCAACAAATACCTCACATGAAGAAAATATGTTTTCAGTCTGCAGGGAGTTAGCCAGAGGGAATTGCACAATAGAATATAATAAGTGAAGCGCTGACTGAGAAAGAGTAGACGATGTGAATGAGACCATTAAAGCTGGATGAATTGATTTTTGACCACAAGGGGGTCTAAAACCGAAGCAGTATTAGGCTACGGCTAACAGTTGTCTACTTTGCATCCAGCACAAACAAAGCAACATCCCATTTGAGTTGCCTCCTTCTTACCGCCTGTTCAATGTAAAAATGTAAATACTCACTGGTTGCAGTGAGAAAAAAATGTGTGTCTCTTTTGCTTACCATATGAACATGATATAGAGCCCACCTGTGTCTGGGCCCACCATGTTGCTGAGATGTTTTACCAACAATCTGCTCACCATTTGGCCATTTTCACAGTATACATAGGTTTATGTGACTTCAAGTGGCATGAGCACCTGACTATGGTTACAATATGTATGAGGCAGTGTTGACAAGAGCCAGTGGGACTCCATATAGACCATATAGAACCATACTGAAGCAAGAACCAAAAAAATGTTTGCACAATGGACGTTGAGACACTCTGCACATTATCATTGTTTTTGACAGCAGTATAAAGTGCACCTATACTAAACACTTCTGCTATTTTTTTATGCTATGTTCAGGAGCCAAAAAGCATTAAGCTACTGTACTGTATGCTAACCAGCGGTATTTCTTCTTCCTCCTGTCTGTAGTACTTATTGGAGATGAAGAGCCTGATCCTACCTCCAGAGCACATCTTGAAGAGGGGTGACAGTGAGGCAGTTGCATATGCTTTCTTCCACCTGCAGCACTGGAAGAGGGCAGAAGGAGCCTTAAACCTACTACATTGCACCTGGGAGGGCAGTATGTATCACTATTAATTTTTCTATTTTAAACCACTATGTTTTATTTAATGTAAGAGATTTGTTATCTTTTCAGATAAAAAAACAACATACTTTTTCCTTTGGTTCTGTTGAAAGTGAACACACCTCTCCCAAAGTGTGTTCAGAAGTCACTATTATATAGTGCTTTAATAGAGCCAGGCGAACACACACCCAAAGTATCTTCCTTTTATGCAGCTTTTCATTTTTCAATTGTTGTGTCAGGTCATGTATGCACAACACACCCACAGATACTCTACTTGTGATTATACAGGAATTAAATCATTGCTCACACGAAGCACAGGAAGAATGTTATTATTATGTTTTTTTTTTGTTAAGTATGTTAGTATCTGTCACTCGTTTGTCACACGCTTTGTAATATTCTGCTACTTAAGTGATTTACTGAAAATTCTGTCAGCGATTTTTAACAGCCTCTTCTTGCCGTTGTTTAAAATACCAGCAAAGTTGTTTAGAATAATTTTTCACTGTTAAGCCACACTGTGTTATTCATCTTATTAAGTTTTGCTATTTGCATCTTTGTCTGCTTTTACAGCCTTCCGGATAATTCCCTACCCTCTGGAAAAGGGTCACCTGTTTTACCCCTACCCAGGATGCACAGAAACAGCAGATAGGGAACTACTGCCCTGTAAGTGCAATATCCAAAGCCTGTCTTCAGTCCATGAATGTAGATTGCTCCCAATTTGATTGTGTAATCAATTTGAATCCCCATGTTTTATACTTTCTTGTTTATCTGCACTGGTTGTGACTTGCTGTCTCTTTCTGACTGTTGCTCCAGCATTCCACGAGGTGTCTGTGTACCCAAAGAAAGAGCTTCCCTTCTTCATCCTCTTCACAGCAGGCCTTTGCTCCTTCACTGCCATGCTGGCCATGCTCACACATCAGTTCCCTGAGCTCATGGGTGTCTTTGCCAAAGCAGTAAGTTCTTTAACTACGCATCTTAATTTTATCTCAAAGGTTGCTGTTTTTAAATAAAATATATATGTTGATTCAGACATACCTTTTATCATAACACAAGTTTAGTGCTGAATAATGTGTAAATTGGCTGACTGCTTCTTTCTCCAGTTAATCTCTTATTGGGTCTTTTTTCTATCTATGTTTTAAATGCATGTTGTTTGTAACCTAAACCTTTTAACCCCGGTGGTAATTGCTGCCTTCCATCACTGTCAGTAACACCAGAGGCTCATGGGAGTCGTAGGCCAGTAAAGTCTGCCTTTCCCGCCAAAACAAGCTGTTGTCCAACTTCAGCTATCAGTGACCACAGCTGAGTAATGCAAGCTTATCACCATAGCGGACATAACTAAAGCCTTAAAGATTTAGAAACTTTGAATGCGTGCATGACTTCCTTTTACTGTTTATTTATTCTAGAAGTGTTGTGTTATCTGTTTTTAGCCAGCTTGGCAAAGTTCTTACTTTGGCTAATCCTTTGTTTATGATCATCCTGTTTATTAGGGCCTGCCTTTACAGAGAGTCATAGACTTGTAGCAAAAACAAGGCCACAGAGTACATCTAGTGCTCTTCCTTTTGTTATGGGAAAGATTGTGCACAGATAGGATTTTTACAGCAGCCCTGGCAAGCCTGGTTTGTGTAATGTTCAGATGGAGTGCATGAAAAGCATTGAGGCAGGAACACAGAGGTCCTCACTGCCTTCTGAGGAAAAACAGATTTCTCTGAATCTGCTGCTCTTGAACAGAAGATCCAAGCAAGGCAAGACAGTAGTGGTGGTGGTGGTCTGCCTTTCCTTTATTTATAGTTACCAGACATGTATAGCATAGTAGTTGGATATGTTTCATATATTAAATGGGATTAGAGAAGTACTTGATTTGCACTTGTCTGGCCAGGCTGATACGTCCACTTATGAGACTATTAAAGTGTCAAGTGTATCAAGCACACCTCAAGTAGTTTCAGAGAGAAACCATACCGTAATATTTTAGAAGACATTTCTCTGTTACCAGCTCACTTAAATCACTTAAACATGTGCATTTTGAATGCTCTATTATACACATATCTAATATACTATATACTGTATTCTAGATCTTAGTCTTAGATCTAAGTGAGTATATGCTCTGCTAGTAATCATAAAAACAAGAGATTTACTATGGCTGCATAGTACATCCGTTCACCTCCTTTGAGAGCCTCCTTCAGGGAAATAAATATGCAAATAACATTAAAATATACATTATCTGTGATGGGCATATTATAGTATTACTACAGAAACACATACAGTATATTTTTCATGATTACACTACCAGGGTCTTTGCTCTTGTTGTTAATTCATACATCATCAGTTAAAGGCTAATGATCATTCGGGTTTTGAAGTATCGCTTGCCAATTTCCATAATTTGTCTAAAAAGCCCCCCAAAAAACAAGGTTTAGTTTAATGGTTTAATTCCTTTCCCTTCATTTATTTGTCACTATTTAGAGACTGAAAGAAAAACAGAAAGAATGAACGTGATTGATTGGATGTATAAAAGTGTGTTGACATGTAAATCATGGATAATATAAAGTTTATCCCCAAATCGTTTAAGTATATTGAACTGTCAGCGCTGTTTCTACAAACAAAATGTAAAAAATGATAACACTTGGATAATGCTGCTTTGGCTTTCTCTTCCCTGTATTTAAGAAACCTTCTGGATTACGTGGATAAATATGTTCAGCCGCGGACCGCCCTGTTGTATCTCAAATGCATGCTGTAAATTGGCCTTTGCACAAAACTGCATCCTGTCACCTGAGAAAAACCTTTCTGCAGCCTGTTTTATCTGTTTTACAGAATTGAGCAGGTTCAGTACTAATATCACACCTGTCTTAGGTGTCAAATGCAGGTCCTTATATTTAAGTATTTTTTTAACTTCTTTTCCCATGCACGTTAGCCTGCCCGTTTGACAAGGATGAGCTGGAGGGCTGCGTGGGAGTTTCCACAATGTTTCTTAATAGAAAATAATATAAAAGAAGTAACTTTTGGGGATTCATTTAAATGTGTTGCTTTAATTATTATCTAAGGGTAGGTGGGGAGAGGTTTCACTGACCTTCAACTGAGGGCTCGTTCTGCTTTTTCTTCCTTTCAGTTCTTCAGCACACTCTTTGCACCCTTGGGTTTCTTCGCAGACAAGATGGAAAGCTTCATGCCGTCCAGTTTTTGGCACCAGCTGACTCGAATCTGACCCCATCACACACACACACACACACACACACACACACATACACACCGATACCACTCCAAACCCTCAGACAAAAAGTGTTTGCTCTCCTGTCTTCAGCATTACCGTCCACTTGCTGCATTGTTACTGATTATGTTGGCGGAGGTTGTATCAACACAGCAGTACCACACTTAAGATGCTCTCCCACACTGTTCCAGCAGCCAGAGTTTTTCCAAGACCACATTTAGTGAATACCATTTGCAATAGTTTCACAGGGTCATTTATTTGTTCTTATGCTAGCACTTGGCAATTTGAGGTTTCTAAGTATCCTACAAAGCCTGGCTGTGGATTTTCTTGAACAAAAATCTAATTAGGAATTTGTCAAAGGTACTCCTCTGTTCCATCACAAGAATACATTAAAGGACCAGTGTGTAGGATTTAGTGACATCTAGCGGTGACTGCAACCATTCGAATACAGCTCAGCCTTCCAACTGTAGGAGAAACTACAGTGGCTGAGAAAAATGCAAAAGGCCCTATCTAGAGCCAACGTTTGGTTTTTCCCTTCTGGGCTACTGTAGAAACATGGCGGTTCAACAAGATGGCCTGTGTAGAAGAGGACCCACTTCCTCTGTAGATAAAAACAGCTCATTCAGAGGTAACAAAAACACAACAGTTATTATTATTAAGTGTTTATACATTAATAGGTGATCATATCTATGAAGATTATATTCAGTTTCTGCCAGTAGATCCTGCTGAATGTTACACACTGGACCTTTAAGTCACGAAAAAAAAAAACTAAAACTGCATGTTTTTAATATTCCTCTCACTACTGTCTGGTTGTTTGAGTCGGTGTGTTTTTGATAAGAAACTGAAAGAACTTGTACATGATAAATGTCTCTTGTAGAATATATTGACCAATATGATTCCTATTCCTCTTCGTTCCCTTGCCAATTATTTATGTGTATCAAAAAGATCCCGTCAGGTATTTGCAATGGGAAACCTATATCAACCCTCAGTACCCTGCAGACATCCAGTGGGGCATTTTTTAAAGTCTGGAAGGCCTCCTAAAAACAGAGCTGTGATTTACAGCCTCGAAGTGCCTGCAGTGTATACAACGCCTCTGCAGTTCAACAGTTGTTACCATGGCATGACACCTCAGCACTATATCACTGGGGCAACCACCAATCCCGCAACATTGAAATGTAAATGGGATCATTACTGGTCGCAGTTAGGCCTCCCGTGGCATAACTCATTTGTGCTGATTGCACTACAGAATGTTATAATTCAGTGTATAAGTCAACTTCTCTAGTCAGCAAACAAAAACTAAAGAGGCACACATTGTAGTAGTAGTATTGGGAGTGAACTGGCACAGACAATGTAACTACAGTTATAATACACTGGATTACAGTAGTTTTGAATACACAGTATTAAAGTTCTTTGATGAGTGATGTTAACCCTGATGAGCCCTCAGAGAAGGAGGTGGGGGGTAAAATTAACAGACATGCAGAGATGAAAAGTAAGAATTGTTTTACTTTCTATGTACACAATCTCTTGCTCTGCCTATGACTGTCAGCTAATTTTGCCAGAAATGGTACATGGACCTTCTTTGTTTTCCCTCTGAAAGATTTACACACTCAGCATCACCTTGCTGTGAAGTATAATGTAAAAACCGGTTGATAATGTAATAAAGCCTGTAAATGTATTATATATTTCCATTATTAATGAAAAATGGAATGATTTAAGTGTTAAACATCGTAGTCCTGGGTGATGATAATATAATGCCACGTCATCCTGAGTTTTTATTACATTAACAGGTTTATTACATTTGAAACCACTTAAGGCAGACATGTTTACTATACTTTGTCAAGTTTTTGTTACTTGATAGTTATTACATTATTGTTGGATACAACAATGTAGAGTTCATGCCCCAGGATGTACTTTAAGTGACATTATACTGACAACTCTTCACTCCACACGTATAAAAAGTGATATTAAAGTGCCTTTCACATCACAATATTTAAACACACCAATTCGGCATTTGCTGTACCTACAATATTGATGTCAAGTATAGTGGTAACTCTGTTCAATTTTGATGGACTAAATTTGATAAAGGGATGCCATCTAACATTGTAATTTATAACAGGATTGTTGATTTCCCAGCGATTAGCATTACGACATAAAGCAGGCAAGTAACAGTGGCAAACATACTTGTGAAAAAGTAGAAAATGGCAAGTTGGCTATGATGTAATGGCACATAAATGTGTGTGTTATTACAATATGTTGCAAGTTTGGAATATATTTTCAATAACCATGATCTACTCTAAACTACACAGATTCTGTTTCGCATTTCATTTTGGCCTGTAACATTTGTCTGTTTAAATTTGTGACACTTGAAATGTCTTAATTTTATAGTGTGCAGCTGAAATGTAAGAGTATGCTGAAGACAGGAGAATGTTTTGAACAGTAAATACCCTTGAATGAGTTTGAAAGCAAAACTCACAATAAATTACTCTTTCAGTGCAATTACCTGCTGTGATATTTTTATTTGATGTTTTGTTCTGGAAGTCCTCAGTTTTATCTTGACATGCAACGTGGTTTGTTACACAGAATCATTTGGGAAGTCATCCTTTAAGCACTTTCAAAAAATACTGTCTATCATGGGTGAACCTCAACCAGTCAGATCAAGGAAGCCAGTTGGCAGAAGAGTGAAAACACCGTGCCATAGCAGCATCCACGCTGCATATGGAGCCGCCATTGTTATCTTCAAATGAACAGTAGCTCTTAGCTACCAGTAGTTCCTCATAGGACGCTGATTGATCAAGAAAGGTCTATCTGCAGTCTCACAGACTTCACAACATGCCTCCTGAGATAATGTAGTTATTTTTACCCGAACCCTTTCTTTTCCTAAACTTAAGGTCCCTAAACCTAACCAAACTGCGGCCGTTTAGAGAGTTTATCATGTAGTAGGTGTGTCCTGTTGTACTGTGCAATCCGCAGATAGACTTACTTGGATGCATCATGCTTGAAGCTTGACAAGAGCTAACCTGATCTCGGGAGTCCAGCTGCTTCGTAAGGTTACCTCAGTTTTATTATTTTTTAATGTGTAGATACTGAAAACTTAACAAACCCCAAACTGGGAATTTAAAGAACAATTTCTACAGGCATGGATAGACAGGTAATTTCCAAAGCAAACTTTTTTCAACATAAAGTGGGAGACATTTAAATACTTTACTTTTCTATAGTGGATGTCATTTCCGTTCATCTTTTAAAATCACTTCTGAATTGACGGGGAGTTGGTATCTTGTTCAAGGACAAACGACTCACTCTGCCGCCCCGCCACTGCTCTATATAAAGCCAAGAGCCGTCATGGCCATCTTTGTGATAACGCCACTCCACCACCATCAGCAGATGCTTTTATGTGGCATGTTCCCAGTGAACCATTGGTGCCATAATCATACTCCATACACTCATGCTTAAGTGGCGAGCAGCAGTAATGAAAATCGCTGTCGAGGACTGTTGACGTGTGCTCAAGTGTTTGCTCTCAGTGCCAGAGCGTGGTTTCATGCTGCATGTTGAAACATGAATTGCTCATTGACTTCTGTGGCAGATCAAAGTCAGGGTAACAGCAGAGCAAAAAAAAAGCAAGAATACAGAAACAGTAGAACACAGTATATTGGAGTTTCCTTTTATCTCCTCATGCCCTTTTTGAGAAGAGATGTTAGAGACATATACAGCATTTATGGCCATAGTGGGTAGGGTTAGTAAGAAAAATAAAAAAATAAAATGATGATTTGGGGCAAATACTTGTGTGGGAAAGCTATGTAGGTGGCGAATCATATCCCACACAGACAATAACCCTTAAAATCTCCAGTGCAAGAGTTTTTTTGTGTTAATACCCTGCTGCCAGCCCAGTAAGCTCACCAGCACCATGAATTAATGAACTCTTGTGGCCTGGGATCTTTGCCAAGTGGGTCCCTGAAGGTCACACAGAATGAAATAATAAAAATCTGCCTCTGGTATCAAAAGAACATACTGTTCCGTAAGTGTGTTATGTCTGTCCATGGGTCTGTTTCAACTGATTCTTCCAAGAAATCTGAAATATGTTTTCAATATGAGACAATCTGAGACAGAATTAAGGTATCTCTGTGATGGATTGGCCAGCCAGGTCTCCTAGGACATGCTATCCAGGTGTGTTAGAGGTAGAGGACATCCTCCTTTTCCTTGGTTAAAGAATATAATACAGTACCCCAAAATGACATAATTTGGATCATCAGGAGTATGCCACATCTCTGCTTGGAGTGTGTAAAAACTAGACAAGTAATTAGAGAACTTTTGTGGCGAAAAAATTTCAATTTGTTCTATGTTTAATTATTTCTTGGTCTCAGTGCACTTTTATTTATTTTATTTTGGCCATACCATTTTAATATTATTAATTAATTTCTTTGAGTAGTGTAGTTGGGTTTAACCTGATGACCGCCCAGTGATAACTGTGTTAAAAATGAAGCTTATAAATCTTGAGCACTCAGTGGTGTTGGTGTATCCAGGATGTAAAAAAGAAAGTAATCAAAACCAAAAAACAACACACACTTAAAGGATCAGACTATAGGATTTAGTGGCATCTAGTGCTGAAGTTGCAGATTGCAACAATTTGAATACACCTTCCATACGTGTAGGAGAAACTACAGTGACCAACATAAACCTGAAAGGCCGTTTCTGGTAACTGTAGACAAATGGCGGTACAACATGGCAGCCTTCATTGAAGAGGACAAAAACTGATCATTCTAAGGTAACATGATTCTTATTTTCAGGTGATTATACACAAATGAAAAAACATACCTATGAATATATTAGATTTCATTTCTGCCAATAGATCCTCCTAAAGGAAGATGGCTTGACACAATGTATGAAGCCATCCACCTGAAGCCAAACTGTCAAGTGACACATATTCTACCAGCTGGTACATAAATCTAACGCACCCTGATAGGGCGGGTTATTTAAATGGTTTCTGCCCACTGTGTAGCAAAGTAGGCCTGTCCTGTCTGCTGCTCCTACTGGAACTCCATTTATGAAATGCCATTTTAAACCCAAAGCTGTTTTCCTGTCGTGGTTTCGTGTCAGCTATGTAATGTAATGGCAACTCTTCCCAGAGATTTTGAGACTTTGCTGACTTCCCTTTACCAAGGTAAGTAACAAGCTAATGATTAATGCTATCTTGGCTGTGTTTGGCTGTTTGTTTCTCTTCTGTTTCTGTGTTAGGTAATATTAATGGCTGTCCTTGCTTCCCTGCTTGCTTATGAACAGTGTCTTTTTGTGACACTGCTCAAGCCATTATTTTTTTTTTTTTAGTTCAATTTGCATAGGTTCATCTGCTGCATAGGCAGTGTCTTGCTTGTCTTAATGTGCTGCTTGGTTGTTGATGGATTTATTCATCTCAGTTCACAAGCTGGTGTTTTCCATTTGTGGTCTGTGGTCAGGAAAGTTGCCACACTGTAGCGGGTGGTTGTGGCCTTCATAAAACAGATTTCACATAATGGCCAAATATCAGTTGTGTACATTCGCACAATAAATCCACTGCATGTGACTGAACCCCAATATTCTTATTTATTGTATGTCACTGAGGATATAAGCGGCCAGTTAGATGTCCAAAATCTGGCTGCAAAAAAGTGAATGTACATTGTATAATCTTTAGTTTGTGGGAGTATTTATGTATGTGAAATTTATAGCTGGATTTTTCTCCCAGTAACAAATGGGTATGATGTCACTTGGCAGGACAGTAAATGTACTATACTATAGCAGCTATATTCAAGTCCAATTTCATGTCCAAATAAAGCTCTTAATTACTGCTGATGGGGTCATAAGGGCCAGCTTCTCTTCCAAGAAAAACAGTGAAACTGAGACATTTTGCCAAACATTTTCAACACTCTTCCTAAATAGTCTAGAGAACAATTTCACAATGTATACATATCAATATATCGCTGTACATCATAGATATTAATCATACGATCGGGTGGAGTACAGTGTTTTGGACTGGAGGACTAGTCAGACAAGTTCAAAGAGAAACATGTTTACTTATGAAATTGACACAACACAGAATTGCTTTTGACTCGTAAGATTTGTAAGCATGGATTACAACATTTCTCTGGTTTCCCTGAATGTGAAACATCCATGCGGACCACACTGTTAGTCTCTCCCCGGGGCCAATTTTAGCACTGAAATGTTGTTACATTGAGATGCTCATTTGATATCACTATGATGGCAGAGAATGCCTGCGATGCCACTCCTGTTATTTTTACAGAGTTCAACTGGATCACACATCGTGGGGGACAAAGCGCCACGGATACTATGACAGATTTAAAGATCAACAAAGTATTATTAATCTACTCTCTGTGTGTAAGGCTTAGCTAATTGCTTAGCAATTTACTTTGTAAAGAGTATGCCTGATATTAGGATAAAGATAAAGATAATGTTGTATTTAAAGTTCAGAGATATTCGGTGATGTATCTGTATATCTAAGCCAGACTGCCAGTCTCGTTCTGGAAAATATACTCAGGATTACCTGACACTGAACTGACTGAACTTTAAAACATCAACGCGGTTGATTGCATTATCTTTGTCCTCTCCTTGCCATAACTGAATCAGGGTTAAAACACAGGAGACCATATAAGCTGGAAGAGAACGGAAGACCTCTAATAGGAGTGACAGAGGGTGGATCAGCAAGGTTTAATATAGAAGCCAGTAAGGTATTTTGGGACCTGCATTTCAAAGGTGCAAATACCTCCCTAGACAGTAATAAAAACTAGCACACTGTGCACCAAATGTTGACTGAGGAAAACATTGAATTTGACATAAAAATGTGGCATTGGCCTTAACTGAACAGTGAAAAATTCATGGCAGTAATGGATACAATTTATTTATTTTTTTATTGGGTGAAATGAAACTACAGTAAATCTTTAATGCTATGTTGGAGTTGTGAATAGACCCAAATGAATTCACGTAACTAAGACATTTACCCTCAACCAATCCAAATCCAGCACAGATCAGTGCATGCCCCGTGGTTTTCAATGTGGATTTAGGCATAAAATGATACATTTCATAACGGACTGAAAGCATCAGCATTGTGCTTTATTACTCTCAGTCCAACTGGGGAATTGAAATATGAATTTTTGAGGGCCAGAGCAGCACAGGCCCAGGTCGCCCCCCACCGTGTGTGAACAGCTCTCACCTTTCTAATCTTAAAGAAAAACACAGCCAACATACTCTTAATTTACATTCAAAACAGCCTCTTTTGTTTGCAATTAACTTTTGACTTGTGAACGTTTGACATGGTGTGTCATTTGGCCTTGTTCAAAGCACTTTACTTTGGCTCCCCTCCTCATTACGTGGACTTGAAAAAATGTGTTGACTCTCAGCATCCACAGCTTGTTGTCAGATTCATTTAGATCTATAAACCCCTCTGAGGGTTGTGTCTCCAATGGCCTAAGATGATGGCTGCATTACCAGATGTTGAAAAGTCAAATTCAGGGTCCGCAGCTACTTCACTGCTCTTTCTGCAATGTCTTGGCCCCGTTTCATTAAATACTTCACTTCTTAAAAAAACAGTCCGAGCCAGTGAATATGTGCACAAAGGACTGGAAGCACAGTTGCTTAAGATAGTGTTCTGTCACAATACGATGACAGAAGAAACATGCTCTCCTTTGCAATGGAGACTAAGCAGTGAGAAGAAATTACAACCTCAAGATACAACCCACCCCTGAGAAGCATACATTGGAGACGGTGTGTGTATGATAACAGCTGGTTTGAAAATGGCGACAGGACCTCTGTGTAGATTTAAGCTTTCTAATATCTTGAATAATTAGGGTCTTCAGCTTACGGTACACGTCTTGTTGTTCAGCTTTAGTTATCAGCAACTGTCAGTGACACAGAGCAGTGGTGTTTGTTAAAGCTGGCAGTAATAAAGGTGAGGCTAATCAAAAATGAGCTCCGTGTTCCACCATAAGTTACAGACATCATGAACCTCCATCGCAACTTAACACAATGTTTTTTGTTCAGATCAGTAAAGTTTCATTTCACTGACTGAGACTCAGCAGCACCCAAGGAAAACCGAACACATCTGCGTGAGCATCAAACACCTGGACAGTGATCCAAGGGGAAATCCTGCGTCCAACACTTACTTAAAATCTTAAAAATAATTAAATGTGTCTCGTTAGGATTTAACCGTAGCTTTACAAGCTAAACTTAGAACAGCATCAATGCAGGGTGCAGGAAAGGGGTTTTTAGAGACAAAAAATTAAACATCTGATAAAGTATTGTTAGATTTATATAAACATTTCCATGGAATTCAAGAGTTTACGGCATCAAACAAGAGGCACGAGGAGTGGATCAAATTAAGAAACAACTATGACCAAGAGAAACTTTAAATAAATCTTGGCAACCAACAAAGGCTGCAGGCCTGATGGCTAACCAGGTGTTTGGATGGAAAACAGCCACGTTTGGGCTGTGTCAGTGCGGACATGTTGTTCAAAGTTTGGTTCCTGGAAGTTTTAAATAATAAATCTATGAGTTTGTATCAGACACCAAATCACTGCACAGCAGTGTGTACGACTGTGTCACCAGATTGACAACTTTGGAAAGCCATCACATCAAAAATGATTTTATCCTCCTCCATGATGATCATCAGGTAAACTGTAGAATTTCAGCCAACACCTTGCCTTGTAGAAAAACTGCATTTTGTTGCAGCAAAGGTTGAATCAGATTCAACATTTTTACTGGACAAGCTACATTTTTTTCTTGCAGTAACGTAATTGAAATGAATGAGGGGGCTTTGTTTTCTTACTCAGCAGGTTTGTCTGTCCAAACATGGCAAAGGGCAATTGTTTGAAGCTGTCAGTGTAACACTGAAAAAAAAAAAATTGCAGACAAAGAACCAGAGGTAGAAATTATAAGGTTTTCCATAAGGTAACACAGCCAGAATGTGTAAGACCAGTTACAGATAGTGGGACATGTGGGAGACTGTATGAAAAATCTAACTTTTTCAGATAACAGTCCAAAGTCCATATGAAGCTTAATTTTTCCTGTTAGTGTGTCCTTTTTGTCCCAAGAACTGGCCAAAATTCAGCTCTGCAGCAGGTATGCTGTCACTTTAATTTAAAGTCCTTGCTTGTTCTCCTGTTTGTGGTTCATTTGCGTTCACAGTGTGATTGTCTGGCCTTATTCGAGTAGGAACTATTGCATAAGCTCCCTCCCACGTTCTGTTAGTTCGTTAGAGTTGCACTAATTAGCAGCAACTGTCTTTTGTATGTTATATGATTTCTTGCAGTACCGTACAATGACTTAATTATTTTAAATGATACAATGTCAGTGTTTTTACAATACCTCCAAAGATCTATCCATCTTTCTTTCTTTATCTCTCGCTTCAGACTAAATGTTACTATTATTATGATCATCAATTTGAGCTATCATGTGCTCACATAGTCTTTACACACTGTAAAACAAGCAGACATTGCATGTACAACAGAATATAATATTCAGCCATTTTGTATCAAAGATCCAAAGTTTGTCTTCAGAAAGCTCAACAAATTGTTCTTAGAGACACTTATTAAAGCAGCACATGATCAGTAACTGGGTCTATTTTCCAGTTAAGCATCAAGGTCCGTGAAGTATCTGCTTCAGGAAGTGTCAATGGATCAAAAGCCAGAGGTATTACAGTTAAGAGATCCCAATTATATATCCCATAATAAAATGCAGTCGTTACCGCACAGGTTAATGAGTCAGTGGCGACTGTCATTGGGCAGGTCTCCTCGTTAGGTTATGTCCAACCAATCAGGTCGCTTGTGGGGCTTGCAGGTGTGAACATCCACCATGTCCTCACAGTGATTGCACTCCACAGCGCAGCACCACTTGAACTTGCACTCACACTTGGTGACACGCTTGACACGCATGGTGTCGTAGCCCCGCCCACAGCACATGACCTCACAGCCGTCTGTGCCTCTAGAGGACTTGTTGCACACTCTGCCTGCTGTGCCCAAGGAGCCTGTGAAGAAAGCAATATATTTGTGTTACAGAGGAAATTGGGTTTTTTTTCTAGCATCAATAGAAAAAAAAATTATGTGACATAAAAAAATAAATGTTTTATTTATATTTTTTAAGAACTTTTAATAAGACAAACCATGATAACAATGTTACCCTGCACTCAAGTTTTTAAAATAACTTAGCCACACCTTAACAAACAATTTAACCTAATCATAACCCCCAAAAACAAATCCAAAACGAACTAAATAAAGCTACATTTTTGTAGTTGTTTAATGAATAAAAAATATTGTTGCAATAATTTAAATTTAGTAGGACAGCATACAAACAACTGTCCTCCAACAGTAACAAAAAGTTTCTAATGTCATCTCTTTGTCCTTTTTATTCTTTCATTCAAGTTGTAAACAATATTGACATATTATTATTAAGTTCATATAGCAGATTAATTTGAAAACATTTTCTTATTTACACATCCAGCAGACCAGAAACAATATTAGCATTCATTTGAAGTTGTCTTTTTTCCCCATCTGATGAATGTCTGATATAAACCCTCCTTTTAACTCTGTATTGGTCCCCACCAACTCCTGAGGGAAATAACTGGCCCTTTAGCTGCTAAATGTTGATTAGTTTGTCGGTAACTCTGTCCTGTCTGCTGTCTGGTGCTGGGCAGATACTGTACAGTTGATTTATCTGAGCTTTGCAGCTAAAAACAGAGGCATGCTTCTGTTAAAAGTACAGTTATTGATAGCTGAGTCTGCAGAATAGTTTATCCTGATACAATACCAGTACTGGAAATTCCTCCGATACTACCTAAAATGCAGGTATTGGGTATTGGCGAGTACTGTGCACCGATTTGTCACCATGTCATTTATTAGCCTCAAAATGGAACCCTGCAGCAGAGGGGGACAGCGAGGCTGGGTGATAATTCTCTGTGGGTTCTTCACTACAAGTGACCCCTTTTGATATTGCAGTTATTTGATCCAACAATGACATAAAGTGTTAGAACTCACTTTGTACCTTTTTTTTTTTTTTTTTTTACGTGGGAACGACGTGTACCTTTTCTATTGCACATACAGTAACTTTATAGTCACTTTGTTTATAGTATTGGTTACTGGTTGTCTCAGTCACGTATCAGCTGCTCAGCCTAATTCCATTTTGGGAAACCTCCAGTGATGACATACTGTTAAGAAAGTCCAGAACCGCTAATGTTGGCATATGACCACCTCTGAACACCATTGGATATTTTGATGCTGAAAACTGAAACTGTTTTTCCAAAGCAAAATATCACTTTTCCCACACTCTTCAACCGGGTATTGGCTTCCAGATGCGCTGACAGAATAGTCTCAAAGCCAACCACAAAGGTGTCCATGTACTCAGGTGTGAAATCTAGGCCTAAGATCAGATGCCACGTCTAATAACAGAGCATCTCTGAAGTGAAGAGAAAAGGATAAGAGGAGTTATTCCCCTCGGGCTCTAGGGAGTGGAGCTTAATACTGACCAAAGGAAGGTTTTGAAAAATAAGCCAGCGTGTATCCTTAGGCTGTGAATTCCTATACAATGGAGATTAGTGGCAAGGAGGGTCATAAGCTTATTTTAAGATCACCTTTTAACAAGAAAAGACAGCCTTTCCTTTGAGTGAACACACCTTCATTACCCCTCAGTAGTGCAACCAACCTAACAGCAGGGGAGAAGGATCTTTTCTAACCATCATGTCCCCTGCACATCGGCACTATGCTATCTTACCTAACCTATTAATAGTGAGTTAGTAAACTTCTTCACACTCTATTGAAGGGGCTGGATTGGAGAAGAGGGACAGAGCTTAACAAGGCAACGCAAACACTAGGAATTAAAGATGTTAAAGGTCAAATCAGTGAATGCAAGCCTTCAGCCATTGAGTGTCAAAGATTTTGTATAACGGACACAAGGCCAACCACCTGTTTGACTTGTCTCATAGCAGTATACTCAGTGGACTTTTAAATGGAAATTGGAAATTTTCTGTTGCCATATTTTATATTAAAAATCTTCAAATATTTAACACAAGCTGAAAAATGCTTCACTGAATCACAGGATTATGTTTTGTTAATATAAAACCTGAATAAAATATAGTACATGTACATTCAAGGGATGTCCTGATCAAGTTTTTCTGCCCTCATCAAAGTCCTTTTTATATTGGGTATGTCAATAACGGGTCCAATCCAATGTTTTTATTTACCTAAATTCAGATTAAATATGTATCTGACACATTGAAGCAACAGCTGTAGCAATCTGCTTAATTCAAGCCCTGATTAAATCATTCAAAACTTTTATCAAAAGTTGATAAGCTTGACTTATTAATAAATGGATGAAAGTTGGAGAATGTGACTCTTGAAATTGATGTGATGTGACCAGCTACTTCATTAAACTAGAAAAGGTGTATCACTGCTTGAGAAGCTCTGTCCACTCACACTTGAGTGGAGGATCTTTCCTCACAAAATATCTTCGGCTAAGTACAGACACTGGCCAGCACTTAAACCCGACAACACGTAACGAAGCTGGTAAGGAAATACTGATAAATTATATAAATGATATGTATGATCTGATTCTGATAAATGATGAAATATGCATCCCATGCTTTTTCTGCCCCTCTCAGAAATAGGATCACTGGAATAAGTACACAATCATTCTGTTATGATGTACTTATTCCTCGTATTTGTTAGTTGTGTCTAAACAGAGCGTACGAAAGAGGGGAGCAGACGCAGACAGGAGAAAAGCCTCACCCCGCATACAAATATCTATATCAATCTTTTTTTTTCTTCTTAAATATCTTTTGGAAATTTTATTGCCTTTAATGGATAGTGACAGCTGAAGAGTGACAGGAAAAGAGGAGAGAGAGTGGATGACACGCAGCAAAAGGGCTACCGGTTGGATTCAAACCCTGGGCCGCTCCAGCAAAGACTCAGCCTTGGTACATGAGGCGCCAGCTCTACCAGGTGAGCCATGTCATGTTGGTTAAGAGAGGCAGTCGTTAAGTTTATCAGATATTTTTTGGTGCTTTAAGGGGAACAAACCAAATGCTGACAACTTATGTATTTGGGTGGTGGCAGACTTGTGGTGGAAAACTCAAAAGTAGAGCCTGAGCACTAAAAAGTAATGTAGAAATAGTGACGTCATTACATACTTACAGCACTGACAAGTTCTATATTTAAAATTCTTACAAAACAAAATGAATATGGGCAGATACAGTTATTGGAGTTCTAGGCTTACAAACACCTCAGAACTTTAGCATAAGCAAGAAGTGTGCACAAATGTTGTGTGCATTATTTGGGTGAACGAACCCTTCGAAACCCCTCCTGATTGTTTCCCCTTTTTTAAAGACATAATCATACTTCTGTACAAAAACCTAATTCTTCATTCATTCACTCACCGGCTGTGCGGTCCATGAGGCAGTAGTCTGGCGAGTTCTCGATGTACACTAACTCATTCTTGGTGCTTCCCTTGAAGTCTTTATCGGCCACCATAAAGCCCGTCCCGTCCTGGTTCATGGTCACCTCGATGGCTCTGTTGTACTTCTTGCGAAGGTAGTCTCCAGTTCGCCTGAAGTCAGACATAGCCAGCCAGCAGGTTCTCAGAGAACAGGAGCCACTGACCCCGTGACACTTGCACTCCAGCTTCATAAAGCGCTTCACTGCCTAGAGCAGAGGTCAAAGGTGACAGGGTGTTAAGCCTATGAAGTTGCCCGTGGCATGATGTAGGTGTGATCAGCCCTTCTAGCACAGTTGTTAGCCAAATATTCTTCCCTCTGACTGGATTTAACTTTATCGTTCTTTTCCTCCAGAGACTCGAAAGAGAAACAACCCAGCATGTTGGTATTGACCCTAAAACTAAATGTACTGAAAAAAGCAAATTGATAATATGTGCGGTCAGGAGACTTTTTAGAACCTAGATGGATATTTTACTCTTCCTCTACCCTTCCAGCAACTATTACTAACTAATTAATCCCTAACTGTTGGACACTTTTGATTATTGGTGGTCTACATGGATAAAATATGTTATAGTATATTTACTTTTATATTGCAATATTCATATTAATATATCTTGTGAAATAGTAAATCTTCTGGAAATTCAGTTGAGTTTGGAGCCACGATAATTTGATTAATTAATTAGTCAATCAAAATCTAATCAGCAATTATTTGGAGAATCGTTTAAAGATTTAAGCAATTTTTTTAGCCAAAATGTCAAAAATATTATGGTTCCAGCTTCTCAAATGTGACATTTTGTTGCTTTTCCTTGTTTTACATTAGTGTAAACTGAACATGTTTGAATTTTAGACGGTCAGACAAAACAAGACAGAAATGAGCATTTGTTTTATAGACCAATCAATTTCCAGATTAATGAATCGTGAAAATAATAGTTGCTGAGAGTTCAAGTGTTAATATTAAAGCTGCTCACCATCCGACCGCACCGGTTGTTGTGCAGGTTCATCAGGGCGCGAGCGTCTTTCACCATCTTCTCTCGAGCGTCTACGAAGGACGTTGCAAATTTGATGCCGTAATTGATGTTGTCGCTGCATCCAACCCAGTCGAAATTGCCCCTGTTGTCTCTAGCTCGTCCGCGCTTGTCGCTGTCGCAGTTGCAGCTCGTCAGCGCCCCCTGACTGCAGGCCCTGGTAATGGCGTAGACCACTCCTGCTGAAGAGATGGCGTACACAAATGCTGCTTCTCGGCTGCCTGGGTGTGCGAAAAAAAGAGGGGCGTTGCAATGAAAACCATCAGAGAATAATGTATTATTTATTATTTTTACTGCTTTTTCACGGATACTTTTATTGGATAAATCACAGTGTTGTAAATGTCGTTGGAAACCGCACTGGTTTTGTTGCTTTCTTTGGTAAGATTCAGTCTGTTCTTTTAGTGCCCAGGTTCACTGTGTTACTGCTCAGTAAAGCAGCCTATCTCCAATATATTCCAGACAGCAGGAGCAGGGAAATCACTCCATTTATGGTGGATGGTCCAGACAGAGGTAGCAGCATGTCAGCTATAACATCACAGTCCAGCCGACTCTCCTTTCACCTTTTAATTTGCGCAGATGGCAGCTTTCTCCGTCACTGGTCTGTGTTTTCATTTCAGGCAAGAGGAGATTTTGGGGGTTATTTGGTCTGGCTTTCCCACCCACCTCCTGTCCTCATTCCTGCTCACGCAATGAAGCAGAACACAGGCGATATGTCAGGGAGTAAAGCTTTGTCTGGCTGCCAGAAACATCTACCCAAATATTTACATCTCCTATTACTGTTTATACATCACCAGTGTGGTGATCTGCTACTTGTTTTCGGAGAAAATCCACTTTCCCAATCTTCCCTCATTCCAGAGAAAGGTAAAAAAAAAAAAAAAAACTCAACACTTTCTCTTTTTGTTTGTATTCTAAGGTTGATTCAATAAGAAACCTATTCATTCTCTGCTTATCTGGTAACAGCAGAGACATTTACGAGGATGATTAACTCGAGTGTCACTGACATAAACAACCACTGTCACGCACATACGGACAACCACACAGATAGAAATCCCAGTCACGCATGTGCACACTCACTTCTCAGCATCACCCGGCCAAACACGGTGTGGTCTCGGTCCAGCGTGCTGCAGTTCCAGCGGTGGTGTCTGAACTGGTGCTGGCACTCTCTGATCCACTCTTTGGCTCCCTCACCGATAGACTGCATCAGCTCCGGGTGGTGCTGGCACAGCTGCCGCTGCTTGTTCACCAGGCCGGGAATGTTGTCACAGATCACCCGGGCACCCAGTGCTCTGATGTGCCTGCAGGCATTGAGCCAACGCAGTATTGATAATGATAAGTTAAAGGGGTACTCCGACAATTTAACACAAAGTTTACTCATCTGCTTACGGCTTAGCCTGTCTAAAGGTATACAGGATTGTCTTCTATGGCAAAGGAGAGGTTTTGTCAAGTCTAAGAAAATAACTCTTGATGATGTCATAATGATGTCCTAAGGGTTATCTCAGTTTGACCTTATGCAGCATTCAGACAGTGTCAGCAGAATGGAAACAATGGGAGAACCTCCTGTAATTCAGATTTGGGATGTTTACAGGTACTGCTAACTTTTTATTCAGCTAGTTTTTCTGTATTTGTGTGTATATATTTGTTTGTATTTGTAGTTGTTCATTAACAGTGTAGCTGGCAGACGCTTTCCAGCCATTTTGCCACTGGTTTGTTCGGTACTTTTTTACTTTTTTGTAGTTCTTTTCAAGGATCAAGAACATTGATTTATTATTATACAACACAATGTTGTACATTGAAATGGAAGTTTGCAGTCCATTAATGCTACACACATAGAAAAAGTAATTCAGTTTATTATATAATAAAATAAGGGGGAGATATTGTACCTGTCAGCAATGTATGATATCTACAACTCAGAATTGCAAGTCTGATGTTGGCATGAACATTTCTTTCCCACTTAGCTAGTAATTGTAGTCTAAACGATATGACATGAACGCAGCAGAAGAGACTAATGTAAGACGGAAAGTCTGTCACAAACTTGGGCCCTGGAGTTTGGAAAGAAGTGTTTCCCAGGCAGGAAGTAAAGGAACTATAGTATACTCAGCTTCTGCTGCTTTGATTTTTGCTTTCATGTTTTGAATCTGCCTCCCACAAATCCTACAACTTTTTGGCACTGCAGTACTAAATCATTGGAGTACCCTTTAAAGGAAAAGTTTGTTATTTTTGAAAATGCTTATCAGTTTTTCCCACAGTTTGACAGTGTACTTGACTGTGGCCGGGAAAATATACTACCCTATTTCTATTACCTCTTACCTCTCGTTTCACCATTTTACCACTACTTTAATCTGCTCACCTTGCTTTTCCCTTTTTCACACACACACACACACACACACACACACACACACACACACACACACACACACACACACACACACACACACACCTGTCTCTATCTCACACCATCTGCATTGCCTCTTTCTGTTTCTCCCTCTCTGTTCACTTTCTTTTCGTCTGCACTATGTTTTATAAAGTCGGCCAAAAACTACACCCACGATTCCATTTTTATAACAGCAGGTGAGCTGCGTGTGTGGGGAGGCTTGTTGTTTATGACGTGATCACTGATGGCGTCGTTCTCTCGGACGGATAAAAACATAAAAATAAAAAATAAAAAATGCCATTGGTCCCCAGATATGCTTAGGTGGCTGTTAATATACCCAGGCGGCCCACCCAAGTAAAGTCCATGTGTGGGACACGCTGCTTATTCTAAAGCTCACTAATTAAAACTCTTGTTTGCTTAATCTGTACAAAAACGAAAGTGTAAGAATGACGGATGGCCGTTTTATTAGGAGTTATTTGCCAGACTATATTTTGTCTGGAATAAACGGTCAGATAGAAGAAATAGCCAGCACATAACTCCCTGAAAAATGGCAATTTGACATTTTTGCACTTTTCTGTACAGACTAACGAAGACAGAAAGTATTGGTGAGCTTTACAGATGTTGGTAGGGGGATTTTGTTATTGGACAGAGCCAAGCTAGATGTTTCCAGTCTTCAACTACATAAGCTAGCTGCTGTTTGTAGCTTCATAGTTAGTGATGTGAGTGGTATCAGTCTTCTCATCTAACTCTTGGCAAGAAAACAACTTAAGCATTTCTCCCAAAAATGTCAAGTCTGGATCATTGATTGGATCCCTCCTGGTGTGCCTATTTTTCTTCACATCCATACCCCTTGTCCACTTGAGACTCACATATTCAGGATGTAGAAGAGATTATTAAATTCCTCACGTTCACTGAAAAGCACCTCTTCCCTGTGACAGGCCTTTGCCTCCTGCTCTATTCAGACATAATCCCTTTACTTTGTAGTAACTCTTAAAAGGGTGGATCACATGCTGGTGGTATTGTGACACTGGGGGGGCCTCTTATCAACAGGACATGAGGACAGTCATCTACAGTGCAAGTGACCGCTCAGGCCTTTCCCTCCCAGCCTCACAGATCAACCATATGCAGGCGCAGACCCCCCTCCACCCCCCCCTTCTCTAAGCCTGCACGCTCCACTCTCCATCCGGATATCATTATAGTCCCTAATCGCAGCCACATTTGTGTCGCCTGGCCACCGAGACAGAAACGGACGTAGCAGGCAGTTTCCACTCCCGTTATGGCTGTCCCAGTCCCGTTCTAACTGCGACTATCTGCCTGAGCAGTAAAGCAGAGCAGAAGCACTACTTGTGTTTATTGTGTGTTGTACATACCGGCTGTGCCAAAAGACCCCTGACTGTCTCCAAGAGGACACACACATAGAAAGAGAGAGGGAAGGGGGGGTCCTGTGCAGGAAGACACATGGTGCTCATCTAAATTATCGCAATGGTTAAAAATAGGCCCTAACAATACAAACCAGGATTAAATAAGTATTAATCATCTGGACACAAAGCTTCCAAGCCTCTCCTGCTCTGTGTGTGTGTGTGTGTGTGTGTGTGTGTGTGTGTGTGTGTGTGTGTGTGTGTGTGTGTGTGTCTCTCTCTCTCTCTTTCTCTGGAATTTCTCAGCGATTTAATCACAGTATTTGCGTAAGACAGCGAAGGGTTTTCACAATGGCAAATAGGATAGCATATATGCACTTGGCTCTCTTGGGAAATTACAATCCATAACATTATTTACAAAGGGTGCATTTTTAATCTAAATCCATCAGCTATGTTGTGAGGTGGCGGGCCATAAATCAGAGATAAAGGAAGAAAACGTAAAATTAGAACTGCTTCACTGTGGTTGCTTAAATATAAAGTGCACATCAAATACAATTTCTATAAGTGTGACCTGACACATGAGAACAACTATTTCAGGTGGGTGGGATAAGTAGGGGGAGGTGGGGTGCTTACACCCCTTCAGGGTTTTTTTTTCCTCCCCCGAGCGTTTAAAACCTCAGGAGAAATCATCAAGGGGCATTTATTCATGCACCAGCGCCTGCACCTGCCACTTACTCTGGGCAAGATGGATGGATAGGGGATATCCCCCCCAACACCATTAATCTTCATAAACACATGAGACACACACACACGCACACACACACTGCTGCTGAACATCTCACTTTGCATCGGTGTTTAAAATAATTAATATCAGCACAAACATTCCCATGCAGAGGTGACCTAAGATGAAAGTGCTCCATTGTTACATTTTTATTTGACTGGACATTTTGTATGGACATAAACTAAACTGGTTTTTGGAGGTTTGTTGGCAACAAAAGTTCAACAGAATGGCTTCATCAAGATTAAAGTTTTAGATCATGTTCATCAAATAACCAGTGGAAAGTTAGGTCCCCTTTTTTTTTTTTTCTCTTTTTCACAAGATAATTTTCCATCTATATACAAAAACTGACAGAAGGAAACGCAAGTGTGTGTGTGTGTGTGTGTGTGTGTGTGTGTGTGTGTGTGTGTGTGTGGTAAACTTAAGAGTCAAAATTTAGTTTGCATCCGTTTTTCTACACTTGCATCTGTAACTTCACTTCTTCTTAAATGAACTGATAAATTGTGATTGCAATTAAAACGAATCTAAATATCTGCACATACACCTCAAAGATCTCACTCACCACCACGATGAATCCACTCTCGGTGTGAAAATGAGCAGGAGCAAAATAAAACTGAAGTAAATTTTGGAGATGGGTTTGGAGTGATGTTGGACTTTTCTGATCCCCATAGCCCTCCTGCTGCCTGAGAAGCTCCGAGATTTCACCAGACAAAACATGTTTCTTCCTTTCATGTGTTGGCAAAAGCTGCACAATCAGGTATGAAAGTCCTTGACGATTGCCTGCCGTCCATCATTGGGGAACTAAGAGATCTTCAAAAGGAGGAAAAGTGGTTTTGAACTCCATCAGTTTACTGCTGCAAGTTTGATAATGCCATACAGATTTTGTGTCAGTGCATCCATATTCTTCAGTGGCGTCGGAGAATGTAATTAATAAGTGAGCAGATCCGTCTCACATGCCTCTAACAGTCTTGTATTAACAGTAAAATCACCTTTTCTCCTCAGCTGTTGCGCGCCGAATTCAATGCCACTAAAGCCGCAGGAAGTTGCAAAGTACATCCAATCCGGTGCTGTAACACAGGAGCGAAAGTGGTACAGGTCGATTAAATCAGATACGAGTCGAGTGGATGAACTATTTCCGAGGATGCGACAGACATTGTGCACACCTTTCCTCCGGTAGCCTGGAATGAAGATGCGCACTGAAGCGACGTGCGCTCCGCTGGTGCGTCAGCTGTCTGTGACCCCCCCTCCACCCCCACCCCTTTGTCAGAAAATTACAAATGCGGGATGCAGACCAACAGACAGCAGGGAAGGAGATGTATATATTTAGCGCGATGGAAAAAAAAAAAAAAAAAAAAAACCCTGCCTGTGATGTCTGCTACTTAAAAATCAACGCATCCAACTTTTTTGCCCTTTATACAACCAGTGATATATTGAAGCAGTATTTAGGGTCTTGTATAAAACCTGGACATTTTGTAGAGTTCCGTTTATATCTAATTATAGGCGGTTCTCTAAAATTCTAAACACTCCAGAGAAATGTGTTTAAAATATTTTTGGCTCATTCCTACGCTAAAATCTCCATTTCATAACAGAACATTTGAAACCATTGAGTTTAAAACCATTAAGTGTTATAATACAACACACTTAATATCTAGAATTATGCAACTGAACCAAAAAGCCACACAGTGTCTTCAGTGTGGAGGAGAAAGTTTTGCTTGGGAACCTTCAGCTATGACGGGTCAAGCCTTAATGCTTTGACACATCATTAAACAGGAACTTGGTGTCTCCATAGAGATAGGTAATCCTTTCCAGGGGGCATTTTGGGCATTGTTTCATATGCCTGCTGATCCTGTGTGACTGCTCTCAATGCAATGCTCTCGCAAAATTAAACACATTCAACAAACAACTTTGTTGTTGCATGGCCACCGTAGTCTCTCCATTGCTCCATTAGAAGGGGAAGCGAGGGAGATGCAATCTGCAACTAAACCACTAGATGCAACTAAATCCTACACACTGGTTCTGTAAATAGAGATGTCTAAGATTTTAATTATTGTGAAGCACCTATCCTTAGACCCTTTTGGATAAGAACAAACTGCCAAAAAATAAATTAATTAATTAAAAGCAGTAGGACGGAAAGGACAGACATGCAATAGATGTCATGTGTACAGAAAAGACAGAAATATTAATACAGAGATTACACTGTAAAAAAGCTGAATGACAATGTTAGGTCAATAGACAGCTAACATATGAAGAATATGTCAAGCAACTTCCAGGTGCCACCAAAACAGGTAGGACTTGAACCATGTGACCTCCTCTCTACCATTAAGACCTGGCAAGCAGACTACACACACGCGCACCGAAGAAGATACCATCCATACAGCGGGAGAATAGACAAGGGGTGAGGCTGAGTGTCCTGGAGAACAAAACATCTGGATCCAAGATGTCTGAACTGAAGCAGGAGCTGGAGTCTGCTTCAAAGATGGGGATCACATTGGACTGGAAGATACAGTTCAAACAAATATTTAACAATAAATATGTATTAAATGAATTCTGGGAATGGGTGGAGGAAATACTTTGGCCTTATAAATAATTTTAGTCCCAAAATCAGTCACTTGTCTGCATATGGTTGGTTATAAGAACAGCTGCACACAGTAGAAGTAGCAGCTTACATTATTGTGGTGGTTGATCTTTGACATGGCTTCTTTCTGTCATGTGCCGTAATACCTGGTTTCTCCAAGTTTGGTATGGGGCCCAATATAGTTCTCTTCTGTTATAAAAGGACTAATAACTCAAAAGTTACCTTCAAGCCTGAGATTCAGTGTGGGAGAGTATATGCACTTGAACCTCTCTTGTAATGCCACCACAGTGCATGTTTGTAGTTCAGCTCATATCAACAGTCCCGATCCAGAAACAGGTTTGTCTCATCGAGCCAGTGTGGAAACATATGACCCACCTCAAGGACATATCTGGCTTGTATTCCTGCGACTTCAGTGAGTCACTTGGTGCCGTGTGTGTGTGTGTGTGTGCGTCCAGCAGGTAGAGAAAGACACTGACAAGACGCTACGTGCACGCAGTATGTGTGTACTGGAGTGTGAGGTCATTTTAATCAGTGCAAATCCAGGGGTGTTAGTTAGAGACCTACGTAAAGGTCAGTAACAGTGCAGCTGCCTAAAAATACCACAGTACAGACACCAGATGAAATAGTGTGTTTGTGAATGTTAGGTTTTCCAAATGACACATTTTCTTATCAGGAAATACCAAAACAACAAATAAATTCACATAACATTGTACACTTATTATAGTTTTGTAGGCTTCAAGCCTGTGTCCTTTCTGTCACTGGATGTTCTCCCCTGTTATTCTATATCACACACATAGACAGAAACGCACACATTGCCCAGCTGTTTGTCCTTCCGTTATGTCATATCTGGATTTGGAGCGACACTCGGATCCTCATTACATGTGACCCTGTCTTTCTTTACCCCAGGACAAGCTATGGATTTTACAGTGACAACTCTATAACAAATTGCTTTACAGGGAGCAGGTGATGGTGGCGATAACACTCGTCATCCGGCCCTCCCTCTCCCTCTGTCTCGCTTTGAGCCAGCTCCAGCTGTGGTCTTTAAGAGGCTCAGTGTGGGGGCTTGAACTCCTATTCTAGGCCCATCTCATGGCCTGGGCTAATTTTGGATGGAGAAGAGGGGACAAGAGGGAGGAAAGAAAAAGAGAGAAAGACGATAAGAATGAGTTTGGAGCACTACAAGCCACAGATGAGCGCTAAGATGATGATGACGTTGATGTGTGACCACTGATACAGACAAGAAGAGTGATGGCCAGACGGACTGCATTTCACTTTTATGCAACAGGTCTGAAATGAGACGGCCGTAAATTTGCGGTTTAACTCCTGACAGGTTACGTGCTCCCTCCTTGACCTCGGTTTTGTCATCTCATTCACACAACATGCCACTGCAGCCACGAGACCATGTGTCTTATTGTACATCTGCTTTTGTGCACAGCAGTCATAAAGTATAGCACTTACCAGATCCGGCCAGAAGGGACATGTGGCTGCAGCAATCCTTTTCAAGTTCAAGTTCAAGTTCATTTATTTATATATATATAGTGCTTTAATCACTAGCATGTCTCACACAACCTTACAAAGATCCAACAAATTTACATAAGAACACATTTCAGCGACAAAAAATGTACATGCCCTCGCCAGGAAAAAGGATTTGCCAACTTTCTGAGGTTGGACAAATGTAATCTACTTCTCTGAGATTTATTCTTAGGGAAAAAGTTCATTATTACCCCTCTTGTCATGTGGAATCCTAACAGAAGGAGAGCCAAAATCCATTTTGGGTCGTGACCCATAGCTTGAATAAAAGTTTTAAAAAAGCCCCATTTTCAATCCAAGTCATGCAGCCCAAAGCCTGAAGTTAGAGTTTGAATATTAAAGCATACAAGACATTTCAGGTCAACGCAGATATGACATCCAAGTTTTTAAAAAGCAAGGCTTAAGTACAACTATCGTATCTTCTGCTAAGTGTCGTGGATTGTCTCCTAGCAGATGACGACTGTAGAGTACAGTAGAGTAAGCGCTGAGCAGCCATGCTGGCAGTGACAACAGCGAGGACGTGGCCTCTCACAGCTCATCAACCTGAGCCTGTGTTTATGGAGGCTGAGAAAGATGGGGGGGGGGGGGCTTTGCTGGAGGACCAGGCGTGCCTGTGCTGGATTTGGGATGCGGCCCTGCTGTCCTACACTGGAATGTTAATTAGGTGAGCTGAGCAGAGAAGAGGTGACCCGTCCCGTTAACCAGCCAACCCTTCCCCAACAACCAAGAGGGGGATTTAGTGTGACGGAAAGCCCAGTCAGCGTGTGCTCCACATACATCTGCTGGTCATGATGTCAGGCCACGTTGACTGTGTGTGTGTGTGTGTGTGTGAGAGAGAGAGAGAGAGAGAGAGAGAGAGAGAGAGAGACTCTATATATACTGTGACATTATAGACCAAACAGAAGATCTTTGTCAAGCGTCTTTCTGTATATTCTGTGCACTTTCGCAATTGCAAAGTCATCATCACCACCCAGTTTCTCTCGTTAGTTGCTTCACTCTAACAACATACCACTAGAGCATTGTTTACAGTTGAAGCAACACAGGGCGCAAAATAACAAACAGTTCAGTCCACTTAAGGGTTTCATAACTTATCTTTGCAACCAAAAAGGAGCAAAAGGTGAGATTCTTCTTTTCAGCATCCAGATATCATCACAGACCACATACACACAAATACAGAAATATGAAACATAGTACATAAAATACACAGTGCATAAGTGTCACACGTGCAGAGAATAGTGGAATAAAACTGTCAATTAGTACTAAATTAATATGTGTGTATATATATGCAGTCTCTGTAATCTTCACCCATCTTTAAAACTATTGTTACTATTTAAAAAGATATTCAAAGAAAGGCATTGCATGTAAACTCTGAATGAAACCAACATACTTGTTTCATGGAATCATAAATAAATGAAGTACAAAATAATACAGTATATGAATATGGCTTATTGCTTTTTACATTTTTACAGCTATATTTTATGGTGCCAACCAAGTAAAAAAAGATCCACCAAGATCCAAGTACACGTCGATACAATCTACTAAATATTTACTATGTTTTATATATCAGAGAAACAGTGGTAGATGTCCTGTGGTGAGTAATCATTCATGCCTGCTGTAAGAAACGTACTTATCAAATATTGACCTCTAGAGGACAGTCTTTGGCAGTACAGTACAAAAAACACTATACTGTATATCCTTACTGCAGAATAGTACATTAGTGGACTTTTCTATACAAATGCATTTATTCATTTGATTTCCTTCAATAGCTACACTTTCCCTTCTTGGCCAAAAACTCTTGGGAAGTAACTTTATCATCTATTGAATGACACGAGGTTTTATACTACTAACATTTTCAGAGTAAGAATACTATGTATGAAATGCAATATAGATTAGTCAATTAATCGATGTAAGTCGATTGAAAATGAATCTGCATTATAATCAATTCGTCATTTTTCAAGCAAAAATACTGACTCAAGCTTCAATCAGCTTCTCAAGTGTGAGGATTTGATGTTTTTTTGGTCACATATGAAAATTAACTGAATACCTTTGGATTTTGGACATTTGGTCAAATAAAACAAGCTATATGAGCAAATCTTTTTTTTCATAACGTTTTATAGACCAAAGATTTAATCATTTAGTTTAGGAAGTAATTGGCTCATTAACTGATAATGAACATAATGGTTAGTTGCAGCCCTACACTAAAAAATCTTTCCAAGCCAGAGACTGTAAGCAGCTTCTCCTCGCAACATTAGTACATCAACACCTACACCACTGGCTGCTGGCAGCATCGAATTCCTGTGAGAGTAAATAAAGAGATGAATACATGACAATCTTTGGGATTCATTTATTAAATCTGTAACTTTCCAGCATATACAGTACTGTAAAGGATCTGGTAATCTGGTAGAGATAACCAACACGGCACTTGTGTTATATTAATCAAAGCCTTGTCTGACTATAATACTTGTGTTTTAAAATGGTTTCTTATAGGGTGACATTCATCAGAATCACTAATCTCAAACAAAATATTGTACAATGATTCCTGAACATAATCTGAGCCTATAAGATTATCATAACTATGCATCATTAAAGTACATACATGAACAAAGCTCAGTACAACACTGATTAGATAATCTGTTGTGTAAAACTATCAAGACATTAATAACTAAGGAACATTTATAAAATGAACTATACATTTTTATAAAAACGAAAGCTACGTACATGAGTGCAGACTGTAATGAGACAATGTAACATACATTGGTCCAAGGACTATATTTGGTCTGAAGATAAAAGTATTTGTTGTAATAACAAGCAACATACTTGAGACAAAGTATAGGGAAAAAAATAATACCTCTTCATGTGATAAATTGATTTTTATTCTTTGGACATATAACGACATAAAAAAACTTAATATTTTGTAACAGTAAGGTGTGCCTAACATACAGTATTGGCACATTTGACACTAAAACTAACTTCTCATTAGTACCAGCCCCTGAATCACTACCTAAAATAGTGCCTCAGCACATATTTAAAAAATAATCTAATAAATACAATTATAACAGTGTTTGAAGGGATCTCTGTTCATATAAGCATAGGATATAAATCCTGTCATGTACCAAACAATATCTCAATCATAATTATATGATGTGGGTTAAACCATCGTGTCACAAGCAGAGCAGCAGCTGACTAATTTCTTGACAAATCAAACCATCAGTTAATTAGAAGAAACCACCATGTCCAGTTCTTTAACTCCCTCCTGGCTCGAGGTGAGGCCACAGCTTCCTGAGAGGGGGCTGTCAGAGAAATGGCTGGACGACCTGGGCACTGCGGCCGGGGAGGGAGGGGCCTGAGCCAGACCGGGCTTCTTGGGGGGGATGGGTGGAGGGTTGCCCCTGTCTGCCCTCGGGATGGTGGGTGATCTGATCCCCTGTGGAAGTATTCCTGCAGCCCTTCCGATGACCGGAGACAAGGGCGCTGCCAGGCTGCGGTAGTCTGTGCCGAAGGGTGAATTGTTCGGTGCTGCGAGCTTTGGTGGAACACTCTGCTGGACGGTTGTGAAACGAGATAGGACTTGAGTGACTGTGCTGCGGGCCATCTGCTTGACAGGGCTGGCTTCTACGGAGGAGCTGCTGGTCACAGGGGGGACCTCCTTTGGCGAGACGGGAGGCTGCACGGCCTGTGACTGAGGCTCTGGTTCAACGGTGCCCTGGAACTTATGACGAGCAGCGTGGAAGCGCTGGTTGATCCCGGCCTGGTAGGGAGACTGGTAACTACCAGGGCTCGGGCTGCCTGGTGGGTGTTTGGCAAGGACAGGTGAGGCGCAGGGCGAGGAAGGAGGAAGAGTGGAGGGGGCGGCACAGCAGGATGAGAGTGATGTCTGGCTCTGATGAACTGGAGAATTTTCATTCCCATTCTGTAGGCAGACCTTCTCTGAGAGGGCGTTGTTTGGACCATGGTGCCCATTGGTCTCCGTTGGACTGTGGTGGCCGTTGACTTTTGGCTGCACAGTTTGCTGGTTTCTGTCTTCCTCAATGTCCTCGACCATAATATTGTCCACTGCTGTCTTCACTGGAGGAACTTTAGTGGCCCACACCTTTTCTTGTACCTCCACTGGAGCTGTAACTACCCCCTTAACATCTCTCATCGTATTTGCCTCCTCGAGCTTCCTCTTCAGCTCTTCCACCTAATCACAAAATGGGGGGGGGGGGATAAAAAAAAGATTATTTTTAAGCAGTAATTGTACATGCAAACTAATCTTTCTTTCTTGCAAGAAGATTAGATGAAATTAGTTGAGGTAGTTACAGTATGCACAATCTGCAATCTGCGTGATGAATGTGCTCGAGTGTTCCCACCTGTTGTTGTAGCTGACAACAGTGAGCTTCCTCCTTCTTCAAACGCGAGCGGAGCTGCTCTCGCTCCGTATCAAACTCTGCAAGCTGCTCCTCCACCCTCGCTTCCATTCTCAGGGCTCTCCTCCTCTCATCCTCCAGCTCCTTCCTCAGGGCCTGACAGGCCCCTTTCTCCTGCGTGAGAAAAAAGTTTGTTCATTCATTCCAACATTTGTAACGACAAAAGGAAATAAATTCCCTTTCTTGGATTCAAAATGCAAATACCTTGTCGAGTTTGCGACTCAGCTCAGTCAGCCGGTGACCCTCCTCCAGAGCCCTGGCACTGGCCCACTTGCACTCTTTGGCCAAAGCACAGGAGAGCTGTTTGTGCTGAGCCCGTTCTTCTTCTAGCTGGTCAGTAATCCGCCGCTGTTCTTTTTCCAACCGTCGGACTTGGCTCCGCTCAAATTCCAGCTGGAGTTGAGACACACATTGAATAAGCTTAGTGAATACATAGCTAACATTGTTTTGCTTCAGACAGTGCGGATGGTACTGACGCTGCTTGCTTTAAAGGGGAACTTGGCAACTCTAGTCATTTCTTCGCTGGTTTTCACTTTTGTCGTCGCATGTTTTCTCAACGAGCTCCCCCTACAGCTCTGGGACATATATTTCACAAAACTGTCGTAAAAAAACTCACTTGCGGCACCCTCCTCCCCCTTTCTACCGCTGCTGATGTGCATTTGTTTGCCGGGCAACTTTTTCGCGTGGAGCAATGTCTACCGAGGTGGGTAATACATTATACACAGTATCATAGAACATTGCGTTTATGTGGAATCGCCGTAAAGCAGTTTGTGTTTCTCGTTCGCTCTTGCTTCTCACGATACTTCCTATTTCCAACTTAACGGGACAGTAGTCCCAAAGTTGCAAGGTTGGTTTTCTGCCTGGGGACGCTAGGGGGAGCAGGGAAAGTCACCATTAACACCGGAACAGGTCATTTATCCATCCAAATGATTTCTAAACGAGTTTATTAAGTTGAAATAGTTGCCAAATTCCCCTTTAAAAACTCCATCAGTCGCTCATCGACTGCTTTTTATTTAATTAGAAGGCACCTGTTGTTGTAAGCGTTCCCTCTCTTTCTCCAGGATGTAAGTGACATCGTCTCCCTCTGCTGTGTCCTCTGCATGCCTCCTCTTTTCCTCCTCCAGATCTGCAATGACCTGAAGCAAACACAGCGGGGAGACAGAGAGTCAGGAATGAAATGGTCTCACATGAGTTTCCTCTGCTCGATAATTGAGGCCAATTAACTAACTAAAAAATTTTTTTGAAGCGATGGCATTACTCTAGTGTAAGCAAAAATACTGTTGGCAGTTAAGCTAAACAACTACAAGAACAACAACTACTACTCATCTAAATAAGTGCCATGCTCAGCCCCGCCTGCGGAGTAAAGTATAGTTTTCACTCTGAGGTTTTAGAAAGCCTAAAATGATGGAGTACTTTGTGTTTGTTGAGTTCCAAAACATACAGCAGCAATCATAACTTACAAATGTACATTAAATATTAAAGTTGTATTTGAATACCAAAATGATAAAAGGCCTTAATGACTCTTTGATGAAAGACTTTCTACTATATTTAAAATGGTCAGCTTAACCTTCTACCTCATATTCTTCTCTGCAAAAAACATGTTTTTATGGTCTATGTATACAATTATAATAAGTGGGACTTAAATCCATTGTAGTTTTTCAAGTTTTTCAACAAGTACTTTTAAATATTTGTTTCTTGATGTGTTTTATTAAGTATTAAACTAATATGATATTAACATGAAATTACATGGATTTTGAACATGTATCATTCAATATACTGAACTTATAACGAAATCAGTAGACAATGACGAGTTGTGTGTCATCACTATAAATAATAGTGTGTTCACACTCCAAACTCAAGCTCACATGAAACAAAAGGGAAAAACTGGAAACATGACATCAGTGTGCAGGTTGCATTGTTCCTACCTGTTACCATGCACCTGTGAAAGTACTTTTGGATGTGTGTGTGCCTCTGTGAAAATAGTTAATGCTGAAAACAATTCTGTTTGTTTTTCTGCTGTTGCTGAAAATAACATTTTGGAAACAAAAGGTTTTAGTGAAGAGGGATGATTTTAATCAAATTAGTTTTGTGTACCAACATTTTGTTGTCAGCAGTTGTTTAATATTGTATACCTTAAGAAGAAAACTGCACTTTACTTGATGGCTTCTCCATTCATATTTCTTAACATATTTTCCACCACTGGAGCCAATTTTTATGTTTTATGTTTCCCAATTGATTTTTTTTTTTTAAATCCACATAAGCAACCAGCTCATGTCTGCCTCCCCTAATTATGAACCACACATCCACACCCACCCTTCTGTGCCTGCTCTCCGCTGCAGCCAGCTGGGCCAACATCTTCTCCTGCATCCTCCTGCAGTGGCTCACCACCAGTTTGAGAACCACCAGAGGATTGGAGGTGGGGGAGGAACAGCCTGGGTCCTTGTTCTGGCCCCCAACAGCCTCACTGTCTCTCTGCAAGGCCAGGAAGGGGTCGCTGAGGTTGTACCTGCCATAGCGCTCCTGGATAAACAGCTCTTTGCGCTGGGCCTGGAGAGATGGCAAGAAGAAGAACAGTGAGAGGGAGCGCTGAGACGGGGCAGTGATCGATTCACTAGTTACAGTATGTCTGTAGTCTGAAGGTTAGGTGGTAGGAAATGTTTATCAGTGAAATTGATTAGCTCACTTAAGCTTTTGCACAGATGTCCTTGTTTACAGAAAGATTGTAACTTGGCTGTAATATATGAATCGTCTCTTGGATCACTTGTCTGGCTCCCCAGACGTTCAGCTGTGACTCAATGCTGGCTCCTGTCTGTACATTTTCAAAGATAGATTTTTAGCCATGTTAGTGGCGTGACTTTAAGGATGACAATGTTGGTTTGGTGGGTTAGTCTAACACTTCAGCCCAGACCGAAATAGCTGAACAGCTATTGTATGCAGTGCCGTGAAATTTGGTACCACCGTTCATGCTCCCCAGATGATTAATCCTAATAACTTTGGTGATCCCCTGACTACTCTAACCCTAGTTGCAATTATTAAGTAGGCATCATACAGTCAAAAAACCGACATCCATACCACTGAACTTTTAAGTTGACACATGCTGCTGTCATAGCTCTTCTATTTAAACAGGAAATCAAATACTGCGCTCCACACACCCTGATTAACATTTCTAATGCTGGAGTAGTAAATGAGCAGTAGATAAAGGAAGGGGAAGAGAGGGAGAGGAAATGCATAAAAATACAAGAGAAAAAGCGCTAGCATGAGGAAGGAGCAACAGATGGTGTGTGTCTGTCTATCTTTAGCAGGACAGCTGCTCTGGACTGGGCCTTGGCCAAGGCAGACCTGTTCTCTGTTTAACTCATGACAAAGGAGGGATAATAGCAGCAAGACATTTCAGGTTCAGCAGATGCCTTTGGGGCCTGCCGTGAAAAGGGCCTGAAGTGTGACAGAGACAGAGAGAGAGAGAGAGAGAGGGAGAGAGAGAAGGAGGGAGAGGAGGGCTACAGCCAAGCTGGCAATGTGTCTTAGTGAGGTTTCAACAAAAGAGGATCAAGAGATTACAGAGAATAGTATCCTCTCTAGCAGGGTGAGGCCAGAGCTCCTGACGACTGATATCAAGATTACTTAAAGGTATAATATGTAACATAAAAATCAACAACAACTAGACTTATGTTATATGTTTTGTTGGTTTCTGTTATTATATTATTCCAAATGTTTCTAACAATGTTCAAACACAGAGAAATCTGTTATTTGGCATTATATCCCCTTTACCCCATGTATTTATTAGAACCTCCAGGAAAGCATGGATCACGTGTTTCCCTTATAGTGAGGAAGGAAGTCAGCTAAGGTGACTAAACGTAATGTGGAAAAACCTTTAATACAATCGCTCTTCCGTGAATATGATTTCTGAGTTACATCAGATAGATTTTCAGCAGCAGTGGGGGTTGTTGTTAATTAAGTCGACAACTCCCATGATCCCATGCTACAACACAACTTCATCAAACTACAGCTTTTGTTATTGTTTTCATGTGACAGGGCGCTAGCGACAGAATTTACATACCGTGCGTTTTAAGAAGTTTAGTCATGAGTGCAGATGGGCCTGCAGAGCAATATTCAGCCGATTCACCGTTCTTACACAGCATCTGCTGACTGTGGCTGTGGGTGTTACAGCTGAGCACAGACACAGGTATACTGCACCATGACTGCTTCTAAATGGTACTGTATTGGAGTATAACTATGGTTATTTTAACTAGGGATGCAACAACTTTTTCTCTTCCAGAACAGATTCCACTACCTCAGCTAACAGCCAATAAAGAGCGCTGATGATCCGGTAGTCTACCAGTACATTACTTTCCCCAGATATATCTTGTTGCACGGACCTCCTTGAAATTTTTTTATGTAAGGGAGTGTGAGGCTAGGCATTGCTGTAGCATTAAAAATGTAGTCAGCAACCCACTGTAAATACACGTAACTGATAAAAAAAACGGAATTTTTGCAAAAGTGATAAATTAACTGTATGTAATGGAGATGAGTCAAAGGTGTATATTGGATTGGTGCATCGCTGATATTCAAGACAAATAATTTACGAATATTTTTCTATGGGTTGCATATAACTGATGATTAAGCGGTAATCATTCTTGACACACTCATACAGAGACAGATTTATGTCAACCAACTGGAAGCAGCACTGAGAAAGAAACGCATGACAAAGCACTTGAAAATACCAGAACCCACAATCATACAGACTACAAATCTATAAGACTGAACACACATTGTCAAAGCAAATGAATTATTTTTCTAAGTGAATCCAGTTAAACAAATATAGGGCCTGATGATGGATGTCTACGGACTGAGAGCCACAGTTCAAGCAGCATTCCACAACAGATAACAGGCTTCATGATCGTCATCTTCAACAATATTGGCTCGTCTGGCACAAAAAGAGGAGGGCAAGGCTGCAAGGCTTTGCTGCTGTTATTTGATCCAGTCCACTGAGGATGGTGTGAAGGCAGATCAAACGGCCTGGAGGGGTGAAACAGGAAAACACAGGGCACCCAGGAGAATTCAAAAATGCCTCTCAAATGTGGGCGAAATCTAAAGCCCAATGACCACACAGCATCTCAACATAAGTCTAGTGTGTGATGTAGAATGTCTTATGAATGTGGCACATGGTCCTGCTTCCTCACTGTGTTTATACAATACAGGTTTTACATCTGACTGACTTGAAAACATGACTTTTGTCTGCTAAAGAATAGTTTGATTGCATACATGGGATTCATATGAATACTAAAGCTAAAAATAGAATACCTTGAGCAAGATTGTATACTGTCCATCCTTATTTATGGTTAGTCTCTAGGTTTCCTAAAAGGTAGGTATCTACATTTGAAGAAAAATCTTCAAAGAGGAATCTGACTACAGCCTTGGCCCACAGCCCATCCCTGTTCCCGTCAATGACTGTCTGCTCTGATGTGTCACTTTTACGGTCTAAGATTAAATGAGCTTGGATCAGGTTTTCCATTCTTGACACCAACAGCACTTTGCTCGAGGACATATACTCAGTCTGACTTTCATCACTGCAGGTACATGAAATACCGACAGAAAACTCATTTGCAAGCCACTGCTCATATAGGAGAAAACATTCTGACACGTACAAAGAAAACACTGTACTGTACAATGTAGATTTCATTATTTCCCTTGTTATTTCCTATTTATTATGTATGCACACATTTCCATAACTTGATAATTGGCCTTTAAATTCTGTTTTTTTCTAAATCGCAGGACCTCTATTAAACACAGACTCTGACTCATTCTCAGCTCCCTCCCCAGTCCTTCAATGCGCATACAAACGTGCACTTCCACAACACAAAGGGAGGCTGTTTTCCCTTCCATCAATCCTCCACTGCTGCAGAGAGGGTGGAGGAAGCGAAAAGAGGGATTACAGGAAGCGCATTTCTACCGTTACTTAATATTTAACACCCAAATCTACCAGAGCTTATTCATTACATCATACTGTACATGTACAATACCTATACACATTCGGAGCATGTCTGTTATTCATCCCAGTCTACCGCCATTATTCATGCGTTTGTCTGTTGGATGCAGTTCTTGGCAACCTGTGTGCTTTTGCATGTGAAGCCGTCTTTGTGCCATGGCTGCACTGGTTCCAATCCAGCTTATCTTTTGCTGACACATGCCTGGACTCTTTCAGTCGTGCAGTGCTGGAGGCAAGATCTGTATAATACTGCATGAATGTGATATATGAACTTCTTACCCTAGAGTCCTATATATTTCGGAGTTGCTTAGGCAGAAATGCTCATGCATTCTGTTCTCTGCAAAAGGATGTGGATATCTGAAGAACACTATCGATCATAATCACGTGATTTTGGATAAAATGTAAAGAATGCTACAGTAGCTGAATCCAATTAGCTCATGCATCTTGAATCTAGAGTGAAGGCTATTTTTTCCCTATTTTATGCTGCCCCATTACCTAAGAGAACACAAGGTAAATCTGTTTGAAGTTTGTCCATTTTGAAGCTCTAGTCAAGCACATCATGTGAACTCAACTGTTAATTAAAAGCTCATTTCCATATCTGAGTCCCCCTTTTACTTAAAGTAAAGACTCCTATTATTTTCCCAAAGCAAAGGGACGACTGGATCACTGCAGGGCTTTGTGTGCCAAATACGAGCATTGCCAGAGACTAACTTCCTTTTGAAAGCCACAGCGTGAGCAGCTGCAGAAGTGAGTCACAAGAGGAAAAATGCAGCGGATAGTTAGAATGCCAGCGATAGTTCTGCATAATTAAATATAGAGCACCATAGAAAAACCACATCATTAACCCCACATCCTGTACTTACACCATATCCTGTAGAGAAATCACTGATAAGAATGTTAGATTTAAATAGAACACGGAGAATGGGGATAACACATATAAACTTGCCAGATCCACTACTTTTAACCAGATGAGCAAAGGCATGAACAGCCAAGAAGTAAACAGTGGTGTTATTGCCATGGTGATTTGTGGCTGAGCTCAACATTTCACACGACACTCTGTGTAGCAGTGACACATTGGTTAAGACGGACATGAGCAAGATGACTAGAGCTACTTCTCTAATTAATGTTGGACCATGTCTTATTGTTGGAACAAGACTCGGAGTTTACAGCCACACTAGCAGTTTGGTAAACTGGTACTTAAACACAGCATTGCTTTTAACAAAATGCTAACGTCAGCATGCTAACATGCTGATGACCAAATAACTGAAAGACCAAATAATTATGGGGGGACATTATATTGATAGCATTTTCATGTGAAAGCAAGACCCAAGATTCCACCTCACCAATACCTGAACAGTGGAACAGAAGAAAGGTATTAAGTTGTACTTCGCCTTTGGAAAAACATCAGTTTACCTCAAGAGATCAGTTCTACTTACTCCCTACAATGAACTTCCTACAGATCGGTGATTATACCCTTCATTAAAGCTCTGCAAGGGTTAACACTGCAGCATTGATCCAATCCCAGACCTGAATGGGTTAACAGTTTGTGCTGGTGGAGCCATGAAAGAAGCACAGCCATATTCCTCTCAAGCTCCAGTTAAGGCCAATGTTTATTTGTTCACTCCTACTCTCGCTCACATTGAGTCATCAGGCACCCCGCGTGCTGTAACTCTTCTTGCCTTAGATGGCCAGATCCCAGGAGAGATGTAGGAATGTGGTCTAGACACAACACATGAACATTCAGCAGTAGGCTCTCTTAACTGGCTGCTATAGTTCGCTGGCTGCCTGTGCAGTTTGTTCTTTCAATGGTGCATTTTACACCAGGAAAGTGAATAGCATTCCAAAGAGCGTCAAATGTTAACCGTGAGAAGAAAGTCTGCAGTGTTGCATAAATGTTTCAGAAAGGTATGGGCATTTTCTGCAGAAAAGCTCCATAATTAAGTTGCTTATTCACTGCTTATTTTAGGTTTGTGGTTTATTAACAGTGTCACGGTGACACAGTGTTACTGAAGTGAGTTTACAACTGTTTTAAACATCCTTAAAACCATGCACAGTCACTCAGAGGTGGAGTATGTGGGGCTGCAGGACACAGCACAGCAAAGAACACAGTGTGGGGAAAATAGTCTGACAATCCTTTAATTTAAATCCTGCCAAAATAAGACACCCTAAGGTTGGAACTAGCTGCTCTGTGTCGAAACGTGTGTGTGTGCATACTCAACATTGTGGCTATTTCTAATTGAGTTTACATTCAAATTCACTGGGATGCGTTTACTCATTTAAACTTATGAAAAAGGGTGATTTATGAGACAATTCCCCAAGAGACTCACTCCATTCTTTAGAGAGACAGACACTAGTTTGCTGCAAGCAAATTGGATAGATCCAGACGAATATTAACTTCAGACACACGGCTTTGTTGTTTCCATAAAAAAATAACTTTTCTGGCAGGAAATGACTGCCATCATCCAGGGTAACTTAGATTAAATCTCAATTCAGTATTCAGTAACACCAAAAGCGAATGCATGCCTGTGGTACATTACATACATAACATAATACACAACTATATAGATCCATTACATAAGAAAAAAAAGTATCAAAATCCACAGCAACCTCCCAAAGCAGCGCTGTAGCAAAATCTCTTTCTGATTCTGTAATCTCTTGTTCTAAAGTTTGAGAGGTTTATTCAGTCACTTTGATACTTTTCCCCTGCCCTGAAAACTCGTCACCACTAACCACCACCAAAACCTTCAGCTTTTAACAGCCCCTTTTCAAGCCTAGAGGGGGGGTGTGTTTGATATTACAAAAACAGATTTTGCTCAGAATCACTTTAACGTTATTATGTTACTAGCTCCACTGATGAGTACCTTCAGGGCATCAATGACCAGGTCCCGGGCCTCCAGCTCTCCCTCCAGGATACTGAAGAGCATCAGCAACTCTGGCTTGGTCAAACTTTCCATATTCAGCTTGGACTGTGAGGGCAAAAGATGAAAGAGAACAACTTATTTGACTTAACTGAAAACAATATACTAGACTATTTTCCCACAACAATTTCTTATTTAATTACATCTTGAAACAGCCCTTTCTTTTCCAATTACCCCAAATCAGACATCCAGACAGACATCCGATCTATCTGATCTTCACCGCTAACTTTGCCTAAATTTATTAGACATTTTATTTTAGGTGTAGCTCAGAAGTGCACTGCATAACAAATCTATATAAGTTGTGCATGGTAGCTCAATACTTTACTTTGGTTACCTTAAACAACAACACAGTTTACAGCTGCAGCAGGGCAACTGATCACTCATATGAGGGCTTATTTTTACATCAAAGTTGCTCATTTCATTTTCCAAGTAAGTTGGAGGATATTTCAGCTCGTTGAGGTGACACAGACGTGGCAACACTACAAGACATTTCACACATCAAATAAGAGACAGTCAGCTTCCAGCACCCAAGCTGTTACATCATCTTGTCTTAACTCCTTAAGTTCAGTGTTGAAACTAACATCACTTTTTTGTTTTCCCACTGCATGTTCCATTCATAGTGTGTACCGTGACAGTTAGTTATTTTGTGTTGGAAATGCGATGTGGTCCCTTTGTAGTGTCTCTGCACTCTAATCTCACAGCTGTGTTGGTTCTGCTGACAAGCCCTGCGGTGTCCACACCTCAAACATCTAACCGCACTCTGGCCAAGTGAACGTATGCAGGCCCCCTCTTTGAAATACGATCAAAGCTGTTGATGTTCTTACACTAAGCATCCTTTTGTCAGATGAGAATCATTATGTAGGATTCTTATGGATAGAAGTACAGTGCACTGTCTGACTATTTAATAAAGTCTCTAACGACAACAATATTCTCTCTGAAATGTGGCCGAAGCATCTGATGTCTGTTTACTAGACTGCAATCCACACCTGATCTACCATTCATTCAACAGACCCGGGGCTCTGCTCTGAGCACTCTGCAGTCACCACAACTTTCCACATCATGAAGTCATATGGGGGGGGGGGGGGGGCTCATCTCTCGGAGCACTGGTTGCATAATGAGACACAGGAGTCACCGGCCTTTAATATCTGAGCTAGTAGCTACAATATTTCCCAGGCTTCTTCAATAGCATCAGCAATAGAAAAAAACCTGAACATGACAGGGCCACGCCACGGTGGCTAACCGTGCACATATGCCTTCAAACATACTGTGACGCTTTTGTAGAGCAGTGTGCAGACGCGAGAAGAGGAATGACCCTCGTGAACTGCACCTACAGCCTAATCCCTACAGCAGCGTCCTCTCACAAAGAAGGCACACAGTGTTTTTAGCTCTGCCTTCACCAGCACTCATGGTCTGTGGCTTAACCACAAGGGGTAAAATGCTAATTAAACTACAGCGTACACACCTCCCTTGGTTTTGGTTTTACAGAGTTGCTTGCTAATTTCACAGGCCGCTGTAATCACTGTGAGAAGAGTGTGCGCAGTGTTATGAGAAACGTCTGGCCCCAGCGGGGGGCCTTCATGTGTCATCACGCTTGTTTGGATCTTCATATTATTTCACCTAATTCCTCCCAAGTTAGAGTCAGTACTCATGAGGGTATACAAACACTACGCGATTGCATGGGAAACACAAATATTCCCACACGTTCTCGTGGCTCCACTTCCGATCACAGAAGCCCTGTGTCCATAATCCTTTTATCCGTGTTTGTTTTAAGCCTGGTCAGCCATGTGCCCTCATCTGCAACACTGTAAACTTATTAAAAACACACAGCAGCTTTTACTGCACAAACATATGCTTGGCTCTTGTACAAAGGGACCCTCGGCTTGTGAGGAACTGCGTGTGACTCCTCATGTGTACAGCATAAGTGGAAAATGAGCCTCCTCCATCTAAATCATATCTCAGCCCATTAAAAACCCACTTTTCTTTAGTCTGACGACAGCTGAATCCCAGCAAGACTAACAATGTGCAGAGCGATTGGCATTATATTTAGATTTCAGTGCATCCTTGTGATCTTCCCTCACATCATCTTCCAGCTGGTTTTACAGGGGAAGGGAGGGAGGGGAAAATACAATGTGTTCATGCATACATGTCACAGACTGTGAAACCTCTTTGGCCCACAAACTTAAATTAAATGAGGGTGAACTGAGGGGAAGTTACAGCCTGAGAGGTCTGCAGAGTTTCCTTGTTGTGGTAATCAGGACGTCCGAGCAGATGCAGCATGTCTGGATACTAAATTGGATTTGGTAGCCAACCTATTTTTTTTTTTTTTTTTAAGTGTGTAGGCCACTTAACTTACTCCCTGAGCTATCCCTATATCCGGGCTAAGATGCAACCTAGCTTTTTTTTTTTTTTTTATGTATTTAAAAGTTATAAATTCAACTACAGCGCTGACACAGACGAGTCAACACGCGTTATTGAACAAGTCGAGCCACTTTAAATGAATCTAATCAGCACTATCGGGAAGATCAAGCGGTCACCAGCGTCTGACTGAGGAAGATGAGATGACACTGTGGCTTTTCTTCTTCATCTGAAAATATGTTTGATAACCGACATTTTAGCCACCGATAAAAAAAACACATATTTCGTGTGTGTTTTATCTCCAGAGGATGCAGAACAAACGGTTCGGCCTGTAGCTTTGACTACTTTTGCTACATCTTTTTTTTCTTTTCTTTTGGACCAAAACTGTAAACACGAGAAAAAAAGAAACTCGGTAAAAACTATCGTCTCTAACTTCACTCCCACGACACAAACACGTTTTCTGTGGGTCTTCTTACCTTCATATGTCCCTCTGAGCTCTTTGGAAACTCCAGCATGAACTTTTCCCCTGTCAGGAGATTTGTTTCACTTGATTTGCGTCCTCTGATCCCGACACTGCGAAACATTGAACGGCCAAGCAGTTTTTCTGACGGACAGCTGAGCCAGCCAATAGCTGAGACCGAGCTCTCGGCGCTTGCCAATGAGAGACGAGCTTCTGGGGGAAAAGGCCGGAATAAGGACGCCTCGCCCCTTGGATTTTGGTTGGATTTCTTTGTTTAGTATTTCTTCAGTGCCTGCCTCCTCTGGAAGAATGTCTTATGGGCACGTAAAGACGGCACGCTTTTTAAATGACTTTATAGGTTTTATTTTGCTGAAGAAATTTTAAAACACAAGTTATTGTTTGTTTGTAGTCCGACATAGTGACTTTATAGTCACTTTATTACACTTTTGTACAGTTTTGAAGGCCTACTTGTGTCTGTGTGTAACGTCTTATGATAATATTCCTAAATTTATATAGTAATTATTTGAAAATGTGATACATTGATATTCTTTATGGTTATACTCTCATGTTTGTGTGATATCCTTCAACATGTTGCCTATAGGATGCAGTGAAAGTTACACATTCCCAATTATACTAAAGTAAAACCACATACTTACTGGTAGTAAAATGTACTAATATAGTAATACTTTACTAATGACAATCCTGACCGTATCATTTTACGTTATTTAACAAATATATTATAGGAATATTATTGATACATATAAATGTTAACTGGTCAAGATTTAGTTCAGTTTAACTGCCTTATATACTGTTTGATAGTTGAATCTATAACAATGCATCACATTTTAGAAGTTGATCACTTTTACTAACACTCTCTTACACTAATTTGCAACTACAACTATTAGGTGAATTTAAAGAATATATTTGCCTCTGAAATGTAGTGAAATATGAGCAGGCTCCTAAAAATCTGAAGATACTAAAGTACAATTTTGAGGTACTTGTACTTTACTTAAGTATAGAACTTGAGTAAAAGTACTGATAGGATGAACATTTTATTTTATTTGATTCTTTTGTGAAACAACACAGACTCAACAACTCCTTCAATCCAGTATGGGACATGCACAGGCACAAAATAAAATAAAACAAACCATAAATAATGTAACACAAACAATATGTGATGCAGAAAAGTGAGACATGACACAGCACAACAAAGAAAACTCCATAAGTCGGTCCATGGGTCATTTTATCTCACAGAACCAATAGAATGTGCATTAAATATTATAAATGTCACCATATAAACCATCTGTTGACCATTTAAATGAATTATTCCAGCTTTATTAATTACTCCAGCAAAAGCATCCCTTCTATTGATTCCTGGATTTGTGGGATTACAGTATTATTGACTGCCATCTGGTGGCATAGTCACTGTAAGAGCCAGAGTGGTGGGACTGCAGAGCTGTAAGACGTCTGTGTGCTTGTTGGAAGAGAAATGTCAGTGGGTTCACCTGGGAAATCAAAAGCTTTAGACTGTAGGTGAGCTAATATGACAGCCAGCTTCAAACTCTAAAATCACTGAAAGCTTTCAGAAGCAGAACAGTTGGAGGTATTATGGTGACGTACCTGGTTTTTCTGAGATTTCAGAGACATACTACACACACAACTCCTGTATTCTATTAGCATTCAGGCACAACACACACTCAATGTTGAGGTCTAACTCTATAGGGGGTGGATACAGCTGTGTTGTTGTTTTTATGTTGCGCTTTTCAGCTGTGAGGCACAGAGCTCCAGATGCCATGTGACAAAAATCAGATGAGATATTCACTGTGCTATGGACCTGAAAATTTAAAGCTGTCTTAACTGCAAGCTGGAGCCCTTCGTGTAGTAGGTAATACCTACCAGTAGAGTGCAATGCTCACATAACCCAAAAGTTACAGTAACCACAGTGGTTTAATCACACAGGCTACATGCAGGGAATGGTACAGAATATAAAGGCTTTTCTCCATAACTGGACAATCTACGACTTTTGCTGTTACCGGATGCTACAACACTAATGATAATTCACTTCCAGTATGATCATCAAACAAATACTCAAGCTGTGTCTTGAGATATAACCTAAGACTACAATCTTCCTGCTGGAATAGAGATTAGAAACCCAAGTGCACTTTGGTGTAGCAATTTGGCTGGAAGTTACAAGACATACCACCTTGTGTCAGCGCTAAATTGGCACAACACGCACAAATGAGCCTCCAATCTATGACTATGCAGCATCTTTGTGCTATTTGGTAATTATGTCCCTTTTTTCTCACTCTGCTATCTTGAGGGTATACAGAGAGTAAAGTTAGATAATTGTCACTCCTGATAGGCTGCTGGTTCAGGGAGCCTCTTCAGTCCTAATAGAGAGTCTCTATTTCAGGCTCTTCAATTAAGCTGCTCTAGTCAGCCTGCTGACTGGCTGCTATGGAAAATCAGTGTCCTCCGAGTCTTTGTCCTGTGTCCTTGTCTCTCTCTTTGCCAAACAAAAAGTGTTTCATTTGGTTTAGTCCTGGGGAAGAAAAGTGGGCACAGAGGTCAGTGCTTGTACAATCTAGAAGGATTTTGTCAGTGTTGGCCTGTCAAAACAGAACATTTGTAAAGGTTGCAATTGGCAAAAAATATCAAGAACATCAAGAATTGGTTTGGTTTGATAAATGCAGTGCTGGGATGTTACTAACAGTTTTTTACATTTTATGCCACAATTCAAGATGGATATATTCACCCTCTACATTTATGTGACAGCTATCACAGATTTTCCAAACAAAACACATTATATCAGTATAACATAAAAGATTAAACTACCCAGCAGTGTATAAAATATTGACCTCAAACTATTACTATTAGCTCCACCTCAGCCAACTACAACAGGTAAATGCTACTTACACATTAATTTATAACATTCACAGGGTCTTTATTTGCCATTATGAGTACTTTTACTTTCAATACATTGAGTACATTTTGCTATAATACTCACATACATTTTCAATTTTCAATATAGGACCTTCGCTTGTAATGTGTATTTTGAAATTGCAGTATTACTGTATCTCAAAAGATCCTTAATAACAGGATAAATATCACTGTATTCCTCTGGATTTCCCTTTTCCTGTTTTGTGTATTTCTCAGATTTCTCAATTGTTTCCATAGTTAGTATGAATGATAATAACTGTGTAATGCTGAAACCCTGCAGTCCTACAAATCCTGTTCAAAAGAAAGACCTACAAATCAAACTTTTGTTGCATCAGCAAAACGCCTTTTTGTTCTTTTGCACTTTTTTACCCCAATCTTCCCCCAGACTCTTTTTCCTTATCTCTGCTGACATAATCGCTGACTGGAGTGTTTTTGTCAAGTCCATATCAAATTTTTCCAAAGGTGTCCTTGCTTTCAGCGAGTCCAAACAGAACATTGACATTTAGCTCAGCACAGAGGGAGCACCATGAAGAAAGTACACTTTGACTTTCAAAATAGCCACTTGAATGATAAAGAATATTTCCCCTAAAGGTTATGGTATACTCAGATGGGGGTCTCTTTGACTGTGTGAAAGCTGTTCCAGGTTCCATAAAAAAAAAAATGTTTTAAAAGTTCCCTTAAAACTGCAAAAGCCATATTTAACCCCAACATCTGGGGCTCCAATAAAGCTTGAATGAATATACTAAAAAACTTCATTCTCTCTTACTTCTGCCATATCATTCCCAGCTTTAGTGAAAGTATCTTGGCATTCAAATTGAATATTTCATCTCCATTTCACACCTGGCGCTCTGTCGTAGACGTAATGTGGAGATGACACACCGTGGTGGCACAGACACGATCAGTGGAGGGATGGAGAGAGGGAGGAGTAAATATAGCATCAGAGTCTTGGCAGGAGCCGACGACAATCTAGGACCTAATCTGAGGCAGTTATCAGCATCTGTTGCCTGGCACCCAGTTCTGTGGGGGTTTTAGTTATTCATCTATTGCTCCATATCTGTCACTTTTTTTGCATCTGATTCCCCGTACAGAGGATGCATTCAAGAGTGTGGGAGGATGTAACCTCTCAATACCCCTCAGTGAGTCAGTCTGTCAGTAATACACACATGTCTACGTGCTCAGCTCACCTGATTGCATGTGTGTTGGTGTTTAAAGAGTTTAAGGTTGGAAAATTGATTTGTTTTGCCACTGGCCATGTTAAATGTAAATTGCCAGAGAGCCTGACCTTGAAGCAGTCCTGATTAATCATTTGCATATCTCCAGAGTGGTAATGTGTCTTCAAGCAGCAGACTGTGTCACTGTTACTGATGTATTTGTTTTCTAATCATGTGGCGGCAGCTGGACGTGGAATTTAATATCTAACGACTGCTCTGTTATTCATGTATTCACTGTATATGTTGGCAAGTTGCTTTGATGTAAGGCATTGACTGCACCCTAAAAACGGTGTAAAATTAAACGAGTGCTCCTTGTTAACTCCAAGTTTATGTTGACTTCAGTTACTAAAAGATGAACACAATCTCCTGAAGGATTAACTGAAAAACACATAACCAATCTAATTTATGGTTGAGACAACAAGAAGTATCTGAGCTTAGACAAACTGCAGTCCACTTAGGTATGAGCTGACAAAAGTAGAGCCAACTACAAATCACTGGCTTACAAGAAAAGAGACACAAATGGAGGTTTGCCGTGTTAGATGTGAATTATCAGCACCCAGGGTGACATTTGAGCCAACTTTTTGACAAAGGTCTTTTCTCCCCAACTAGACAAACCAACCCCATCAATTTGGATGGCCACTGCAGTCTTTGTTGAGTTATAAACCAAGAGTACGTTGATCAGCATGGGGCTTGGAGAGTTTTATGACCCAGTCTGAGCTGAATACACCTCAACTCATTTTCCCAAAGGTGAGTTGTTTTTATGAACTTTGCAGGGAGAAATACACCAACTGGGTTTGGTGGCTTTGAGGTACTATAGGGTCAGCAAAGTTTGATTTAATACGTCATTACAGCGAGAAATTATTGCCATCTTAAACTCAAATACTCTTCAACTGAAGCTTCAAAACATTGAAATGAGACTTATTGAGTTCTTTATGAGTATACAAAGTAATGAAAAGGATCATTGCTTTCCCTCATAAGCTAATAAAAGTTTGCCAGACTCAATACTTGACCTAAGCTCTCTGATTCTAAGAAAGGGTCAGAACTTTGTGGCATTAAAAGAATAGTTTCCTCTTCGTAGCTGGAAATATATTGTGATCAATACCACATATGCGGACATCTAATAAAATCATCAAAGGCATAAACATAGAAGGGCAATGTGACAGTCTGAAGGTATTATTTCTCTTTCCTGCTCACAAATGCTCAAAGTACTGTCTAAAAACCGCTATTTGAATAAATAATGGCACAGTACAGAACACGCATATCTCTGTTGGAAGAGGCGGCCTGTTTATCCAGGCAACCATCCAGGCTAAAAGCACCAGATAGCAAAATTATGAATGGTAATTTAATCACATAATGGCTCCTACACTCTCCAAAAGTCTAATTCCTTGTGTCTGCTCCTCTGTAACAAGTATGCAGTGTGAATTTTAATGATGGGTATTGAGGACAATTGTTTTATTCCATTTTAGACAACTCTCTTCGTGACTGATGGAAAATGATCTTCAACAGATTCGATATAATAACTCAGAGCAGAGCGCATGGAAATGCATGCCTGATATGAACACTGTTATAAAACTGAATTAGATTTTCTACTTCATAAGAAATATCTAGGCTGTAAGAACTCAAGAAAGGCCCTTTATCATTTCTTCTCCTGCTTTACAGTGCACATTTAAGTATTTATCTGCAGTGCTAGAGTTCTCAGAGAGACAGTCGATAAGAGACAGTTGATAAGATTTTGTGACATTATTTATGAAAAATGTAATTAAGTCTTTGAAAGTGAACAGAGAGTACCACCAGAGGTGACTTTTTAAAAAAGATTACACTGGCGTTTCATGAGTACGTTCAGTATTTGCTGTTGATTTAAAGGTTAATAAGAATTCAGTCCATCTGCGACACTCATCAGTCGGCAGCTGTTGGCACAGAAAAATACAAAATTAACTTTCATATTCAACTCTATCACCAGGCAAGAAAAACCCTGGAGTTAACCTACTATAACAATGGGGTTTCTTTCCCCATATCAACTGACAGTGTTTTTAAATTCTAGCTTTCTACTTGCACATGCAACTACGGAATGGTTAGGGGGGGAAAGGGGGGAAAGATCATGGTAACAGTTAATTAAAAACACAGTTTATAAAATATTAATTGCACGTCTATGACATGAGGTGAGTCCTGGTCCGCTGCTAAAAGTCAGACATGTTAAATAGCCATATACCACAACGATCTCAAGACCTTTACTTCAGCCTCCTTAGCCTGAGGGCACAGAAGTTGACCGTTTGCTATTTGCTATTGCGTTTTCTAACCAGCAACAATTGATTTTACTGTCAAACGACATGTAGCTAGCTTGCTAATTAAAGGTCCCGTGGGTAACATAGAAAAGGATCCTATTAGCAGAAATGGAATATAATATAATTTCATTAGTGTATAATCACCTGAAAGTAAGAATTGTTGTGTTCCTGTTACCTTACAATGAGCCATTATTATCTAAAGACATAGAGGGTTGGGTAGAGGGCTGCCATGTTGAACCAGCATTGTTGCTTTAGCCCAGAAGGGACAAACCAAACACTGGTTTCAGACAGGGACTTTTTTTTTTTGTGGTCCCACCATAGTTTCTCCTACACACTTGGTTGTAATCTGCATCTCCACCATTAGATGCCACTAAATCTTACACACTGATGAGCTGGTTGAAAAATGCTGCTCCAGCTGATGTGTGTGTGTTTTAACAACTTGTTTTAATAGTTCTAAATATGCACATGGTGGCTACATGCATAATTTTGCACTAAAGCTGAATGTCCCTGGTAAAAAAGTCACAGCATCCTCAACAGTCAATAATCCATGTAAAGAGAACGTAAACAGAATTTTTCTTGTATTGCCATAGAGATAGCTGGTCCTAGTGTTATTAAAAGTATCATATGGACAAATGTAAGATCAGACTGTCATTTTGACGTGTTTGACTGCTTAGATAATTTTTTGTTTTTAATGCTGGAATTGAAAAGGCTTTTAGGAACAGGAAAAACGAATGTGTCTGGCAAACGTAACTCTATTTCAGGTAAAAAAAAAAGGCGAGGGTTGCTGGAGTGTAAACTGGGATTGCTAGAGCATAAACACAAATCCAATAAGGGACAGAGCTGCTAATGTTTACCTAAAGTCAGACAGCCTCCATGGGCTCCCACACACTGAGGAAAAAGTGCACCATGTATGTGGCTGTTGTCAACAGGGTTGTTTTAATGTAAACAGTAATGTAGTTAATCAATGATGTGTTCTTTGGCCTTAGAAGTAATGATCAGTTTCTACTGTAAATAGAAAACTAGATAGCCAGACATGCTAACAATTGTAAGATTACTACAGCTGCATGCACACATCTTTGACATGTTGAGAAATGAAAAGCTTGACAGGCCGGCCCTGCCTTGTTATGGTTGCTAAGTTACGATTGGACAGTCACTGCTCAGCACCAGCTGTGAGTAAATTCAAACTTAGCCTAGTTATAATGTAAATTATTACTTGTGATTAAGTTGTGATATATGCATTACTCAAATAAAAGAGACTGCATCACAGACACAAGTTACAACTTAAGTCTAAGTAAAAACTAAATAGTTACACGTGCCCCTAAGGTAGTGTAAATCATACAATGTCATAGAATTATACTCATTGGTAGTAAAGCAGAAGTTTTTATCATTATTTTTACATTCAATTCAACCATTTTCCAACACAGTAATCGAGCACAGACCTATTTTCTTGATGTAATATTTCAAAACCTATCTAGCTCACTACAATGTGCTACGATGCCAAGTGGCTAATGCCAGCCAGAAAGCTAATGCACACGGTAACCATGACGATGGAAAATGGTAATCATTTGGCGACTTGTCTTAGTTATGACTTTACGTCCAAACAAGTTATGCCTAGGTTAAGTGATCATGGTGCAACCGATTTTAGAAGCTGATGTAGTTACAAACTAACTAGTACTTATTTGGCCTTTAGAATTTAGGAGATAACTTACACATAACTGGTGCAACCCAGACCAGGGGAATAGTCAATAATGTAAAATGTATTATACAGTAATACAGTTACTGTAATTACGTGTGGCCTACAGTATCAGTAAGTGTAAGTGTAGTTGTGTGTCTTCATTCAAGTTCTCCATGACATATAATTAAAAAGAAAAAGAACTCAAAAAAGCAGTGTCAGTTAATCCGTACCATTTTAAAATAACATGTTTTCTATATGTGTATGTTTATCACCCTGGTGAACAGAAAATACACTGAGTAGTCTTTTTCACTTTCCTCCCTCGCCAATTTTGTCTGTAACTAATCAATAGTCAAAGGATAGATTGCTTTTTGAGCGGGTGGAAGTATCCCACAGGACAAAGCGTGGCAGGGTGTTTTTCAGCCAGTGCGATGTGAAAGCCAGACACTTTTCACTTTTATGTTGAAATGGTGGCACTATCGATTCAGAGACACAAACGGGGAGGACATTCAAAGCATCTCTCCACCCCCCTCTGTATCAAAGATCTGTTTGAAGGGATTTGCGAGTGTATTCCTGTAAGAAAACCAAAATCGGAGCAAATACTCAATGAATGAGGTGAAACTATTTTCTTTAGTTCAGAGGAAGATGAACAGCAGGAATAAAAAGACAATGATTTTATGAGAAAGCACAAAGTCAACATGTCCATATGAAGTAAGTATTTTACTCTAAGCAGTTTCACAATGAGATGTTTTGAACTCATCAAAGTATGTCTGCTAAACACAATCAAGCTGATCTGTAGCTGGACTCAAGTACACACCGTTTGACTTCACCGGTGAGTAGCGTAATTCTCTCTCTGATGTGAAATCGCTGGCTGTGACTGCTCATATAGTGCATTGTTTACCTCCCGCTTTGTCATTATCACTTACCAGACAGATTGATTCAAAGGCCCAATCAGACCAGTTGAAGTAGATTGTTTGTTTGTGCGTCTCTCTGACTTTGGGTATTCTTTGTGCAATGCCCTCTTTCAGTCTTGGAAATAGGCCACAATTTCTCACTAGGGCAAAGATCCTTAGAGTAAGCACCATATTATGTCATTTTCATCAGTAAAAAAGAACATTGGAAACTCTGAGGTGACGGACAAATTGCAGAGTGCAGCATTTGGAACAGCTACTAAGAGAAAGTTGAAGAAGAAAGTTTAAACTGAGTTTAAAAGAATTAAAGCATCATAGCAGAGGAGGGATAAGACACGACTTTAGACAAATCAATCTTTGACAAAAATGCCAAACGGATGTAGGTATTTATAGGTAGGTATTCCCCGCATATCACACACATACACACACCAGGAAGGAAATTGGACACAGCCAAAAATGTCTGAATCCCACTGCCCAAAAATTTAAAGTACTCAGTCATACTTCACTCTAATCTAATTGAGTTGGAAATTAAAGCCCCAGAATAAGGTTAGTGACAGAGCTTTTATAAATGAGGTATAATAATAGCCAAAGAGAACTGGATATAATGATATCACCAAGTCAGTTTTAGGATTATCAAGTCACATATAGAAGGTAAAATACCCCCAGACATCCCCCTGTATATAGTTTTGTTCTGTGAGAAATGACAATCAAATGGACGCTAGTTGCACAATATAATGATACAGTGTGTGTGTGTAGGTGGGTATGGGTGTGTGAGACATATCTCTTCATACTTACTGATTTTAAATAATAACCGCACGCTCATGTCCTAACAGCAATCTTCTTCACCAATAATGCTGTGAGTCTTTGACAGAACAAAGTCTTTTTTAACGATAGTCCATTGAATAAATTACTCCATTAATGAGAGAAATGTAACAACGTGAGCTAAATCTCGAATAGAGAATGATGTCTGAAACCCACACTGTACCTCATCAAAGCATCAGATTTAAATTGTTTGACTTTTAAAGCCCATCAGGATCAGAGGATGTACGTAGCTTTCAAGCTATAATTAATTTGTCCATGAAAATATCATCTAAATGTCATCACAACATCGTACCTTACATCTCGTTGTGTGCGTATATGGCCACTGACCCATGGCTGATTGGCCACAGCGTTCACACCCTGGTACCTATTGTACCAGTTTCTTTGATTTTTATGTTCTTTCATTTTCATGTCTCCCTATCTCCCTATCTCCCTCGCACTCACACACACACACACACACACACACACACACACACACACACACACACACACACTATTCCTTTTTTTAACCCTCTGCATCTCAGACGTTTTACTGTCTCTTACGAATCAATAATAATAATACTGCAACCAGATATTTTTTGCCATATATAGCCACAGCAATGTGACGCTAGGGATGTCCTATTTGATGGATTGCTATGAAAATTGGATCCTCATAGTGCCTGGAGGATGAATCCTCATAACTTTGGTGACTCCTGACTTTTGCTCTAGCGCCGCCATGAGATTGACCCTTGTTGGTTCAAGTGAAAAGTCTCAAAATGATTGGATTGCCATGAAATTTGGTACACATAGGATCAATTGTAACCACTTTGGTGATCCACGGATGTTTCATCTCGCACCAACCTCGGGTCAAAATAAAAATGTTTCCAGTACTTTGGTTCACCACCCAATAAAGCCTGTGTTATCAAATAAAAGCTAACTAAAGACAGTAATCATAAACATACAACCTGCTAACCATCAGCATTTTAACATGAAATTGTCACTGTGAGCATTTTATCATTCTAATGTTAACATTAAGCTCAAAGCACCACTGTGGCTAAGTACAACCTCACAGAGCTGCTTGCATGTCTCTTTGTCTTGTTTCTTTTTAAATTACCTAAAATGAATTAATTATTAGAATTGTTGCAGATCAAATTTATGTGATTCGGATTAATCATTTAATCAACTCATTGTTTCAGCACAATATAATTTATTCAAATACTACTGTGGATTTCCTCAAACTTGTTCAGTCTCTCTCCCAGGACAATGCAGTGGCTGTCTTGCACCTCTTTAATGCTTTGATGTCTCTGAATAACTGCGTTGCACATAATGATGCAAACCATTATACAGTAACTAGGTCAAGACAGGAGAGACCCAGTTGGGCTTTTACATCCTCCTGTTGTCACACCTCCACTTATCAGCACAGCATTGTGTGCATGTGTGTGGGGGTGCCATTTGTTGAGGGCCTACGTGCAACTGTAAATAATGCAAGTATTAGAAAAACAAATAGAAAACACTTATGGCTCCCACATTAGATCCGATCTAAGCAGGTACAGGATGACATTTGTATCATTTGAACCCATTCAGGCTGATGATTTTCTCAGCCAGGACTTCTATAATAATATAAAAATATTCATTACTGTATGTAATTTATTACTTTTTTATAAATCAGCAGTTCACTGCCATTCACTCATTAAAGTTTTAATTAAAACACTGAACTACGATAACGTTGCTATTTTCTGAAGGGCAATTACATGTACTGGGGAAAATTCATATCTGTTTTTCTTTTTTTCTTCAAAGTATCACAGCATTGACAATAAAGTACAAAAAAAAAACCACTTAAGGTCTACTTAACCGCACGCACTCTGTCTCTTTACCTTTACACATTTACTCCTTCATTTTTCAGATGTCAAATTTGACTTTGTCCTTCAAGTGATGTAATGAGACTCATTTAGAGCGCTGTGTGACATTTTGCAGCTCAGTTAAATTTATTTATATTCAGTGAAGGACACTGACACCTTATTGAAATTTTAGATCACTCCTTTATTTTTTCGGCGTGCAATGTACTTTTAAAGTGATATGTTAAAGGGGTATAAACAAACAACATTCAGAAAGGATCATTTACATCCACATTAGAGTGCACTCCGATGTGTAATTGGTTAGAATGCTCCATCACGTTAACACACCTGCTCTTTCTGGATCCATTTGCTGTTGACAAATTAGTTTTAAAACTCTGCCATAAAGCGCTGTATTCATCATTTCAGTGAGACTTATGGCAGTGTGTATATATGCTAATTCCTCATTCTGCCACCCCTGATTTGAATGTGTTTTGTGTGTGCTGTTGGCTGTTATGAATTTCACATAGGATTTTGTGTGGTGTTTATTTGCTGTGCTGCTCAAAGCTTAAGGGGGTTCCCAGAGTCCAAATAATTTCTGTCTAAGTGGTGGGCTTCCATGAGCAGCTGCTTTACACAACAACCAGCCTGATGATGTTTAGTTGCTGCAGTCAGTCCATCTTTTGTCTTTGTCTTTGTACAGTTTCTCTAAATCTCCACAACAGGTTAAATCAATAAGATTCATGCACGTTACGCTGTAGTGTGGTTTGTGTTTTGGATAATGAAGCCTTGGCTTGGATGTTTTTGTAAGTGAGTCAGAAGATGACTGCTCAAACGCATTCAATGTTACTTGCTTTCATCTCATTTATCCACACCCACACTGTCTCTTTGGGTCTATACTGTCAGACTGATGTTCTGGCTTGTTTTTCCTTCTTTAAGACACACACTTGTGATTTTTCTTACTCACAATGGTTCAGACACCAGCGTCTTTCTATTAGCTCTTTCCTTTGTTATTTTCTCGTAGCCTCTCAGGCCCGCTGCTTCTCCAGCTGTTCATGCTCTGTAATTGTTCAGAGGACACCTGTGGCCCATGTCCACCTTTTTGCCTTTACCTCTGTTTCGTGACCACCATGTCTCTGTCTCTTTCTCTCTAGATATTATCTGTGTATTTCCCTCTATGGGATGTATTGCATTCTATGATTTAACAAAGAAGTGACATCCGCCTTCATTTCCATTGAATCTCCATTGTATATATCTTGATTTACAATAGTATTGCATTGTTTTACTGATGATGTGTAATGGATAATGCTTGTTGACTGATTCATACCTGATAAACACGACATTAAACCCTTTTATATTTACAACATTCCTGCTCATAATACATTTTCAACAGACTTGGGCTTGGTGGGATACTAAATCATTTTAGTTTTTATGTATAAGTTATGCGCTGTGAACTGATGCAGAGTAAATTATATAGGATCATATTGTTTTCATCTTCTGCGTGAAAAGAGATTTTAAAAGGCATTAGTTAGTGGTTCACTGTAATGTTAAAATCAACTTGACAACTACACTTGGGAAAGAAGATCCAAGACTTTAAAACAATACTCCACCGGTTTAGCATTGCACTCCTACAACACTGTTTGACTCACAATAGAGGGTTCAAAATCAAAAGGATCAAAATCGATGCAGCAGGCTCATATTTATTCTTTTTCATCCATACATTCTTGAAAACCTGGTGCCTTCATTAACCATTTCAGCTACTATTCATTCACTATTCATTTGAGTGAATAAATAAGAATGAATAATGGATATAATGGATGAGTTATTTGTAATTCATTGAAAATTTATCAATAGACTTGAAACTTTAAACCTGCATTTACTGTTTTTATGTTTTGGCTACACAGAGGCAGCTCAACAAGCTTTTAAAACAATGCTGACATATTATCCACAATAAAGTTGATATGACAAACATGTTAGCATATTTATACATCCAGCAGACATGGAGCGACATTAGCATTTATTTTAAATCGTGCTTCTGGCCACCTGAAGAATGTAAGACCAATATTCACTCTCTTTCTTAGCTCTGTCTCAACTCCTGAGGGGAAAATCTGTCTCTTTAGCAGCTAAATGCTCCACTAAGTTCACTAGCTATTAACTTTACCTGCTCAGCCTAACAGGGTTTTTGTCGGAAAACTATCTGCCTGCTGCTGCTGGAAGTGACACCGGTGACAGGGAATAAAAACGGTATAGTTGCAGGACTTCACTACAAGTTAACTCTTTCACATTACACAAAGTCATTCCATCCATTGTTAAAGCAGCTTTAAGAAGCTTTTAATGGTTATGAAATGTTCTTAATTTAATACTGCTGACTCTCTATGACTTATAAATGCATGTCCTCGGGTCTGATTCCCTGCAAAATCAGATGAAATAATTTACAGCATGCAAACTGAAAGAGCCTTTTCATATTTTTCCAGGCAAAGTTTCATGGTGAGTAGAACAGTCAGTCAGTTAAAAGGAAGCAAGAGGGGATTTTTCTCTAGAGAACTTTATTTTTGATGTTTTTGTTGTTATAGCTAATACTGAGGCAGGATCAGCAAAGCGAAAAAGAAAATAATTGACCGAAAAACAAAAACAGCTAAAAGGGACAGTGATGGAGCGTCAGCCTTTGTTATTCAACATGAAGAGAATTGCGGGATTTGAAAGTATTCAAACCAATCCTGAATTGGCCGTCTTTCTTTCTGTGATTTTGAGCACGATGTCCGACATGCACGAGGCAACTGACAGCATGTTTTAAAGTTGAGAAACTAGACCACTGAAGTGATACCCATCATGACCAGGCTTTACCGTTCCAATATGTGACTGACTAACGTTAGTTAGTATTTTGCGTCTTTGTTTCAGTCGTTCCCAAAACAAATGCATAAGCTAGCCCAATCAAAATCTTTACGTCGCGAGGCGGCGGTGCTCATGAGAAATGTCTTCATTCCGGTAACTTTCGTCCACAGGGGACGCCAAACCAACGTGGAAGTTTATTGTTGTTGCTTTAATATAAAAAAAACTGATAAGCACAACTTTAACAAGTTGTTTCTTTAGAGTCAAACACATTAGTACAGTCGCCTAATATTTTTCTTTCTCAAAACTATGCAGCATTTGAAATTAAACTTCAGTCTAATAATCTACTTCATTAAATGTCAATGTCAGCCGCTCATGAAACATGGTGATTTATAGCTATAGCGAAGGTATTGTGGCATGCAGCATAGAAGAGGCGTCTTTATCCTTTCAAGTTTATTCTGACTCTGAAGGTAAAGCGAAGGCGATAGTTTGTGAGCATATTTATTGTGAATTCATGGTACCTTCTTATTGTGAATGCCACAACTGAAGTGCGAGAAAAAAAAAACATGAAGGATGGAATAGGAATAACCCTGAATAACAATTTCTGACATATCAAACATCAAAATAAAATATCGTATTGTAGAGATCCAATCTAATTCACATGCTTCAATCAAAACAAAAGGCAGCTCACAGATGAAGCCTGCATCAGGTTCTGTACTCTCATGGAGTTGGTTTGCGTTTATAAGAGGCTATAATTCATAAAATTTGGCTTTCATCCAATCAGCAAGCAGTGGCCTCAGGTGCAGGACAGTCAGATGAAAAACACCTTAAAATCTCAGCTGTTGCTTTAACTCTCAACAGAGATTGGATGATGAACTATTACAGAAATGATACCAATTACTGTGCAAGATTTAAATACACCACAAAAAGTGATGGATTATACCTGCATTTCTAAATGCCAAGATTAAATTTAGCCTTATCAGTGCATATTTGGATGATAGAACATGAACCGTTTTATTTTCATTATTTGTTTGCCTTTTTATCCACGGAAATTGTATCTAACTGAGTCTCAATGATTAGATTTAGAGAAAGCTATCCACACAAGAATTTACTGTAAATCAGCACCAAATATAATGTCTTGTTTTCCCTCAGACTTGAGAAAATATAGTTTGAGATAAAGTTGGCAAGTTACTGTGAAAAACCCCAGATGGATTAGCAAGGATTTAAGAAAATATGCTGCAATAAACAAAACTGGATTACATCAAAGACATTGCATGTGGAAAATAGTTGACATAATTATTTAGTTGCAGTTATTTGCACATCAGTTTCCCTTTCTGGGAAGCACTTTATTCAGTTTCTTTACTTTTTTCGCACTTATGCTCTTAAGATAGCCTTCTTTTTTTAATATTTAAAAGCCTTGTCTGTCACCATCTCATGCAAAGTACTGTGACAAATTGCACGTAAGTGTTCTTTAAAGTTCAACTGCCACCCCAGAGGTTTGAACATGTCACAAAAAGAAGTAAAAATGGGAGAAATGATCCACAGCACAGACAGGGTTATAGTGGCATTTGGCAGATTGAGGTGATACGTTAAAAAAGAATTACAAATATAGGATTGAATCTGCTGAAGACGATGGCAATGTCAAAAATTCTAACTTTATTGTTTCATCTTACTTCTGTTTTAGCTGTATGTGCTAATGTTTCTTTCAAAGGTGCGTACGCAGGGAAGGCATTGATGTACGCCACGAAAGAGATGGGTATACTGTGAATTTGCACCTACTGATTTCTCCTTAATGGAGTGGTGTCAGTCGGTCTACAGATCAAGTGTATTCAGTGCTCACTGGAATGAGAGAGAGAAAATACACTGTTTTAAATAGAAAAAGAAAAAAAAGAAAAACCTAAAATTTTTTTCATTCTTCCTCCATGGTGCTAAAAGACCTCAGATGAAACAAAAGCAAGCCTCTTTGTGTAAGAAATCCTGCAACTTAAAAAATGTTCAGACTCAATTCATGAATATTTTACACGATGTGCCAGAACTTCATCTGAACATCTGAATGTACTGGAGTCCATCAATAGCCTATCTGTCTTAACACCCCGGCCACACAGTCTCTCTCTCTCCCTTTCTTTCTCTCACTCTGCCTCCCTGTTTCCTCTAACAGCCATACACAAGGCCATCCATTCAAAGGCCCTCCTCATCCAGCCACAGCAGTCCCCTGAGGTGCCTATGTACAGACCATGCTGCCTGGGATTGAAGTGTAAGATAGGAGGAGTGGGGCTAGTTGCTTCCTCCTCTCTGATGACGAGGCTCTATAGGGCTTCCTTTGACACCCACTCACTGCTTTGCTCAGAGTTTGATGATGAAGACTTGTTTGAAAAAGATGGTGGCAGAGGGAATTTTTAGTACTGGTACAATACTTAACACTTGTATAAGAGCCTTTATGTCTAGTTGTTGATACAAAAAAGTTGTAAAAATATCTCTTACTAATTGCAATGTGGAAGTATAGCTCAAACTCTGTCATGGATTTTTTTCCAAATCAGCTGTAAGGTTAACTAATTCATTAATTTGCAAGGAATTACATTAAAACTGATAGAAAATAACTAAAGTCCATCAGTGTTTTTAATTCATGGCTTCCATTATGATATATTATATCAGCTATTACTTAATGTACGTATATACGTTAATATACTGTTAATTCAAAATGCAGAGCCCAAGGATGGATTACCAACCAAGCAAAGCAGGTGGCTATCCTCTGGGTCCAAAAACCTTTGGGGGAAGTTTTTTCTCATCCAAATTGAGGGTCTAAGGATGGAGGGTGTATACTGTACAGATTGTGAAGCCCCTTGAGGCAGATTTGTGATTAGGCTATATAAATAATAATAATTAACTTGACTACTAATTTAACTGAAGATTTGTTTTGGAGTATGCACCAACCAAGTGTGATCAATGAAATTACAAGGGCCTTAATGTGAGTGTTGCTTTATTGCCTAATCTTGACAGGACCAGGAAATCTAGTTTTAAGACCATAATGATTTGTTTTATCCGTGCTGCTAATTCCTAAATGAATGTGTTAAATCAGATTACCACACATCAATCCTCTAGCCCAGATAGTATTCTATAATGGCTGAATGTAGGACCATATTTTTTTCTGGATATTCCATTTTAAAAAGTTAGGGTTGTATTATATTTGACTTTTACGTTTTCACAACAGACATTGTTTTTGAATGGAACGAGTTCTGGCCCCTGCATTGCAAAGCAAGCCTGTTGCATTAAGCGAGTGTTACTATTGACTCAATCCCTCCTCCATCCACAGCCAAACCGAACAGGATAAACAGGATGAACAGGTTTACAGCTTTAAGTACCTAGACTCATTATAGATAATAAACTCAGTTTTGACCAACACACCACTGCTATCCATGAACGATGCCAGCAAAGGACTCCATGTCATCTGGGAACTCATAGCACTGTCAGAGCCTTGTGTTGGTTCCTCTACAAAAATGTTATCTTGTTGTACCGTGTCCCCTGCTTCTTCACCATGCTGACCATCATTAGCCTTCCTCTTACCAAACCTCTTAGACACCAGCAACAGAGCCTCAGATACAGGACTTAACAGTGGAGGAGGGCCTGCATTGTCCCTTCTGTCATTGCAGCCCTAAATAAAATACATGAATTCTACATACGCATGCACAGACGCAGTACAGGGTAACTTGACCCAGTGGTTTCAATTTCAATTTTAATAATCTTTAGAATGTAGGGGCATAAACATATCACTATACAGTACATCCACTGTATCCATTATGTGCATTTATATGTTTTTCTTGTCAGACATGAGCATGTGCAGATTGTGAAAACAAATTTCCTTCCAGAGAAGCTCCAGATAATCATTTCGTCATAGGGTATTGTTGTGTTGTGGAATGGTAGTGGATTGTTTCTTGAGATGTAAAAGATTGTAGGTCATGAACATAGACTGTATGATTAAAAATGGACGTAGCCTCCGTGGCGTCACCCATTGGTTTCTGAAGAGCTGTTGTGAAGCTGCAGTTGTGAAGGGCACTTCACAACGGCTCTTGTTGTTGGAAGTCCTGACTCCGCAGGCTTCCGGCTAATACAAAATGGGCAAATACATGGAGTGTGTGTGGCGCTGAGGCAGGCTGAATGAAGCCTGATTACAGAAAACAGCCACCTGTGACAGCACCCGCCTGTCACTCAAGCAGCCATGCCCTTAATTATTAATTAACCTTAAGCCTTAATATAATTTAAACAGGCAAAGAAGTTAGGGCTATAGAGACCAAAAACGTTTTTTACCATTTTAATATGGGGCTATGGAAGCCGAGAACGGCCATGGATTTTTATTTTTTTATGCACTGTTATCTCGTGATAACGACTTACTATCTTGATATAACAAAGATCGTTTTCTCGTGATAACTAATTAATTAATAATGTGTTCGTCTTGATTTCAACCTATAAGAGCTGCCACGAATGGCTTCCGTAGCCACTGGCTGTAGCTGTAGCCTACCGGTAAGTTACACTTTACGTTAGTTTGTTTACTTGACCGGAAGCCGTTCGTATTGGGCCGTATGGGGCCTTATGGAGATTGAGCACTTCTGTAGCCAGACTCAAGTGGCTGTTCGAGGAACTACAATGATTGTTACTTCTGTGTTGGCTTCATTTGCCAGCCATGGAGGTTTGTGGTTGGTTGTAAGGGATGGAAGCAGCTGATGATTCACTCTATTATCAAGGGATATGATAGGCTGTTTATGAGCCAGGGCATAGCTATGTGCTTTCATGGCAGTTTGCATAATGTATTTGAGTGAAATTATCAATATCAAACAATTTTCTTATTACTATTATTATTATTATTGATGAAGTGTCTACTGCCCATATTTACTGCTATTGTTTTATTGCCCAGGTCTACTCAAGAAGTTTACTCCACTCATGATAAAACCCTTATGGAAAACGGGAATAATGTTGTATGAGGGATAAAGTTCTAGTATCTGTTATCTTGGCTTACAAGTAAGGACAGTCATTGTGCTGCTGTATGGTACCTAACTCACTGTAATATGCTGTAATGGTGAGTTCACTACTGTAGTGACTGTATCTACTGCATCACTGTATCATTACCATAAAGTGGTATTTTCTGCTTTAGTAAGCAATACAGCCCACAGTATTGAATGTAGTCCAAGTGACAGGGTGGGTTTGTCACACATGATGGTAAAGTGAGGCAGAGGGAAGGAGGGCTGATGACACAGAGCTGGCACAGTGAGAGAGGCGCACATTGTACTTTGTGCTGGAGAAAAGGAGGCGCGCTGCTCCTCTCCATTACATTTCACTTTCCAAACCTTGACGGGAAAACAATATAAAAGCCAGGATGTAAAATCCAGTCAGAAGACGTCCGCAAATCCCGCTACAGACCAGTTTTTTTCCCCCTCAGTCTCCGAGTGGTTCTATAGTCTGGTTAATTCTGCTCCATCCAGCCGCGTTTTGTGCGCTCTGCTCGGTGCAGGAGTCAGTCGACCGACCGACGGAGAGGAGGGAGAGGAACCGCTCGCTGCTTCATCCCGCTGGATGGATCCGAGCTCTTCTCTTTTCACTCACTACCTGAGAACTCGGTCTTTACGGAAACTCTCTGTTTGAAAGAGTTGGGATTTTGTTCCCCACCCTCCGTTTTTATCGGTGAGTGTGTTCATTTTGTTTGCTTTTTATACCTGATCCATTTTACGCACATGATGCGTTTCAAAATTATCATCATGTTAGGTGAACAAATGATTTTCGTGTTAGTCAACACAAAACGTAGGCTATGTTAATTAAATGTATTTTAAAATAGGCTATGTGTGTATGTACAACATATTAACTGACTCACCTGATCAGTCAATTTGTCAAAAATGATCAAATATAGGTTCTGAAACAGTTTGAGGTCATTAGTTTTTAAAATTTAAATTAAACTACCGAGAAACTGTGTAATAATATTCACACGTAAATAAATCTGTAGCAGTTGTCTCCTTATTCCGATTCAACAGGTTTGTTTCAGTGCCTGACAGACAATCAGCACTACTCCCTGTCAGTCAGTTAATGATGCTGCTCAGGAGAAATGGGTTTGTGGTTGTAGTTGTGTTTTCGCTAACGCTGCTGATGTTGTTGATTTAACCCATGAGCTACATTTTATTAAATTTGCACATAAGTGTAGAAAATGTGGGTTCAGGTCCAAAACAGAAATAATTTAATTTATTAATGCAGCTCAATAAAATTGGTATCAGTCAGTGTATGCAAACTGCTAGAGGCACATTAGTGGGTATCATGGAGTGTATATTTCATATAAACTTCATGTTGAATTTATAGTATGTTAAAACCTGAACAGAACAGAACTGATCGAAGACTAGACTTCACCTTCCCTGGTGCTCCCTGTCTGGTTTTCCGGCACTTGTGGTTTAGTTGTTGCCACATATACCAGCTCTTTTCCTGAAATTGGATGACATTTTGGGCAGGTTCTGCTGGATTTGGACTTAAGCAGGGGAGAATGGCTGGAAATTTAATAGATATGAGAACTCATTTGGAACTCAAAATGTCACAAGCTTCATGCTGCTCCGTTTGGTGCCATGATGGCAAACTCTGATATTTTGATTGATAGTCGTGTATACTGCTGTTTTCAGCTTTATGTTTCCTCTTTCTTTGTTGCCCTTTATACCTTAGATGTCAGTTGGTTTTGGGGAAAGTCGATTCTGAAGGTGAGGAGGACTACATTGAAGACTTGACAATGGCGACAGGAGTAGCAGCGTGGCTCCCTTTTGCCCGGGCAGCAGCCATTGGCTGGATGCCGGTTGCCAACTGCCCCATGCCTGTTGCACCAAGAGACAACAGTAAGAGACAGGACGAGCTGATCATCCTCAATGTCAGCGGCCGTCGTTTTCAGACCTGGAGAACCACTCTGGACCGATACCCTGACACTCTGCTGGGCAGCTCTGAGAAAGACTTCTTTTACAATGAGGAAAGCAAGGAGTACTTCTTTGACCGGGACCCTGATGCCTTCAGGAGCATCCTCAACTTCTACCGGACAGGGAAGCTCCACTACCCCCGCCATGAGTGCATTTCAGCCTACGATGAGGAGTTGACCTTCTTCGGCATCATTCCTGAGATCATCGGTGATTGCTGCTACGAAGAGTACAAGGACAGAAAGAGGGAGAATTTAGAGCGGCTGCAGGATGATCAGGAGGAGAACAAGGACCAGAAGCTGCCCAACATGAACTTTAGGGAGACCATGTGGCGGGCCTTTGAGAACCCCCACACCTCCACCATGGCCCTGGTCTTCTACTATGTCACTGGTTTCTTCATTGCCATCTCAGTCATCACTAATGTGGTGGAAACAGTCCCCTGCGGTACCACTGCCAACCAGAAAGACATGCCATGTGGTGAGCGCTACACGGTGGCATTCTTCTGCATGGACACTGCCTGCGTCATGATATTCACAGTGGAGTACCTAATGCGCCTGTTTGCCGCGCCTAGCCGTTACCGTTTCATGCGCTCAGTGATGAGCATCATTGATGTGGTGGCCATCTTGCCGTACTACATCGGCCTGGTGATGACCAACAACGAGGACGTGAGCGGCGCCTTCGTGACGCTACGCGTGTTTCGAGTGTTTCGTATCTTCAAGTTCTCCCGTCACTCGCAGGGCCTGCGTATCCTGGGTTATACACTCAAGAGTTGTGCTTCAGAGCTGGGCTTCCTCCTCTTCTCACTCACTATGGCCATCATCATCTTCGCCACAGTCATGTTCTACGCAGAGAAGGGCTCCAGCTCCAGCAAGTTCACCAGCATCCCAGCTTCCTTCTGGTACACTATTGTCACCATGACGACACTGGGGTGAGTAACAGACATATGCACACCCATGCACACAGACACACAGGTAAACACATTCATACACGTGTGCACATTGTAAGCATTCTTTAAGTTGTTCACTGCTATGTATTTGTATTCGTTACTGACAGAAACAGTTGTGATGTTAATAGATGCTCTAGAGGTATTTTTGTGTATTTCTCAAATATAAATTGAATAATTTATGAAAACCACTTTGAATTTCAAATGAGCACTAAGACAGCCTGCCCCCATACTTCAATATGCTACAGCTTATTTAATGCTGCCAGTGTGAGTAAGGGTGGGCAGTGTAGCATTTATCTACCAGCACAAACACTCGTGGCATTTTGTTTGCTTCACTTAATGCTTGCCAAATAAGGCGAAAGTGGTTGAATAAATACAATATATCTGAGTATTGAAAAGATGCCCAGATGATACACATATTTGTACATGCACTAAAGACTAGAGCTATGTTTAGTGTTCTTGCTTTAGAAATGTTTTTCTCTTTTCAATTTTTGCCTTTTGATCAAATGATACACCACCTGTAGCCGGACACAAGACGTACAACAGGGCTGAACCATTATGATTAAAATTATCCTGAACATACATGATTAATCAGCCAATTCATTACTATCCAATAAACTAATAAATTCCACCTCTGCACCATTTAGACACCACTCCTTACTATCTTAGGATGAAAAGTGGTTCAATGTTTTGCGGAGAAATAAAATATTTTCTGTACTGTATTTCTGCCTTTTCTTCTAATTGGGGCCACACAGGAAGCACCATATTTATGGCCTAAGCATTAAATGTAAAAATGCCTTGTGAGGAATTCATTTAACTGCATTATAAAATCAGATCTATCTGCCGTGTGCCTGGAGGGGAGATGTCCCATGAGAGATCCTGTGTCACCTTTATTATGATTCCACTCTGCTCTTTATCTCTCACACAAGATGAGATTCAGTGCCATGAATGGCAGGGTGAACTTGAAAGTGTTCCCGAAGTTTGGCAGAAGTACTCTATTATGAAGGCACAGTGGAAGAATAATTTAGGAATAGAGTTCCTAAAAGTCAGTTTTTCTTTCAGGCTCTCTTTGTAGATAACGCTGTATACGCAAATGCAAAACTGCCATTTGGAATAAAATGGCAAAACAGAAAAAAAAAATTGGTTGGTCAACTAATTCAAATAAGTCAGATGCATGTATTTCTTAAGATAAAGGATAGGCTCCCATTATTTAAGTCTGTCTTAAAATCCACATGCTCATATGTACATTAACAGCATTATTCGTCAGTGTAATTCTTCTTCCTGTTCATAGTGGTTATGAAGAGATTCAATATGAAATTATACGACTGTCCTTTCTAACAGTAATAAAGAACATTTAACTTAAATTTTATTTAATTAAGTTATTTGTTTGAGGAAGCAGCCTTCTGAGTAAGTTTGCATAGTCGTTTCATTTTCATTCTCATTCCAGCTCAAAAAATTCACCAATTCATACTGCAGTAAAATATGCCTGAATTTTCTGTTTTGATATTGGCATTATATATTGGCCATCGGCTAGTTTGCTCTCTAAATATCTGCATCTGCCATTGAAAAACCCATATCACCACTGGGCCTGAAGTTTTACACCACTGATTATAACTTTAGGAAAGACTTGAAAATGTGAACCTATCCATTAACTATTTATGAGGGATCTACATTGCCCAAGAAATTGTCAGGACCACAGACTGAGAGCTTTAAAACCTGTTCATAATGTGTCAAAAGTATTTTCTGCTGTGTTCATTATTGAGAATGATCTACTCAGAGACTGAGAATACTGGACAGGAGAACATGTGGGCTGTCATGCTGCACCTAATTTGTCCCTTAACAAGATACCTCATGATGTGATCTTGTTGCATTTTTATTTTTTATTTTTTCAAAATGTGTTTAGTTGCCCTGTTGAGGAGTGACATGCTTGGTTGGAAGACTTGAAACCTTCTGCCCTTCAAGGTGAAATTACAGTTATTATTTAGGAATTGTAAAATGTGGAGAACATTTATTCTTCAGGTTATGGTCAGTGTGGTCGAGATTTATCTTTTCTCAAATAAAGAAATGGAAACTAAATGAAAAGTCAAGCTTGGATGATACATTAGCCTATTTCCTGAGTAGTAACTGAAAAGACTGCCTGACCTAACCTGTGCTACAGTATTTGTGTGTGTGTCTGTGTGTGTGTGTGTGTGTGTGTACAAGAGGGTCTTTTGTACCATACATAAAAAGGATAGAAATGCCAAGGTGAAAGCATTATGTAAATTGTGATCCCTGAACAATGAGTTTGAGTGTGGAGCCATTATGTTCAACACACAATAGGCAGCAGCATTGAGAGTTTATCTGCAGCTCTGACAATAGTGATCCTCATCGCTAAGGACAGTCATTTGCAATCAGGAAAACTATCATCTGATGCATGTTCAAGGCCATCATTTTAGTGATCGAATGCCGCTCGTTTTTTTTCTACACAGTCACACGTGTACCTTTAAGGTTTTTTAGAAATGGTTGATATTGTTCATCTTTCTGTACCAGATAAAATATGTCCAAATGCAATAGGGACAGTTTTTAATTGACACCATATAAATAAGAAGGTAAACATAATTCTGAATATGTTCTCCACAGTATTCAGCTGTTTGCAGCACCATGCACTGTAAGCCCCCCCCCAAAACAAACTTTGATTAAATATGCTACAAAAAAAAAAAAAAAAAGGTACAGTACCACATTTGTTCTGGAGAGCTCCAACCCATACAAACAAAGCAAGATTGTGAAAATAAAATATGTTCAAATACTGGTGGTGCTAGTACAGTACTCACTGACCTCCTCTAGTTTTGTTAATGTGCTGTAAGAGAGGCTAATCTGTGCATAATTACAACTGGAAGCGAACAGCCAGCAGCCTTTCATGAGGCTCAGCGTTCCCTCCTGCCTGTCGATTGGTTCACCTGCTGAACTGACATATGCTTGGGTGATGAGGTCACCAATAATCCATCTGTCAATGCACATAAAAAGCCACAGGGAAAAAATCTCAAAACAACAGTACATTAGGTAAGGTCAAACAAATTACTTGTGCTCTTTCCCACTTTTTGGACTAGTTCTACTCTAATTGAGCTTCTCTGGCCATTTCCTCAAAGTGGTCTCTTTTAATCAACAGCACCAATCTATACTGGTTTTATCTGCAGGTTTGGCTATGTGTGTGTATGATAGCCTGTGTATATATGTGTGTGTAGATATGTATATATGTGTATGTGTGCGTGTGTATATACACCGATCAGCCGTAACATTATAACCACCTGGGCACCCTGGTCGTCATAATGTTATGCAGCCTCATATGCAACAAACTGTGATGCACTGTGTGTTCTGACGCCTTTCTATTTGAACCAGCATTAACTTTTTCAGCAGTTTGAGCTTCAGTAGCTTGTCTGTTGGATCGGACCACAAGGGCCAGCCTTCCCTCCCCATGTGCATCAGTGAGCCTTGGCCGTCCATGACCCTGTCGCCGGTTCAGTGGTTTTCCTTCCTTGGACCACTTTTGATTAGTACTGACCACTGCAGACTGGGAACACCCCACAAGAGCAGCAGTTTTAGAGATGCTCTGACCCAGTCGTCTAGCCATCACAATTTGGTCCATGTCAAAGTTGCTCAAATCCTCACAATGCCCATTTTTCCTGCTTCAAACACATCAAGTAATATATCCCACCCACTATCGTGATAATGAGATAATCAGTGTTATTCACTTCACCTGTCACTGGTCATAATGTTATGGCTGATAGGTGTATATATATATATATATATATATATATAAAATAGTCAAGAGCGAGACTAAGATATCAGATATCTAAACTGTCCCCGAGGCTGAGTTGAGCTTCAAAAACACTGGATCCTAAGATTCCCACAATGCAACTTCAAATCCTCAGTTTGTAACACAGGCTTTTCTTCTTTCTTTTTTTAAATTTCCCAGCCTAAGCTGTGATAACTTGTGACATCACTGGAGTTATTTACTCAATAGCAATATTGTAGGGAGTAATGGAACAAGAATGGAACAAGAGCAGCCACAGTGAGCTGTTAGATGAAGAGTTACAGGTGACAGGCTGAACAACTCCTCAGCAAGGCAGCAACACAAGCCATCCCCAATTGAATGGGTGAGTAGTCTGTAATTTATGTTGAAATGCTCTAGAAGAAACATACACACATTCACAAACAAACAAACATTACAGACACATTAACTCTGGGCAAAATATTTGTAAAACATGGAAATGGACAATTCTGACAAGTCAAGATAATGTGAAAAATATACACAAACTTGAGAAGATATTGTGCAATGAGTTGTGATGCTGACAGCTGACAGTCAAGCCTGATGACATTTTGATCAGATGAATATATATTCCCAAAGAGCACGCACATTTATATGCTGATTCATTCATACACACACATACATACATAGTTATTGCCTTTGATCTTGTCTCGCCTTTATGACCTGCCTCTCTGCATCCTCTCCGTGTCTGCATGAGCCCAGACAGCGCAGCACAGCAGTTCTGGGTAATGGGCTGGAGCTGAGGGAGATGAGGGGGAAAAGGAACTGACTAGCTGTATAATCAGCCACTTTCACTGTCCAGGAACAGGGGTGTTAAATCAACCTCAGGTGGCTGATAAAAGGATCTGGATTGAATCTCAGCGAGGTGCGCTCCCTGCGGCTGCCTGCTGGCGCTTGCCACTGCTGGAGCCGGCCGGATACACGGTCATTTGGCATCAGTGGGACAGGATCCAAAAGATTGATGAGGAAGGAGAAAGCCCTCTCTCTCCCTCTCTTTCTCTACCTAACTTATCTTTCTCTCCCCCTTCCTCCCCTCATCCCCCATGAGTCTCCCAGGGGAACAGCTATTTTGAGAACACAGGCTGTGTGTGTGAAAGGGAGTTATCTGTTTCAACTATAATCTGATACACTATACAGGCACAATAGATGAGAGCGTCCCTTTCTACCTGCGTGACAGGTGCACTGGAAGCAAAGGATCGCTGGTTCTCCCAAGTCTCCCACGCCTCTAAAAACATTATTAACCCAATAATGAGAGAAATATTAATGAGGTGTGCATTGGAATCTGACTCTGGTGTTATAATTAGAATGATTCTCCCAGTTGTAGAGTCCTGGTCCTGGACGGAGGCTTGTTCTGTAGCAGAAAGTGAGAGAAAATGTTGTTATGCATGTAGGTCATGTTCCCATCTCTGCCTTAATCAGTGGCTATATATAATCTGCCTTTTTCTTCAGAGAGACTTTTTGCTCACTCCCCTCTGTGTTCACTGCTCGACATCTCTATTAGACAATGTGGACTGGGCCAAGGGGCCAAAGGCAGGAAGAGGGAGGTCAAACGAGTCGCACTACGGGTTCACAAGATCTCTGTGGTGCAGGGCTGGTCGAAATGTGAAGGACGTGGCCGACAAAGACCAAACAAAACTAACGGTCTTTGACTGGTGCCTCAGTTTTGCTGCAGTGTCCACACTCATAAACCACACTGTGATATATATCAGGGCTCAACACTAACTTTTAAAAGTGGTTGCTAGACTGACAACCAGGCATCAGCTTCGACTTTCTGAAACTGATACTGAACTAAAATATGGTTCCTATTTATTATATTTAAAGTAATTGATACTGTGCAGTTTTATGTCAGGTTAATAATTAAAATGTGACATAAAATAATTTTTAAAAGCTTTATTACAGAAACCGAACAAAAATCTTTGCAGTTTATGTTTTATCTGAATTTGAATCCTTAGAGTAACACGATCATAGATCTCCCAGTTGGCGGAATTAATCTGCAAATGGCATTGTTCATCGGCCGATAAATTGGCTTGCCAGCTCTTACAGCTTCCACCTCTTTATGTCGTTGAGCTGCCTGCTCTTGTTGCTTTGAGCCTTGGAGCTCGTCTAACCCTGTGGTTCTGTAGGATGTGCAACCTTTAACTTGTTAAGGTGAAGCGTCACTTATCGAGGTGTATGTTGTGCATGCTTTGCAGTATAGTTTTCTGTTCAGCTCAAAGATGCCAGGATACTTGTTACTTGTTTTTTGTTCAGTTTGATCTTGTTTGTTACCTGAATGAACAGTCAAACAACTTAATTTGCACGTGCAGCATTGTCTTGTTCCAGTTCTGACTAGAATACCAATATTTAAATATTATTCATACGAAGGCCAAGAACTGGATGCCAAATTCTTAAATTGCCAGTGGTGACATGGCAACCATTACTGCATATGTATGTAGAGACCCAGTGCAGTATAAACAGACCATCCTGACAAAAACAACAGCATCAGTAATTTCAGCGAATACCCAAAACTGACATTTGTTAAAGTGACAGGCAGCCTTTGTAATTATGACTCTTGTCCATTGGGGCCAGTGCAAGAAGTAATGTGATGTTCTTGTTATAAATTGTGTGGAGTTCTGGAAGGACTGACATATGTTGTTGCTCTTCAGAAAAATTACAAAGTGTCATGTAACTCAGAGGACTTGTTGATCAGAACACTGTCCAAGACAAGCCCCCACAAAGATATCCATCATGTGATGCACACTGGCCCAAAAAGATTTTCCCACAAGCATAAATTGCTTTATGCTTTATTCAAACAGAGGGCTAAAACTGGAAGTTGGCCAGCTTGGCGGGCTGAAGTCTCTGTTGCTCTAGGTATGCATTCGTCCGGGTAATTTCTTTACAGTGGGAAGTGGCTTTTTTGGCTTCATATGCCGCTGAGCAGTTTTAACAGAAATGAACGGGGTGCCGCCTCCAACTCCGTATTAAGTTATTTTTATACATCCATGGTCCAAACCTGTTTTGGAATAATGTGGCCCTTTTTTTTAATCATCAGTGTTCAAAAATGGTGAAATGGTTTTAAGGTGACTCTATTAAACTGCTGTTTTATTCAAACAATACTCCAGTATCCAAATGTATTTAGTGTACAGCAATATAAAACAGAATTAGCAGCAAAACTTGAAAACCAGCAAATGTTTGGCATTTGGTTCAATATCAGAATTATTGTGGATTCAGTTTCTGTCTGTTGACAAACCATTTTAACACAACACTTGTTCATTCAAATGCACAGACAGCATACACATGTACACACCATTTTTTGTTTGTGTCTTATGCATTAACATTGCTGTTGTTTAGTTTGATCTTTTGGAAGCATGAAGTTTGCGTTCATGAATATTTTATAAGATGTAAATCAGGTTAATTGTCTAGCTTGACCAATGATCTCCACGGCATTGTAAAACTAAAGTCTGGAGGAGTGAGTTTGGTGACTATAAAGAAAGCAATAATTAAAGGGATTAATTAACACTGGGTAGAACAAAGCCTCTCATGTTAGGAGTTAATCAATAGTCTGTTTAGTATTTTGCATTTAACAGCAAACATGTAATATCTAAAATATCTTTTGCCTTTTTGATCAAATGTGGTATCACACATGTGAGACTTGTGTGTGGGTTTGATTTGCTTGAAGTTTGTGTGCTGGATGTATTGTATGTTTACAGCAATGAAAACAATGCATAATTGGTAACAGAAGTGAGGAGTTTGGATGGCCAATTAATTCTGGAACAACGTACATTGTTCTGTTAATAATTTAGCATCTTTGCACCGTGCTGAAACAGAACTCACAGGGATGTGGAACTGCATAGTTTGTAAGTGGGAATGGTCTTTCACACAAATCATCAGAGGTTACATATTGTGGTGTTTTTCTATGGCAGCCTGCTTTCAGATAGAATTAATGGGCTATTTTGCAGCCTTGCTGAACCCCTGGGGTCAAAACGAGTGCAGCTAGTGGGAAATTAGAAATATTCCTGCCTTTATCGGGCCAAGATGCTCTTGGAGCCAATTTCCCAACACAAGGCTCTTTAATAGAAACCTTTCTAATGATAGCTGTGGAATTTAATTTAGCTCCAACACGGGTTCATTTAACACCTAAACTCATTTAAAAAGAATTAAACTTGCAAAGGATAGTGGTGTCTGTGAAGCTTAACGACCTTTGTTCTTTCTCGCTTTTTCTCTCTCCCTTTTCTCTTGCTGGTGTAGTAAAATGACCAAAGCTTTATCCCAGTGTCCCATGTGGTCACACACACACACACACACACACACACACACACACACACACACACAAACACTAGCTTAACATACATATATACAGTACACATTCCGTATTAATGTGCATATGTGTATGTTATCATAAGCTGACCTCTAGAGACATTGGCCGATAAGGCTTCAGCGCTGTTTCTTCATTCCCGCTGCATTTACAGTAACATGCATCAGTCCTGCCATCTCTTACCTTTTTTAGGTCGAGCAGCAGCACAACATGTGCACAAAAATCACCTGTCAAATCATCAGATCAGTGGCAAAAAAATCTCACAATACTCTGGCCTGAGTGCATTCAGCAAACCTGTTTTTATTAGAGCGTAACAGAAGTGCCATCATCCTCTTTTTATAACAATGTGGCATTTCTTCCTGGGGTTTTATGGGAGGTTTTGACTTACAATGATCAATTAAATACCAGTCACATATTAAATTAAAGGAATAAGCAGAAGCAAAAAGCATTACATTCATTCATCAAATTCTACAATATCTTATAGTGCATTTTATGTGCATTTTATGTACACAATGTTCAAATATAGACATAAAATTGATGTTTTAAGGTGTCATTATTCTCAGAACTGCTTGTCAGTGAGTTAGATAGCTTTTGAAAGACACGCCCAACACCTTTCCAACGTTGGATTAGGGGTTTGTGTCTGACAATTTCTGTAACACTTGAAAATGTGACATTCAGACCAACTTGACTTTGTGATTGGGTAGCTTCCTAAAAGCAGTATTAATGGATTTTCCTTACCTCTTGTGGGCAGCAGAGCAAGCTGTGAACACCAACAAATAATAATGAAATAAAGTTTTTATAGCAAATATGTCAATGTTTTCCTATGTAGATACCAAGCAGACACTCAGAGCAACATTATTGTCAATAAAGTTTTATGTGTTTCTGACCACCATGTGAATGTCAGTCCAATATTCCAATAAGTCTCCTTTAGGCTCTGTTTTGGGTCTCCACCAATCCTGAGGGAAACATATGGCTGCTAAATGTTCAAATTATGTTTGTATTATGGTAAATGATGTTTACCAGCTAGGTGTTAACTTTATCCGTCTGATGTTCGGAGCTTGGTGGGTAGCATACAGTGAGTTTGTCAGAGCTGAGAAAAGCTGTCTGCTGCTGGAAATGTGATTATGAGAGAAGTGAGACTGAACCAAAACAGAAAATGTGGGCTGTAAAACCTAAACAATAAGATAAAAGAGAGGCTAAAAAAAGAGAGCTGACAGTTCCCCTCAATTCTAGAGAAACAGCCATTTAACATAATATATTGTTAATGCACAAATATTTATTACTGCAATTGTAAAACTACTTTGTATAAGTAATTTCATAGGGGAAAAAAATGATTTTCAGTGTATCTGAAAGGTTCTAAAGGTTTTTCCTCACCCTCTTAAACAGTTAAAGTTTCACTTTATCAGTGTAATAACTTTTAGCTTAGTAAGCATACGTTTTTAATTCATTTAGTTAAATCTTTTATGTTCACATTCACCTGAAAACAAGCAATTTCTGTCATCACTGAAACATCCTTTATCCATCTTCAGAGTGATCCAGCTTGAAAAGACCGAACTGTTCTCGTTTTCTGCTGTCACTGGACTCCAATTTTTTTTTCTTTCATCTTTTTTTCTTTCATCTCTTTTTCTCTTTCTAGCCCTAATTGTTTAGGACTCTCCTTTTGCCAGTTAGGTACAATGACTGTTTTTCATACTTGACTTGCGATAACAAAGCACTGAACACATTAGACTGTACAGTAAACACCAGCAGCTTTTACCAATATGCTCAAATGTTCTCTTCACATAGTTTGAAAAGGAGCGAACATGACAGCCTTCAGACAGCAAGGCCTGTGCTTTATTGCATAAAAATATTGTCCGTTCAGGACTCAACAACAGTCAACAATAGATAATCTTCTTATTAGGAATAAACCTGCCTTCTGCGGGAATTGTCTGTAACTGAAAAGGGTCGGCCTACACTACTATATTTTACCATTGGTCATAATGGAGGTACATGGAGAGCCTAGTATTTTCGAGGCGTTTGTGAAACACTGCCCTGTCACATCACTTATTGGCGTGGGATTAGTCAAACCCAGAGGCGGTACCAGGGAAACAGAGTTATGGCTTGTAAAAAACTTCCTTGATTGCATTATGAAATATAAATTAATGGTCTTTTTATTTTCTAGTGACAATAGTAAAAGGGGGATAATGCCCTTCGAGTTGTCCATTATCAAAAATGAATGGACAACGTGGAGGCCAGATTCGTCCAGTGGTTACCTCGGCCAACGTGCAGCAGTTGCCTCCGTGTTGCCCCCATCTCGTTGGGCATTATCCTTTTACTTATGTCATATAAACAAAGCTAGTGGCAAGAAGACTGGCAGCCTCTACATTTTTTGCAGCTTGAATTCGTTTCATGTTTGCTTGCTTGCAGAAGTTGTTCTGCTATAATCAAGAGCTGTTACTGACTGATCTCTCTTCTTGCTTTCCACATCAAACACAGAGAGAGAGCTGCTCGTGTGGGATGCCAACTTCTTGGTGAAAAGAAGCAACAGGAAATGTTACTATAGGGAACCACAAATTGACACATTAGGCACCTTTAAACATGCTGCCTTTGAAGTTGTCTTGTAGGGTAGCATAAAGGAATTTGTTTCGGTTGCTTTACAAATATCTGAAATTGTCTATGACATTTTTCTAAAGTTTCTGGTTTGTACGAATAAGACAAGTGTTTTTTTGTGTGAGTTTGTGTTCAATGTAGCACACTGAGGTCAACAAAGTGAAGAGAAGTGAAGGGAGATGATGTGAAATGTGATTTACGGGAAAGACAAGGAGAACAAAAAAATCTTAAATTTTCTGATATAAAAATATCTTAACAATGCCATTATGCATTATCCCATTTCCGCCCACTGTCACGTGGTAGTGGGAGGAAATGGGAAGAGACAGGGGAGGCGAGCAAGTAGTAGGGGAAAGGTGAAAAGTAAAAGGAAGCCAGTGAACGTCAAATTAAAAGAGAAAAGGAAGGAAGCCAGCGAGGAAGAGAAAAGACGCGATGCTATCTAGTACAGTTTCCAACATGCTATCTCAAGATGTTTGTACCAGGGCACAAAGGAGAACCTTGAATGACACGGCATGCTATGTCCCCCGAATGAGTTGATTAATTTTTGATACTCTGCCCTTATCTTACTACACAGCTGGAAAGGGTTTGGTTCCGAGAAAGGTAAAGAAAATGTACTTACCTTAACCTTCAATGTGCTGCGAAGGAGGATACAGATGAGGAAACTGTGGTGGAACAGTTAGTTTCCGAGAGGACAGTCAAGGTTAATTGACCGTGCAGTAAAAATGAAATGAAGTGCAGAAAATATGGAGAGAAATGAAGAAACTTTTGATTGTCCTGTTTTGTCTAAACAAATTCAAAACTGATATCAAATTGCATGTCTGTGTTTCACTGCCTGCTGTGTGTTTTCTACCTATAGCCCGAGGTGCATACCTGACATTATATATGGTACCAGCATGTTTATTTATGTTTTCCATTACATTCCCAAATGCAGCTCTAGGATACAGTTTCATGCCTCCATTTTCACCTCATGTTGAAATATTAATTTATATGCAGCCAGGGTTCAGCAGATGTTAAAAAAAAGTAAAGTATAGGTTTTTTCCTTCATTTATTTGAATCAGGTATTTGTCTTTTTTCTCACTCCAGCATGAGAACTGGAAGAGAAGGTGTGTTTCATTCAAACGTTCATGAAGCAAAATATGGGATCCATTAACCAAAATGAGCTTTCTGATTGGACAACAAAAGCAATCAACATTTTGAGGTTGTTATGATAAAGGAACACAGTGCATTCATATTAAAAGGGTGTGTTTTATTTATATAGTGCCATCATCAGGGAATGACATACAACAGAAAGGTTAGTTATTGTTTAACTGAGTTGAGCCCTTTATAGTGATATAGTTTTTTTTTATTAATTATGCATTGCACTTCATAAATATCTACAGTATATAAATCATTTTTTCAGTCTGCTGGTGGTTTGATAAATAGGTCAAATGTTTTGTGGAGTCCAGCTGTGAACCAAAGAGGGTTCAGTATCCATGTTCAGCTTCATACTATCCAAGTCATGTTTTATATCATTTACCGGAGCACACCTCACAATAGGAGAAAATCCAGCACATAATTTAGGTGGTGTGTGGCAGTATCTCTCGATTCCCCAGGCTTGTAAAGAGAGTAATTTAAATATAGAACAGGCCTTTGGAATTACATTTTGAAATATTTGTAGACTGGCAATTTTTATATTTGGAAAGGAAATGTGTTTTGCTTTTACAACTGTTACGACAAAACTCCAACAACCATTGTAGTATAAAGAAACACTTTATTGAGAGACCAAAGAATTTTAGCTTGTGGCCTTTATCAGTGTTATTGGAGTTTTAAACCATTTAAGGCTAGTTTCTTTTTCCTTGCTTCTTGGAAGCAGGCAAAGTTGTACCAGAAAGCCCTATTCTGCAACGGTTTTCTTGAAATAATGCATGGTAATTAGACTCAAATATCATTGAAAAAATATCATAAGGAGTCAATCATGGATTGGTTTGCATGCTAAATATTTCTGCATGTTGCAGAAACGGTGGATCATAAGACTATGTGATGTTATGTGTGCAATATGTTTGGGTTTAGTTATTAAGATATTCAGTACTTGTCCAGAGATGACTATCTCAGGTCAAGCTTAAAGATAAATTGTTTTTAACTTACAATATAGTCTTTATCCTTATGTTTTTATCTATTTATATTTGAGAAAAAAAAAAGATTTTTATGCACAAATGCACTAAGGCAAATTACTTGTGTATAAAAACTTACTTGGCAATAAACCCGATTCTGATTCTGATCTGATTCTGATATGCAACAACATGTGACCATGTAAATTTGAAATTTGCATACATGTAGATGGGCTCCTAATTACTCCTATATCACAACACAGTAAACATTGGTTCGTTATCTGGAGAATACCAAAGGCATCAAAAGATATGAATGTTGTTGGTAGAGCAGCCATAGCAAAATATTACTGCACCTAATAGACCTTAATTTTGAGAAAATATGAATGTAAAAATACTCTTATTATATGTCCAGTAATGGAAATGCCAACTTTAAACAAGCAGTTTTAGACACTGAGCCGCCGAAGCCACTGTGCTGATGAAACAGTTAATGTTATAAACAAGCTTTTCAACATACAAGCTGCACTCATTCACAGTTTCTGTAAAAGGTATGTAAGATGACTGCCTGACCTGAATTTGATGTTGGATGCCTCCAGCTGCGCTGTTAAAAAAACCCACCAAAAATGAATAACTGTCTGTGAGCCAAAAGTGAACAGTGACACTGCCTTTTCAACATGAAAGTGAGACGGTACTGAAGAATGAAACAGATGTTTGTCCTGGCTTGCTTATGAACTTGATGATTGTAGAAAAACTCTACACACTTTAACTTGAATGTAATATTGGACCAGCACATGAATTGAATTACTGCTTGTTTGATGAAAGAGTTAATTTTGCAGTAGTGTTAGTGAAGCAATAAACCACTGCTGTGTCATTTGTGTGGCTCAGATGAGTATTTGGACGCACCTGTGGACTAGTTATCAATTAAACATCAATTAAATTACATTACGGATAACATTTTAACAGATTTGTATTCCCATGTAGCCTTCATTCTTAAGAATGTGTGACTGAAGATTTAAAAAAATAATTTCAACTGGTGTTTTAGCTTGGATTGTCAAGAACCTTGACTTTTTTAATACTATATGGCTTTCAAACATGCTCAATACCGCAACACAATGGAGTAGCCAGAACACACGAAAAAAAAAATTATGTCATCTTTTTAATTTCTCAGTGTTTTGGGACTTACCATCTGGAGTGAAAACACTTGAATATGTTTTCTTGCAACATCAGTGGCTCTTTTGCATTTTCTCTCCATTTTGATATTACGGGAATCATGTTTATGTTGTCTTGGTTAAACCAGTTAAAACCTACACAAACTAGGCCATATAGCTGAACATTTATCACGATAAAATGTCCAGTTAATATTGGTAATTATTGGTAATTTTCAATTGCCTATTTTTAGTAAAGCCCGGTGGAAAAAGATTGAATTTAACCACCTTATTTATCAGGGGATGTAGGTTGTGACTGATGACATGTTGCGTACACCAAAGGGATATGATGTGGTATGATACGATATGGCTTTTTATGAGCCAAGTTGTATTCGTTATGTGATTTCATGGAAGTTTGCATTTAATGCATTTAAGTGAAACTCTAAATATTCTATTGAACTTTGTGTCTGACGATACATATAACTATTGTTTTATTGCCCAGGCCTACTATAAACCTTAAATTAGTATGACTTGGTAAATCAATGTCTATGTTTTTAGATACATATATGCTGTTTCTCTCAAATTCTAAAGACCTTTATGCAATTTATTAAAATGTATTTATACAGTGGACTGTTGTGTTATGTTTGCTTGTTGTGCAAAAGCTCCACAGCAATATTAAAATTCAAAGCAAAGGTAAAAAAGCACAAGCATTTCATTCATTACCGTTCTAACCGACTCCATGAAAGGCTCCATTCAGAAGCGTTATCCGCTATCAAACAGGCATGCAGCTCCATTCTCGACCACGTCAACATGACACTTCTCTCCTAAAATGAATCAACAGCTCTGGATGCCAATTATGTTGACATCTCGAGGCTACGATAACCTCCCTATCCTCGCAGAATAAGAAGCCTCTCCCGGGCTTGTTATCTTCATATGAGCACCATTACTTTCTGCTTTAGTGACTTGAGTTCAGGTACTGGAGAAGCCAAGTGTACAGCCATTCTTACTGAAGAGAAAGACAGTGAAAGTTGTCTATTTCTAGATAAATGTTTCTGTTTAGCTGCTATTTGACTTAAAGTCTGTATTCCTTTTTACATTTCGTTCAACATAAAGATGTAGACTTCATATAGACTGCCAAATTAAAGATGATAAACAGTATTAATTATAATCTTGTCTCCTTTTTCAATCAGTCAGCTAGAAAACATTTAGTCTTTTGGGTTAGGATTAGTATTTGGTTCATAGATTCATATTTAATTTTATATTTTTATATTTTGTCTATATCTAATATGTGTGGCTTTAGTTCTAGGCCTATTTTCATAATGCATTTACCCCAGAATTTAATTGTAGTCAATTACTTTGAATAATGTTGAGTCATAAAATACTGTAAAGTTTCTATTTTCACAGAATGTATTCACTATTATGCAATGGAATAGATTAACCAGGCAATTATCCTTCAGTCTAAACACCCGTACTCCCTGACACTCAACATCCGGAAGTCCCTTTCACTGGATTTATTTGTAAATTGCTTATGGATGAATGTGTGTGGATTGGCGCTGCTGTAAGGTTCTTTTAATATAGAGATTTTTTCATTTTAGCTGGTCAGCCTGATCAAAAAACAGACTGGAAAAACAGTAATCACAGCTCTTGTCGTGAGCGTTATGGATGAAACCCCGCTGTCAAAGGAACTCAGTACAGGTGACCACATGTTTATTTAGAAGACGATGACTCACACAACATTATTATCTCAGAACTCAGGGATCCATAATTTTCATTGCATTTTTCATTATCCTCTGCTCATTCTGTATGCATGTTGATGAAGGGAGCCATTGATCTTCTTCTAGGGTAGACATTGATTCTATTTAAATAACAGCGTCAGTTACTTATTGACAAGGTTGGTTATGACCAGGCCCTGTGACATTATACATAAACGTACCATATTTAGAGCGAGGTACTAGATTGTTGTTCAACCCTAATCAGATGCAACATAATTTATGTAAATGCACATGTATATTGTAATTAATTAATTTATTGTTTTTATATTTTATCTTAACAGATCATTTCATGCTTTAAATTGCTTGTGGCTGATTTGTGGCCTCTATCTATATCATCTCCCTTATACAGTTGCTCTACGTAAAATAAAAATATCTAACAGTAAAAGAATCTGTTTGAAGTAGTTTGAACATTTTGACCATCCGACAAGCACTTCTGAAGAAGCATACGGGCTTCTTTGAGTGAGAGTCTTCGTGGTCGACACTGTCATAAATATGTAATTACAGGTGTTTTTTACTCGGCTAATGTCTTTAAGTTAATTACTCAAGTTAGTTGTTGGCTTTTATGATGTCTAGAGATATTTGAAAAAAATCAATAGAACTTCTCAGAGGGGAATGGATAGTGGTGACTACACGCTTACTGTAAATTCCTCTGATGATCAAACTTTTGACAAGTATTGAATTTCATCTATTGAATTCAGTCTGGCAACTTTATTAAATCCATTTAGGTAGTTTAAAATGTCAAGCTGAAAAATGTAACCGGAGGGATATTAAATCTCCTCAGCACGGACCACGGATGACATCAAATGGCACATCTTTACAGCACCTCAGCCTTCAAGTATTGGGAAAATATGTTCTATCCTGCACTGTGAGACACCTTCCTCGCCTGTGTTGAATCCCCACACTCTGTTGAATTTTTTTGTGAATGCCAGCAGCTGGGTATAAGAAGGACAGAACTCATAGAAGCGAAAAAACACAAATAGTGGGTGTTCTTAGAAATGTATGTGTATTTGAAAAGCAAAGCTACACAGTGCCATTGAACTGTCAGGCCTGTCAATAAGAATTAGCTCCAGATTTAGTGGAAATCTAATAATAATATCCCATGACAGCTGTTCACTTCCATGTTCTCACGCATGTTAGCTTGTCTGCTGTCTCTTCTGTTGTCTTAAAACAACAGAAAAGATTTTCTTTTGTTTTAGTGTAAAAGAAAAAAAAAATGTGTCTGTTTTAATAGGTTTGACCTTTTTCCATCACCATTACTTAGCATGTGGAAATATAATAAGACAATCCACTGAAATTAAGACAACCCTTTCAGAGCCATTAAAACGTAATTGAGCGGTCAACAGGAGATAATGACAGACCAAATGGATGAGTAAATTGACCGAGTGAAGTGCATATTAACTTTAGATTTCAAAGAACTCCTTACATTTCTGAGTAGTTCATAATAAATAGCAGCTTGGGTTGGCAGATTGGTTCTCCTATGAGCAACAGAATAGTCATGTGCCATGACTGTCCAGTACATTAATTTGAATATCAGAAAGCCAACAATAAAAATACAACAGGTTTTCACACATCACATGACACTGATGGACGTGTGTTTGGCTGCAGAGAACTGGATCATGATGTACATGTAACAGAATGTCTGAAATGTTGCATGATAGTATTATTATTTATTTTATATTCACTCTATATAGTTAAAGCTACTTGATATTTTATCATTTTGGCTTAAATTCACTCAATATTCAAGTGGTACCATAATCTTTTCTCTTTACTGAACAGAAAAACAATCTAGTATCCCATATAGCTCAGTGTACAGATACAATACAACAAATGTATTTATTTCAACAGTAAGTTTTGTAATTCTTTCAGAAAATGAAAAGTGGAATTAGGTTAGATTTTGTTTTAACGAGAGACACAGAGTTCCACATCACAGCAATAGAGAAAAGTATTTTCCAGATAATTTAACCCCGTTATTTGACACATTTGTAGTATCTTAATTTTTATTATTTATTATTTTTAATTTTCATGTTGATCTCCACCTCACCAATATATATATATATATATACACACACAGTATATATACAGTATATATACAGTATATTTGAAGATTGTGACTGTTTTTATTTTTTTCCAAGAGCAGGAAAAAAAAATCAATTGCGTGCTATAGTTGAAAGAATCTGTTTTGCAGTCCAGTGAACATTAAGGTGCTTTTGAAGATAAAAAAAAACAAGATCACAAGAAAGAAAACATTCTTCAGGCACTCTTAGGCAGAGGAAAGAGAAGTTATATTAAAAGCCTTTAATAAAGCAGCGAGTGGTTTCGACCTCACAGGGTCTTATTGCATCACATAATGAAATAACCAACAGACACAAAGAAAACAGCTCTCACAATTATATTAAAATATTGATATAATTAAGAAAATGCCATACAAATCATATCAGTTTGATTTAGTCCCATCAATAAGTACAATTTAAGAAGGCTGTGTATGAAAAGGGTTCATTATCTATTTCTTCATTCAAACCTGGATGTACTAAATTATCTATAGGTTTTATAGATGTCACCCTCTCTGATGGACTGTTCATCACATTCACACAGAAAGATGTTTAATTGCGTTTTTTCAGTGTATTCATTACATGGGCAAGCCTATTTTGTTTCAACATTGTAGTGTTATTCTTTTAGAAGTTCGAGCTACTGTAGAATATCTTCTGCTGTTTTGCTTCACTGAGATGTTTTTGATGCTGATGATGCACGGTCAGTTCATCTTCAGAGGCTGAAATGATCAAGTGTTCGCTCGCTTTTATCATATCCCTCAAAAAGCTAGTTTTCTGTGGAGTAGTTCTGTATCTTCCTATCATGTGTTGATTGAGTAACTTTCTTTTCCACACTTTTTAGTGACAACACTGTAAACAAAGATTCTTGACGTTCCAAAGATTTGTTTTCACCGTAGCATTAAAAACAGACTTGACACTATTGAGGTCCCAAGAAAATGAAAAATACCCTTCCTCTGATTTCTTGTGTCATTATATGCACATATTTAACTTTTAACCCCCATTTCCTTTCTAGATCAGTGTCCGATTAAATCATCTTAATATTTACCACATCGTGTACAAAAAGGCATACATAACTTGAAATGTGTAACAGTGTTTTGCTGCATTTTCAGGCAGAAGTTCAGCATTGAACTGGAATTCAGAGGAGAGACTATTTGACTTTCATATTAGTCTCAGGCTTTTGCTTTCAGGGCCATTAAATGTATTATTGGTCTCATTATAGTATTGTGTATTTTTGATTTGCTTGTTTGGACACCACTGTGGTTTCTGAATTTTTCTAAGTGGGCCATAACGAGGCACCAATGTCATTTGCACTTTTTGCTTAATTTAATGGGACTTCTTGGTGGCAAGGGTTCAGATATAAAGGGTACACAGGATTCCCCCGCTGTTGCTCATGGCACTGTGTGTGTGGAAGCCCATTTTACTTCCATTTATTTTGCACATGTGAATTATTGTTTGCCAGTTCTTCATAAAACTCTCAGGAGATTGCATAGATTTGTTTTCCACACGGCTGTCACCTCTCATCTAACAGTGATTGCCACTATTGATTTCTTGTGTTTCCAGCCTCAGTAGAGCTCATCTCTGCTTGTTGTATCCGAACATTTTAATAATAATTTAAGACCAGGGTTAGTAAATGGAACTGCGGTTTACCAGGGAGTAATAATCTTGGTCTCATGGTGGCAGATGTCAGTCAGTCAAATGAAATAGTTCAAAAAGTTTGATTGCTTTTGTTGTCCTTACACAGTGTTTTCTGAACTGTCCCTGTTGAAAATAAATCAATTTTATGCGGTGACAGCACCATGGTTAAAGTTTGGTTAGGTTAAGACAAGTTGATTAAGTTTAGGGGAAAGATCATGGTATGGGTTCAAATGGCTACTCCGATAAGGTTAGGAGACCTTTGTCGTCACGGTTACACAGGGTTCGAGTTACGTTGGAGCCAGTGGGAGCTGAGCTTCCATGAATGCAGTGAAAATCATACATCTGTAGGGGTCTCATACATTACCACAACCATGATTTTAATGGTAAATAATACATGTAATAAGTATTATTTCCATTAACGTTACATTATCTTAACTACTACTATTAGACTCTGTATTGACTGTTTGCTTGGATTTACAACTCATAAAACGATGCGTCCTACCATTAGTGAAGCACTACATATTGCATCTACTTTCATATGTATATGAAATCTATATACCAAAAAGGCCAGAATTGTGTTCTCTCTTTGAGAAATGGGTCTCGGTTGGTATATATTAAAACTGTAGCAATATCGCAGTGCAGTTTCTAGTTGTTGCAGTCTACTTTATCCAGTTGTTTCAACTAGATGGATGCTGTGAGTGTGTGTGTGAGTGAAAGTGTTGAACACCATGTAATGAATGGTTAAGTCTCTCTTTCTTGTCAATCCATCCACCGCAGCCTCCTTCCTACATGTATTGTGTTGCTGCTGCCCTTCTTCAGAGGAGGACAGTCCTTTCATGTGGCCTCTTCACAATAAAAGCCACCCTGTGGTTTGTGAGTTGTATGCTATAAATCAGCAGCAGAAGGATGTAATGTGTGCGTTTGCAGACAGTTAATACAGCTCTGATTCAACTGTAGGAGAGCTATCACAGGGAGACTTCTGTCTGTCAGATACAACTGTGAACAGTACCGGTGAAGTACATTCAGACATCATTTCCTGTGAATCCTCAGACATGTGCAAGTTATGTGAAAAGCAGACTCCACCAGTAACAATGAAACCCCTATTTATATATATAGACATAATTACAGAATACACTGAATGGCTCTTGCAATTGCGGACCCTTTGGACAAAGGGTTCATTAACACCACATGTTGTGTCATGTTATTTAGTGAGGTCAGACCACAGACATGTAAGAGTTTCATGGTACTGGCAGCCACCAGTGAAGTATATATATATATATATGAATATATATCAGATAGGTTGCCATGACATTTTGTACAGACACTTACTATACCCAAAGAATGAATCCTACTTACTTTGGTGATACCCTGACTTTTAGCCTAGCACCACCAAGCAGGTTGACATTTTTGATTTTTACTGAAATATCTTGACTGTTATATGGATTGCTATGAAATTTGATACATACATGCAAGGTACTTATCCCCTCACTATTCCTCTCAAACCACCAGCGACTAATACCAGCAAAATTGATGACATGCACTTTGCTTGTACATGTATTGTGCTTGTTTTTCAGATGTCGAGCTAATGCTAACTGTGGGAAAATTAGAAAATCTAATGGAATATGTAATTAACTGCACTTATGATATCCTCTCCTGTTGTTTGTACAACCTTCTCTTAAATACATAAAGGAGATCAGTGCACTTTATTGACAGCAGATGTCAAGCCAACTGTGCTTCCAGGCTGGTGTGTGTTTGATAAATAACACACACACATTGAGAACCACTGATCTAAACCAATATTGTGAAGTTTTTAATGGCCAAACCAGAAGGTGAACTGTAGAAATTACAGCCTAATTTTCCCAATTAACACAACATGTGGTCCTCCAATAACAAGAGTTTGTAGGTCAGCACTAACTGGAGGTAGGTAGCAGCGTATCAGAAAAAACTCTCTAATTTGTCATTTTGGGGGAAGGGACATGGATAGGCAATTTATGTCATGTAGTCAGTTAAACAGTCTTCTCAATGTAGCACACATAGCAAGTCTGGTTGATATACATCATTTAAAGGGCCCACCTGTTGAAATAGTGACCTGTGAAGATTTATTTTTCTTGTTTCTGGAAATATCTCTCTTCTCCTCAGCGGCTTTGCTCCTTCATCCTGGAAATCCTTGACATCCTTTTTGTGAGGTTACATGAGAGCTTCACTCACCTCTATATTTAGCTGATGCTATAATGACGAATCTGTTGGGCTGACAGAATTCAATTACATAAACATAGCGTTTTCAGAAGCACTCTAATCTCAAGAGTGATTTTTCCGCTGCTACTACTGATAAATGAGAACTCTTAGTAGTATTGAAGGTTTATAGTGTTAAAACTCTTCAGAGTTCATTTAAATGATCATATGGTCCACTCTGCCTATTTCTTGAAGCATCCCAACTCAGAAACATTAACTTTAAAAACACTCCCTACATTTGTTGGTACTTTTAAACTACTGTCCACAGTCTTTTCTCTGCGCTTTCTCCGCTCTCTCATACAGTAGTGGGTACATAGGTGTAAATAATTTAACACATCGTATTGCTGTTTGGTTTACCTTTGTAAGGCATTGGCATGGCACTGGTAGGACTATGCACCAGTGAAGTTGTCTCACTGAGCTCACACACTGACTGGTCCCTGGGGGTTATTGGAAATCCTCACATCGGCAGAGACTGTGCTGACTGCAGTGGGTCCATAAACAAAAAGGAAAACATCCCAGGAAAGCTTTAAAAGCTTGTAGCTACCCAAACTGTGTCTTTGTTAAAAAAAAGATTCAATAGAAATTGCAGAAATAGAGGCAGATGAGATAAGTAGAGCATAGTCATTCCATACTGGGCTGGAAGGTTAAATACGGCTAAGAGTGTACAGCCTCAAAGAGGGTTTACACAGGTAGAGCCGTTGTTTTGAGCTAAATGCTAATGCTAGCATGACAACATGCTCACAGTGACAGTGCTAACATGCTGGTGTTTAGTAGATGTAGCATGAATATAAAGTACAGCTGAGACTGATGGGAGTGTCATTAGGTTTGCAGGTATATGGTCATAAAGCAAGTACTGGATGAATTGAAATGTTGACATGATTATTGCAGATAGATGACAAGTGTGGGGATCTCCAAAGTTACTACATTTCATAGTGTAAGGAAAAGAAATACTTCTTTAAGGACAGGCACATAAACATTTTGACATGAAGGATGTAAGTGGGATGAAAAAGTCAATAGACTTTTTTCACAGCCAACATTTTGACATGAAATAGTAAGGTAATCACTAAGGTGACCAGGTGTTCCTGTTAATGCGGGACTGTACAGCAATTTTACCCTGCCCTCCCATATATTTAGCATTTTTATTGCCTCTAATTTCAAACTACTGCAGCAGTGACATTTTTGGCTTTTAAATGGTAATGGTAAATGGACTGTACTTGTGTAACGCCTTTCTAGTCTTCCGACCACTCAAAGCGCTTTCACACACCACATGCCACATTCACCCATTCACACACATTCATACAGTGATGGCAGAGGCTCATCACAAACAGAAACTAACTCATTCATTCACATTCACACACTGATGCACAGATTCAGGAGCAATTTGGGGTTCAGTATCTTGCCGTCAACCACTAACCTTCTGTTTAGAGGATGAGCCACTCTACCTCCTGAGCCACAGCCGTCCTTTTTATCCAATGGCTGTGAATAAAGCAGGGAAGACTTTTATCAAAGGACTATGTTTGATGTCAATCAAACTCTGCACGCATGGGTGAAATGTGCAGGTGTTTTTGCTACGTTACGCCCAATGGGTAAAATTGCGAGTCATCGCAACAAGCCATGCCGATTTTGGAGGAATAGGATGGAAATTACTTGTCTCTCAAAAAAAGGTGCAATCTATGGATGCATTCCTACTGAAACCCAAAGGTGACTGCCAGACAGATAAGGTAACAGCAGCTGAAATAACTAGCTTTTACCACAGCACTTCCAATCATACATGTTAGCAGACTCTGGTAGTAAGCTATTTTACCAGACTTGGAGATTGCAAAAAAAATGTCATATGGTCATACAAAAGCAGCAGCAATAGTTACAGATGTGCTTGTGGATAGTTGTTTGAGTACATTAAAAACACCAATGGTTCGACCCCAAAGTAGACAGAAACCACTATATGTTAGATATTGGACACCAGAGTTATGTTTGAAAAGCAAGATCCTTGTCATTTATGAGGATAGCAATGAGTCATTTGCTACCATACACTGCTAGACTACAAACAAATTAAAAGAAAATGACCTGTGACTGGACATGATTTCAGAATACACTGCTGATAATGCCATGAAGTGTACATTACAGCAAAAACAATTTCGTTTTCCAGAAGTTAAAAGCAGACAAGAGGCACCTTAAAGGCAAGTTGTATGACCACCAGTGGGTAAAACAAGTTGGATGTTGACAACGAGTCCATAGTGTACAAAATAGTCATTTTTCAGCATCTTCAAAATGTACAAAAGAATTGGAAGCAGTGTTCCCATTTGTAGAAGAAGATTATCAGGAAGAAATCGTGGAGAGAAGAGCTCCTGTTGTGGAGAGGTGGTCAACTTTGCTACAAGGCACGAAGACACCAAATATGTCTGCTGTTGCATATTTTCTCTTCAGCATCCCTGTTACTAATACTTCTGCAGAGAGAGTGAATTTCCTCATGGCAGCGGCGTGGACTGATGAATGGGTCTGCTGCTCTGTGGAGCTTATCAAGTGTCAAGTCAAGAACAACTCTGGATATAGTTGTAAGGAATTCTACACTTTCTCACACAAGGAGACGGCATTATTGGAAGCTGCCAGTGTTTGGTTTGATTACTTTGAAATGTAGTTACTGAATACAAAAAAAAAATGTTATCTAACCTGAATACACATTGAATAAACATTTTCAGTGCAAATAAAGTTAATTTTGCATATTCAACATTTGCAGTTGCTCAAATCTTATATTTACATAAAGGACCAATGTGTACGATTTATTGGCATCTAGCCGCATGGTTGGAGACTGCAACTCCATCGCTTCACCCTCCCCTTCCAAGTGCAAAGGACAAACTACAGTTGCTGTGAAACACACATAAAATGCATGTTTCCAAATCTAGAGCGGGTGTTTGATTTGTCCATTCTAGGCTGCAGTAGAAAAATGACAGCCTCTGTGGATGACGCCCTGTGGTGTCTGTTAACGGATCATTCTAAGGTAACAAAAACACAAGAATCTTTATTTTCAAGTGATCACTAATTAATATTATATTGCATTTGTGCTCATTCTCCTAACAATCCCCTGATACTTTAGTCCCGGTGAGTTTGACATTTTCAGTTTTTCTAATGACTAATGAAAGGACTCTTCTCAGCGACTAATGTGTGGAGAGAATTTTGTTCCTTTATTATTCAATCAAATAGAATAGATTTGAAACCAAAAAAGAGATTTGAGAGCAAAAAAGAGTAATTGGCAATCAAAATATATATTTTTTTGAGATCACAGGGATTACAGGGAGCCGTATACAACGTAGGGCTGTGATTTAAACATTTAGTATTGCATGGTACTCGCAGTGCCAAAACGTCACGCTTCCTATACAACAGTACTACCGTGGATTACTAAACTACCGCTGAACGCAGTGCCAGTTTCCACTGTGTGGCGGGCTGCCGCTACTCCTCCCGGCTCCCGTTCTCGCTACAGCTGTTCTAATGTCAACAAACACACGTGGCGAATAATTAAAATCACAGGACGTGTCTTTTGGTCTGATTATACAGATCAGTGGTGCTGAAATTTGCGTTTCTCTTCTATAGCTTGCACATTCTAAATCTCTGAGGTCAAAAGCATCATTCACTGTCATTTAAGTTCGACCGTCTGACGCAGCTGCTCCTGTATAGACCAGTAATGCTGGCTGGTTAGAAATATGTGTGTGAATTTGTTAAATTGTTCGCCACGTGTGTAGATTATATATAGATGTAGGACAGAAAAACTAAACACACATGAACATAGAGACAAATGTCGCTGTAGGCTGCAGCTGGGTCTCTTTGGCCTTCATGTAATATCAGTGAACCATTTCTTTCACTGGGCCATGACTCTCCAAGGACCCCGTAACAAGGTAACCAAATGTGTTATTTCCTCTGAAGGTCATTTCATTCAAGGTGTTGTACATACGGCAAAAAGACCTGCTGTCCAAGGACATTAGTTTCATCTTGGGAGAAATCAACAAGTGCACTGCTTCTTAAAAACAGAATACTCATGTCTAATGCTCTGATAATGTATTCCTCCTATTCCCACATGTCTTTGTCCACAGTCCCACTACAAAGTCAGTTACCAATGGTCTGCTGTTGAATCATAAAAAGAGCAAAATGAATGTCAGCATTTTTTTTTTAAGGTATTTGTCATCTTCAGTTGCTATGACGAACTGTATGGCAACTGATGGTGTTAGATAGGTAATCGTAGCGTAGCAACAGTAAAGGGCAAGACTAAGTGAATGGTCAATTGCATGAGAATACCTAAAACTTAAATAATTTAGAATGACATAAATTGACCAGAGTTAGGGAGATGTCAATCTAGCACAGCCTATACATGGCCTCAACGCTCTGAAATCAAGTCTACTTAATTGTGGGGGTGTACCTTTCATGTGTAATGTATGGCTGTATTATTATTTTATTATTATACGATCGAAATCGCCAAATGACCATAATCACAATGTGATGTTTTTACTATATTGTGCAGCCCAGGTTTTAAAGTTCCAATAACTTATGGTGATCCAAATAAGACCTCATCATTGTGAGGTGTTGTCTATGTTTAGACTTTGTTCGAAATATCTTGTTAGCACCAAGTCACACTGGAAGAACCAGGGCACCTCTTCAAAGTGAGGAGTCACCATGGAGACGATCCGACTCAGTCTAAATTGTCTCCTGTGGCCTTTTCTCTTCTGTCATTGTCTCTTCAGACGGAGCGGCAGCACAATGCTTCATTCCCTTGAGCTGTCAGCAATGTGTTCCTCTACTGTCCTCAACACAATAGACAGGCTGTCTTGTTTGGTGCTCGTCCTGGAAAGCCTTGTGGCTGTGGGAGCTTTGGCGCAGATACAGTATCACCGTTGCCATAAAAATGCTCTTCTAGACAACCATTTTAACAAAAAATTGGCAATTATCTGGTAAATCTGACATTGAGTGATTCATCCAAACTTGTATAGTGTATATTTTACAGCATGAATATGGTCAGCTTCAGGGCTAAAAATATAGTCACTTGTTGGGCTTTCTGGCTTGATCCTGTCGATGGATCAAGCCAATAATTTTGACAGTACCTCACCTGATCAGAGTGATCAGCAAAATTATGCTTCTATTCTCTGCACACCATTCCACCATTAATTACACCAGAAGGATACATAAAAGGCTCCTCTTTGTAGCCATTCATGAGACTCTGGGGCATATTTAGTAATAGAGGTGCACCAAATCACCTTTTTCCAGTTTTTTCATGGACGCTGTGTCTGGGTTCACATCCATTCAGAGTTTTCACCATCTGGAAACCTTGTGTAGTGTACATGTTGTTACATAATGATCCAGAGTTGTACAATAGCATGTATGGGGGGGGGGATAATAGGAACAACAGCATGCACATACTGTTGAAATGATAGTAGAACATTGGCCAGTCTGCAACTGTTATGATGATTCCCCCAAGTTAAACACCGGAGCTTCGGAATACTTAGCCAGTATAGCGTTACATACTCGACCATGAGCTGACAACAACAGTAAAGAAATCCCCAGGTGGACAGGCACAGCGTTAAATAAAAGCGTGGAGATAGGTCTTGCTATGCGAGACTAGACAACATCTCAAGGACAGGCGGACGCTGCCTCCTAGATACAGATACATTTTTATCTTTGCTATTTTATATTCCAAAATGCAACTGTTACTTTTTGTCAGTGTTTGTAAAGTTCCTGTTAAGAACAAGGTGGTTTATGTTGGTAATTAGTGAGGTGGGCGTTTTATTTCTGGACTCCAGCTGTATATTGTTACTCAAATGACAATGAAGAGTTTACATGATGCTTGTCAGTCTTTTAATTCCCACCACAGTGCACAATATTGACAGTTGATACGTGCAGTTTAGATCAGCACGTGGATCGGCGTCATCAGTCGTGATAAGTGAATTACGTCAATATCGGCACCTGATACCAATATTGGATAGGTACTAATGGGACTGACCCATCTCTATTTAGTAAGCCTGATGCTGATTATCATGAGAGGTGCAAAGTCTTTGCCAACGTAATTTTTCAGTTTAGCTGCAGATGTAAATGACCCTGACAACAGTTTTTCTGGAGTGTAAAAGAATCCTACTGAAATGGAATATTGATTGTAAAAATGATTTTAATTGAAAGCATAAGGGCTATATGTAAGGGAATAAATAGCCAGATCAAATAAAAGATCAGTGATCAATGTGGGAGATGTTTATGTAAACTCATTTCACTTTAAATTATAAATTAGATTTTTGCTTGAAAACTCTATTATAAACCTAGTCAATAAGTACTAACTGCTTAAATCATATTGCACTACACTGATCCTGCTTCAAGTCTTGAAGTCGTTAAAGGAAGGAAAAATACCAGCAGGAGGCCATTGAAAGAATCATAAAGCTTGTTCAATCTTCTCTCATGTTTTGTGGTGCTAAACACAGAACTACTGTAAAGTAACTCCATAATGCATCTGCTGAAATATCCTTTTCTGTTGGCAAGAGAGCATTTTCATCGTCTGCCATTATCTTAAAATTTCTCTTTCTATCCATCTCTCTGACTCACTGTTTCCACCTGGCTATGTAACATTTAAGACGCCATTTTCTCTGCTGCAGTGGTCGTTGGCCAGACCTGCAGAAATTTTATTCTTCTTCACATCCTTAGTAAAAACACCTATAGCTCAACCACTGTCATCCTTTGAAGTATATATTCAGAACACATGATGGTTATGGTTTACAGCATCCAGGCCACATAGGTTTTTAGTTAAGAGTCACACTTTCAGATGCTATACGTCCCTCATTGTGCTGTCTCATTTGGTACAGTAGAGCCCACCTACAATAGCTGGTGCTTAAGTGAACAAATCAAACCTTCTAGTGTTGTTGATCAGCCCATCTTTTATCTATAGTTCACCCCTAGTTCACACACTGCAAAGTGTCAGCAAACAGAGATGGAAAACAGGGGGACTGTATTGTGTTAATGGTTGAGTGGTTGATGGTGATGGCTTGGCCCTTTTATATAAGTGAACCACAAGATGACTACTCGAGCACAATGAATTTTCCAGGCTTTCCAATGAACTCATTGAGCCCACCAACTCCAACTCTTCACACATCTTAGTCTGTCTGTCTGTCCCTCACTCCCACTCCCTCCACTCCTATTTCTACAATTAAACCAAATTTACTCTCTCAAATAATGTATCATCTCTTAGAAAATACGCATAACATGATGAGTCAGTGGTGCGAATAGGTGAAGAGATAAAGCAGTCAGTGTTCAGAGACACATTAGATCTTACATTTAGCCTTTCATGAAACTACAGAGGACCCATTTCAAACAGCAAGCAAACAGCAGTGATGTAAAAGGGTTTGTTCAGATTTACTCAAGCGGGTTTGTATGTATTGTATGTACTTATTCATCATCACTGTGTTACCACAGTTTGGTGAAGCATACAGGAGTACCAGCACAGAAGGTAAGCAATGTACTGGTGTTGGTAGGGGGCTGCAATGAAAATGTGCTTCAGCCACCCAAAAAAAATCAATATCAGTTTATATGTATACTATATTTACAAAATTTTCACCACTTTACCTTGCCATCAGACAGCCCCTTTTTGAGGAAACTGAAGCATTTATATCGATCTATGCTTTATTCAAATCCACCATTGATAACAACAGTCATTTTCCCTTAGCAAAACACAGGAGTTGCTGGTCCAATTGGACTGCCTCAATTGGTTAGTTTGTTTGTGTCATTGTGTGCCTTTAACACGCTGTGGATCAAGACAGCGGTAGACAACTCCCGTGTTCTGCAAGTTAAAATTACTTTTTTTGTCAAAGGAGTGGCTGGTGGCTTTGGAGAGAGCAATATAAGGCTTCAGTTTCTCATTAGAAAGTGCTGTCTGATGGCAAGTTAAAGTGGTGAAACTATCATAAATATAGCGTACACTTAAACTGATACTGATTTTTCTTTTAGGTGGCTAAAATCTGTTTTTCTACAGCCCCCGTCCACACCTCTGTGTTGCTTAGCTTCTGTGCTGGTACTCCTGTCTGTCTCTCTAAATTTGAGGGTGTGCCAAACGCTGTCTAATGTAGGTAATACACTGACTATATACAACCCCACTTAAGTAAATCCGCATTAACCCTTTAACTGCTTAAACTCCCTGGACTCCTGTAGTCAAAGCGGTAGATCAAAGTGATCGTTGCAGTATTTGTTTCCACACCAGGCTATTTAATATGTGGTGCATGGATCAGGCAGAGAGCCAATACTGCCTTGAGCCTGAGTATGTCATGAAATGCTAATGTGAGTTCAGCTTAACAATGCCTGGTGTCATTAAATTGAAATAGTGATCTAGAGGAGGGGGACGAGGACTTTAATGATAATGATTCTGTATGTCAACATTAGTGATGGATGTCCACCCACATCTAAACAGGTGGCATCCTACAGGCACAGCTATCACAACCTCATCCATAACATGTTGGCTTGCTAATATTCTGTTTATATTTCAAGGTGTCTACAGTGTGTTTTTTGAAAAAGGTATTCCTGCATTATTAGATAGATGGATAGGTATACACTCACTTAGCAGTTTATTATGAACATCTAGCTAACAGTATTAACATAAATAAACAGTCCTGCAATAAATCTCACCTTCATGAATGTTTCGAGATGTGTTAATTTAACTTTATGATAATTTTTGTGATTGCCTGATTGGTACTGTACATGTGCAACTCTCAACACAGATGAAAAGGAAGCGAGATGGCGCACTTCCATCGTCTTCCTTATTGTTGAGCCATGTACCAAGCAGTGTAATGCAATACAATTGAACAGCACCACAAATCGGAGCCTCCAAAATTACCATAAAGTTGAATCAGCACCTCTCTAAGACAGTTGCAACAAAAACTGAAAATTACACCTTTCTTGAATGTAGGATTAATTGCAGAACTGTTGTAATAGACAGTATTAGTGTTAGCTAGGTCTACCTAAATGGCAAGTGAGCTTATATAGGCACATCACCACTTCTAACATGCTCTTGCCACAAAGACTGAGACTCTAAAGAGCATCAGAGGTTATTAACCAATAACAAGAGAAGAAATAAATTAGACTTTCAGGCAGTTCTGTTGCGTTGCATTCAAAGACTCCTGTAGATGAGCTGAAGGCTTAGCTTAATGTGTGTATGTGCCGTTTACTGCTGCATCATTTTATTTTCTTGTAGAGTGAATAGACTTTGATTAATTGAAGGCTTAAGTTAGCAATTAATTAGTTACTTTGGTTATAAAATGTTTATAGCCTTAGGGTCAACATTTCTCTGTAGACATCAAGGTTCAAACATAGGCAAACTTAACACCCATTCAATTTTATTTCACAAAATGAAAAACAAAAAAACAACAACAGCACAATTGGGGCTTAAAACCTAATGAAATAAAAGAAGAAATAAAGTGCAATCACAGCTTAAGACTAATGACAATAAAAGCACTGCAACAGCAGTTTGAACTAATTCGGTCTTATTCAGGCTTCCAAAACACTGTTTTATTTTCTTTTTTACAGCACAATTTAAATGGGCCAATAATAACAATGATAGAGCAAACACAACTGTTGCTTTGCTGAAAAGGCAGGTAAAGCCAGTCTGGCTTTTTGTTAAGCCAGACTGGATTGTATGCTCCAGGTCATACTTGTTGCAGTTGTGAAGTTAGCTTGCCCTCTTTTGGTCTCTACCAACATGCACCTGCTGGTCAGATTATAGCCAGGCTGTATGAAGAATGGGAGTTGGTATCCATTAGACTTCTGGTATTCCAATACGACTACCTTTTCACACTCACAATCCTTTTTCTCCACTTATCATAGGCCAAAGTGGACCACTGGAATACACACAGTACACATTATACAGTATAGTCAGCCAATGAAATGACCAGGAAACCAGTTAACAGCAGCCAAATTGAGCAGTCCATGGCACCTGTTTTACAGTGTGTGGTGGAAAATGTATGCTGATTTAATTGTAAATGCTAAAAAAAACAGTAGACCAGTTGCCAATACTGTATTTTGTGTGATAGCAGGAGATTTTTTCCCTCCTTTGCACAGAGAGAGAGTCAGATATATTTCAAAACTATCTCTACGGGCCTTTGGGATTAGGGAGACTTTGTTACTAGTTTGACTGCTTGATATAAAGCTTAAGGATGTCTGCAGAAATGTTGAATATCTAAGGCTTTGAACACAAAATTGAATATCAGTGACTGACTGAAGAATGTAGATAAATCTGTTGACAGGTTAAATATGTTATCTACTTTATTACAAATGATACAATAAACTAAACTATCTAGTCATTATAATATAACGATAGGTTTTCATAGATTTGCAGATGGACTAACTAGCCATTTTCCCACTTTAATTTGTTCATCATTACGTAATATATATTGTGGGAAACTAGTAGTTTTAACTGCAATTTAAGAAAAAATTAGTATGGTAATACGGATTTTGATACAAAATTAAGTATGTATAATGTAATAGATTTTATGAGTATACTGCACTGATATGCTATGGAATTGTTCTTCCTCCCTGTTTTCAATAAGAAATGTGATTGCCATATGTGCCATAAATATAACATGACTGTGCAGTTGCAGCCAATCAGAATCATCTTGAATTCCATTAGATCAAAGAGAGAAATACAATCTCAGGGGCCATATTTGAAGTCGGCCATAAGCAGCTGAAAAACAAACTTCCATATGACAACAAAAGAATCAGCAATGCAGTTCCTTTCATGATAGAACATAAAACTTAAAGCCTTATTGGTATTAATTAACGTAATGCAGCCAATTAGGCCATATGTTAATGTGAATTTAACTCTGTGGTGGTGGAGTGTGCACGTGCTCTACCATGGGGCTAACACAAGGCTTCGGTCCCCTGGGCTGCCGCAGAGGCTGAGCCAGATGAGTGCCTGATCACACTGCTCAGTGGTCCTCCAGGGACCTCCATGAACACGGAGTTCAATGAGGTCTGAGCTTTAGTGTGCAGTCATCCGTGACTGCTTAGACTGAGTGCCTTGACTCCTCACAAACTCAACGTGATTCCATAATAGTTGCACTAAACGTTTAAAAGAAGTTAGGTTTATAATGTTCTCATTCTTGTAGTTAAAGTCACAGTACAGCTGCACATGCTTCAGACAATAAAGTAAAATGTAACAGATACTGTGAAAAAGCTTCATTAACAGCAGATATGCTGTGTAATCTGATACAGAATGTACTGTATGATGCCTGCAGGCGAGTGGAAGTTATGCTCAGCTTTTCAATAATGAATAAGTCCAGAACTTAAAATCTGGTTTTTTGCTCCATGTGTGAGCAAACAGCAAAATACTCTATATATTGGTGAAGTTGAAGTGAAAACTGGGCAGTTATTAAAAAACAATATTTTGCTTGACTATAGCAAACTTGGTCCACTGCATTACAGTATGTGTATACAGTATTTACTGCAAAAACACAAATATCAGGGGAGAAAATAGTTGTACATCTTATCTGAGCTGAGATAAAATATTGGATATTTTTGGAGAGGGCATACATATCATTCAAACTTTTCTGTCTTGAGAATGTCTGAATAGGCACCAAAGAATATCTGATCTGAAGTTTCTTGCAATAGTATAGTGCCAATCAATACTTCAAAACTTGGTGAGGTACTGACAAACACTGGAGAATACAGTAACTCTTGTTAGCTTTTATAGAACAGAAAAGACTAAACTAAATCAACGTGTCTTTCTCCTTTCGATGTGTAATAAAAAAATCATATAAATACTGTAACACAGTCCCCTAATTCAGGACCAAGCTGTCATGTTGGGATGTTTTTAATTAAGTGATTTTATGAAGAGCTAAATTCAATCTGAATACGCCAAACAAAACCCAGGCTAAAAGTCATCCTGCTAGCGCTGCCATCCAGAGGCTGTTACATGCTCTGTATACACAATACACATCCATGACTACATCACCAACTATAATTATGGTCGTTTTCCGAAGTCCCACAGACCTTAACCTTTGTACCAGTAGAGGTCTGTGCTACAATACTTTTCTTTCAAAACAGAACTTATTGTCAGTTGCTTTTTATTAGAAATAAACAGGATTTTATCCCTTGGACTTGTTTTCCATTATTTAACAATAGGCAGTCTGTATTTGTAGTTGGCCTATGTAGAATGGAGCATCTGGACCTTTTGCACACGTACAGTATAAACACTGAAACACAGGAAAATAGAGATATTGGAGAAAGAGACGTTTCTAAGAGGTTAATCATTTTGTCTTGTATTAAAAGAAAGAATGAATTGAATTCTGAAAAGAGATAGGCATGTGAAAAAAAATTATATTTACCCTATGACTTCTACCTCCCTTGTACAATGTCTCCTGGGATTAATTTCTGTTTCCCAGTATATGAATCCAAAAAAGTCATTCATTTCTCATCCTTTGCATCCGCTGGAGCCTTGATCCCAGTGTGGTGCGTTCCAGCGGTTTTCACCTGCCCAATGGAAGAGAGGCGCAGCTAAGTGGCTGGACGTAATTTGTGGAATCTGCAGTGCTTCTGCTCGCTCTGTTTGATTGCGGTAAACAAACATCTCTTTCAGTCACAGACAGCTGGACACCAAAGACGCCCCCAGACAGCAAAACAAAGGTGATTTGTAAATTACAGGGCCTTGTTCTAGGTGAATTGCACTCAGTACCCGTGAGTGGGAGCAAAGGTTGAGTTATTTGATGTTGGTGGTGGCTGCTTGCCTCTCAATGGAGCACAAGAAGAACAAACTTAAAGTTCAAATGCTTTTATTGGGTGTCATTGCCTGTGTTACAATAATGCTGAAGCCCTTTGTTGTGTGTCACTACCCCTGGCTGAAGGGGTCTCTCTGTTTTTGTGGAAAAATAATTATGCAGTTACGAAAGCCTTCATTTAACAGGCAAATTTACCAGTTGTTCAAGCTATATGGAACAACTGGGTTACAGGTAATAGGTGCAGTTTTTGGCTCCACGGATGACGTTGTTGGTCAGTCAGTCTACTACTTTGGTCAAAATATCTCAACAACTATTAGATGGACTGCCGTAAAATTATGTACAGACATTCACGGTCTCCACATGAGAAATCCCACTGACTTTGACATTGAGATTGAATTTTCCTTTAGCACAACCACTGTTGCAACCATGAAATTACAAGGAAACCAGTTGGACGAAAGATGTATTCAACAGCAGCCAAATTGAGCAGTTCAGAGCACCTGGAATTTTATAGCATGTCGTGTAAAAGATATGCTCATTTAATTGTAAGTGCTATTATGCTGATAGCAGGAAATTGATGAACTAAGTGCCATTGTTTTTTCGGGGAATATCTCAACAATTATTGGATGGAGTGCCATGAAATTGGGTGCAGATTGATGTTGGCCTCAGGAGAAATTATAATAACTTTGATAATCCCTTCACATTTCATCTAGCACCATCATCAGGTTAAAATTTCAATTTGTTCGGTTTGTTGGTTTATGATGAAATATCTGCAAAACCAACGAGGTTCCCATCAACCTCGGCTATGTGTGTGTAGTGCTAATTAACTAATTGTAGCATGCTAACACACCATCTATGCTGTGAAACTGCTAATTGTCATCATGTTCACTTTTTAGTGTGAAAATGTTGCCATGCTGACGTTTAGGTCAAAGCACTGCTGTGCCTAAGAACGGTCTTACAGAGCTCCTAGTGTGGCTGTACATGAAGCTTTGTTTAACCTGTCGCTGCAGTCAAAATGAAAAGTACATTCTGAGTAGGACTGACCTCTTGCTTTCATTGACTGCACTGAAAAAATGATTTAGTAATAGGGGCTTTGATGAAAATTCAGAGAAACAGGGAGCCGGTCTCCTCATGCTTTTCTGCCGACTGCAAAAGGTTGAGGTCAGAATGAAAGGGCATGAGGTGAGGCCTCAAAGACTGAGTGGGACTGGGGGGTAAGTTGGGCTGTAGACTCTCCTTTTGAGGACCACAGTGGGTGGCGAGCTCTGAATAGCACGAACATGTTCTGTTCTCTCTCACCAATCCCAGCCTCTGTGAGACGAAAGCAGGCGAATGATGGAAGAGATGTGTCGTTGGGTGGGGTGGGGAGGTGGTGTGTGATTGTGTTTTATTTTGTTTTATTTTTGGCATTCGAGCAGGGTCAAGCATACAAACAAGCAACCTTTCCCTTATTCTGTTATACATTGAAACGCATAGACGTTCCACTTATCTTATTCCTGGCAGTCATGTCATATTGCTTGTCATTTCTATCATGTCTTCTCTTCATGCCTCCAGCTTTTGTGGAACTGATCTTATCAAATCCAGTCTTATACTCACTTTTTATGTTCGCCTCGTCTCCTCATAAAGCATCACCTGCATTTCCGTTCCAGTCCCCAACTTGTCAGCGAGTTAGGACTGATCTCAGGAGACAAGAACGGACACCTTGTTCCCTGTCACACTTCAAAACAGGAGTTTGGCTGGATGCCACCTGAAAAGGCTTTTTTTTATTTCTCCTTACAAGTACCTCAGAACTATAGCCTGCAGGCTGTTTTCAAGAGGTTCACCCTGTCCATGGTTGAATGACTCGGTGCAAACTAAGAAGCTTGTGGGTTTTTTACACTCTTATTTTAACCCAGGCATCATCATTACTTGACCATTGCTCTGTGAGTCGAGTGCTGTGAATTAGAGTTACTGTAGGTGAATAAATACAGCTGTTTAACATCATGTGGAAATAAGAATGCAGATGTTTTCACAGCAACACTGAAAAGAACGTCTCTATAGCTTCAAACCTGCTACCAGAATTATAATTATAATAAGGCCTTAAAAAACTACTTTTCTAATCACAATCTTAAATAAGAAAAATGATCCTTCGTGTACTCAGAGTTAGAACCACACTGATTATGTGAGATGAGAGAATTTTGCATCTGGGTTTTGTCTGAGCTCTTGTTTGGATTGGATTTATTAAACTTTCATTTTCTGCATCACCGGTGTGAGGTGACTGACAGTTGGCACATTTCCAAAGCTTGGATGGACATTAAACTCTCCCAGTAATGGGAAATGTTAATTTTAACTCCCAAGGTGCATTGTGGTCACAGAGATTTAAATTCTCTTACATGTGACGGTAACAGCGGGTTGAAGCTGCGATTAAGTATTTTGAATTCCCACTCGTAGTCATAATGCTATATAAGAATTAAAAATCTAAAAGTGATGGTAGTTGTTTGCTTATATTTCTGGCGAAACAATGCTGCCGGTAAATCTGATCAAACTGCACCAAATTGGCTGAAATTTTATGGTCCAGAAAAGCAACCATCATTCACAATAAGACATGTTTTACACCAAACTAGTCTTTTTACTTCTTTCCTTTCACTCTCATTTGCTATCATGTGATTAATGGAAGAACTCTATGTACTTCTAAATGAACATCCTTCTCAATTTATAACAATCCCACCAGAGACCCATTAGGCATCCCTTTTCCATCCTCATGTCCTTCATCATTTATGGCTCTCACTCTGATTTTTACCCTTCATCCTGTTTGTGTCCGCCTATCCTTGCCGGCAGTCCTCCAGGTGTCCAGACATTAACAGCAGCCTGCGAACACATCATGATGTGTGACCTCTGCATGATGACATTATTGGATATAATCAGTGTGAGGTTGTAAAGCATGACTCACATGTGCACATGCACATACACATACACGTGTGTGAGAACACAGTTTATCCTCTGCAGGGCTTTAAAGTCAGCGAATTGGCTGACAGGTGTAATTTATTTAACAGCTATAACAGTGTGTTGTACTGTATGATAGAGCTAATTTATCATGTTTAGAGGCATCTCCTGACATGCTCCATAATTCTGTTTGTTTGCCATAATAAATAAATATATTTTGGTATGTCAAAGTAAGTGATTTGTCTCAACTGGGGAATTCAGGGGAAAATGTTGTTCCTAAAAGAAGACACACATGTGGTGATGTGAATCTATCCATTGTGGATTATCAGTTCGGTGCAATGATGAATGTATTTATTTGTTGCTGTGCTTCATCTGAATGGAATTTGACAAGAAAAATTCAAATTAGTGGGGGGTTTTGATCGGAAGAGGCAGAGGCTGATTTCAGTTTATTCATGATTTTGATGAAAGTTCACTGAGACGTGATTCAACAATGACTGCATGTACTGTGTTGCATTGGCAGCGACAAAATAACTCATCACAATGTCCCTGGTGAAATGTTCAAACTCGTAAGATAAACACTACAAGATTTACATAATAACAGTCACTTAGAGGAAAAACTATGTAGTGATAATGACATAAATGTCAACAATGTATGTCATTCGGATATATCTGACATTTTCTTAGATCATTACCACACAAACACACACACAAACATGACATGGTAACATGTATGTGAACAACTATCTATATTATTGTGTCAGAAAGTGAATATAATATTCATAACTATATTTACATTATAATCCCCTGAAAACAAGAATGAGTTATTTAAGAATGAGACGTTTTGATCTCGGACACTGTGTATGCCGTCCGTGGAGGGCGCCATGTTGAACCGCAATGATTCTACAGTAGCCCAGAACAGACAAACCAAACAGGACACCATAGTTTCTCCTTCACACAAGGGGAGGGTGAAGGGATTGCAATCTAAAACTACAAACAGTTCTAAATATAGCAGTGAATTGTTCACTTTTATTCTCCAGTTATTGTGATAGAGACAAAAGGGGCACTGAGTTCAAGTACAGAGACTCATAATTGATGAACCCAATGTCATTTCAGTTAGCAACAACTACACAAAACTTCACTCCTATTCATAATGTTAATTGGTTACACAGTCATAGCTCTGTGATAAAAGCCTTGTAAAAATACATTCTTACAAGAGATAACTTTTTATGTTTAATGTAACGTCATCCAAAAGACTTGGTGGAGATAACATTCAATTACTGTAACCATGGTTTTGGATTCGCAAAATGAAACTAATAAAACTGGAAGTGTGTCAAGACTAAACACTTTTCATCACACAATCTTTCACCTTACACCCTTGATGAGGATGATCAGACCAGATTCCTTCCGAGCACCATAGGACAAATCCAAAAAATGTATGAAAGCGTCACATACATAAATAAAAAAAGATTTAAAAGAGAGGACTACTTTTATGACAATTGGACAGGTTAGGAACTGTGATTAGGCTACTTGGCTTAGCATTACCCATGTTTTATTGTCTGCTAACATGCTTACAGCAGAGTTAACATGCTAACTGTATGTCCATGTTAATATTTAGTGTGTTAGCATACATACAGTGCATGGTATGGTATGTACATAACTATAAATATCACAGTAACATATAACATGAATGCTTAACATGTTAGCAATAAAAGCCAATTCGCAGATTATAAAATATCTCAAAGCGGCCCATAAAGTTTGTACATACATAGAAAGATAAATACAAGTGAATCCAGAAAGACAGGAAGCCATCTTTATTCTACACATGTACGGGATCAAATGTAAATCTTTCCTTGTTGGGTAGCTCACATTTCCATGCATGCTATTACATGCGCCTCACCCTTCCACTTGGAGGAACTCATGGGAGATGAAGAGAATGAAATTAAAATACAATGTGAGACAAAGTCAAGGGATATGATGAAAATCAAAGGGACAACAACAGGAAACCATCAAAACTCCATTTATTCAGGTATTCATTCATTCACAATTGAGTTTCAAGATGCACAAATCACATATAGTAGAGCAAAAAAAGGAATCAACCAGTATGTAAATAAGAAACAAGAAAATAAAAAGTGTTTTCCATTGGCACAGAATCCCTGCATTATCACCCACATGGAGAATGTCAAATATAATTTATTCTGCGACTGCCAGGTAGCTTGGGGAAGCTTTGCTGCCTAATATTTAAAACCTATCGCAGCTGAGCAGATGTTTGCCCAGGGAAACTGCAGAGTAAATATTGTTTGTTTAAAGGCCTAGTACATGGAGAGACGAGCACAAACAGATGGTAATAGTCTTGGAATTACCTAAATGTACACCTAAAACTGACATCATAACAAAATGCTTGTCTGGGGTGCAGTTGTTCTGCCTCACATTCAGCAGGCTAATGCCTTTGTTACTGATTTCAAATGTCTGCCTCTATCGCTGCCAACTGACCTCATCTAACAGTGCAGGTTCAGCTGAGTTCTTTCATCTGCGCTATTCAAGTATAACATGCACTGTGTAATCCAGATTTAAGACCTTCCATTCTTCTCACAAATTTATTGTTTCATAAATGTGTTTTGGCCTTGATGGAGCTTTACCATATCTGTCTTTTCCTATATGAAATAACTAACTGACAAAAACTTTAATCTATCAGTGAAATATTATATGACTCAAACTTCCAATTTGAAAATTATTGCCTCTGCTTTCTTAGTGTTAAGTTACAGTTATTGAATTTCAGGAGGTCTAATCTTGTATATTAAACTATGTCATTACCGTTAAAGTCATCTGAGAATATGCTCCTACTCATGGAAAATCCAATTTGTTTTTTCCTAGATCCAGCCTTTATGACTAACTGTCCATATTGTTATTTCCAAGTTATCAGATCAGATTTCAGGCATCAAACATACACTATCTGAAAGAATTGCTGTGGTTAAATGTAGATTTACTGTATGTACATACAGCACGTACATACGTATTCTAGTGTATTTTTGCAGTACTAGTTGTGGTTGTCATAAATTGACTTTTTATCCAGTTTAAAGCTAATTTTACAATACACTTTTTGATCCAGGTCAATTTTAAACATATATATATATCGGATGGCGGATTTTAGTCATTGGCTCTCTGGATCTTAAGTTACGTTTACTTTAGCAACAGCTTGTAGGCCTCCAGGACATCTTTTGTCTGCCAAACAGCATTGGAGAAACACTGATTTTTATTCTGTGTTTTTAATGGTTTTAATCACTGGGTCGATTTGTTTTGGAGACCTCTCCAGATAATTCTGCTCCTGTAAGAAACCTCCTGAATGATGAAAAATGAAGGAATCCTAACTGGGAGCTGACTGCAATGACGGTAATGGTGGTGAAGACAACAACTCCCATGATCCCATGTTACTTCTTATTACTGTTTTGATGTGAGAGACCCCTTGCAGGAAAAACTATACGTTTACATGCACTGAATCATTAATTTGGACAATTAAAAACTGTAAAATAGTAATATAAGTGACAAAATATTAGACATAAAATAAAAACAAAATACAATTCCACAGCACCATAAACTAAAGCCTCCAACTTGATCATAATGTTGAATCAACACCTTTATAAAACAATTTCAACAAAAACAGAACATTAAATGCTGGTTGTTGTACCAGACTGCATTTGTTTTTATTAGATAATAAATGAACAAGACAGTGTGTGTGCAGCTCTCAATTAGAGCAAACCCTGGCTGGTTCCTATTTTTCTGCCTTACTGCAACATACCCCTATTGCCATACTTCAGCCAGACCATCCATCATCACATTCACCCTGATACCCCAAAACATGAGGGGAAGTTGGCCACTCTTCTATAAACGTTGGCATATAGACCAACTTTAAGCTGAAGGGCTGTCACCCGTAGGTTTTACAGCCAGCATCAGTTCAAAGGGAGTAAGTCCTGTGGGGTCCAGGAGAACCTGTCACATGCTGACAAGGGTAGATGGTGGATGGTCTACTGCATCTCATTCTCTTTTATCATCATGCACAAACACAAGAACCAGTTGACACCTGATGACAATCTGCAGATTTTCTTTCATCTGGATTTTGAAAAGTGAGGGGACATGCCCCCTCATCCCCAGTGGAAACCTTTCTGGAGCGGTAAAGACTTACTCATATTGTAAAATATGTATATTTATATTTGTATGTATGTGTGTGTGTGTGTGTGTCATATTCAGTGTGTGAGACAGGCAATACTTTAATTTTAATTATTAACTGGTTTCTGAATCTGCTACAACTTTATTCCTAATGTTGGAAAAAAAAATTATGCAAAGAGGGGAGGCCCTGTGTTGTTTTTTCATCTTGGTATGAATTCAATCAGCCCCGGGGCATGATTTACTGAACCAACAAGGGAAAACAAAGATGCCTTAATTAGGAATATCAGTGGAGAGAAAGTCATCACTGTTGTGAATGAGTTCTATGAATGCTTGTGGGTAGGGTATACATCTTTATCAAGCCACTGTGATGAGAAAAATAAATTTGTACCATACTCGTCAAGATTGTGTTCATATTCTGGCTAATTACAGACACATATTGCCCGGATAGCTTCACGCTCGTCAAGCACTAATAGATACCAAAATCTGAATATCTTTTAACCACGTCTATTGATATTACATTCATGACAATATTTATGACTCATTCTGTGGAAAATTAATTGACAGTTCTTTTCTGTGGTGTTTGATGTGAATCAGTTTTCTAATATTACATGAAAAAGCACTGAAATACTGCGTATATCTTGAGCATATCTAAAGTATGCTCAAGGTTGACTTTATGATGAAATCTCCAGCAACATTTGTTAGCTGTGTTTTTGACCCTATGGAAGAAACTCACTTAGTGATATTTTGCATTCATGCCTGACAAAATGATATTTTCTTCCCTTTTCTCACTGCATTAGTGGACCCAAAGGCCAGCTGTTTTGTTTGAAGCTGGTCTTTTGCCTTTTACTTTTATAAAATTTTCAGTGGAACAGTGTACAAATAAGAATTTCAAGAAGTTGGAATAAATCCTCTTTTGTTTTTTCATAAAGCCACCATTGTTTGTGCTGTTTAAGCATGATGCTCTCATTTCTTTGTGTACAAGTAGTTCTGTTCTCTCATTAGTTTTGTCCCTCATGAAAAAAACAACTAAGCAACTTGTACTGTTATCATTTAATTAGATTCTATCTTTGTCTTCAGACTTTAATTAAGATATCTTATTAAAGGACCTATTTTCTGTTTTGCTGAATTTTGTGTGGGTGCTTAGTAAAGTGAAATAGAGACATTCTGAACAATCCAAGTCCGGACTGCTAGCACTTGTGTCTTATCTGTCTTTATGTCTTTATAAGCTTTTTCTCTTAAATGTTAACTTGTTCAAGGGTTATATTAACGTCTTAATGACACCTTTGCTAGAGCTTAATTTGGTAACTGTACACTTCTAACAATTGTCTCTCAACAGAAGATGATTTGTCATTCCTTGCCCCACTTTTATAACGTAGAGAAAGACACTGTAGAGACAGAGCAGTGATGTTACACAGTGATCACACAGTAAACTTCCCCGCTGTGCCGATTCTGGCCAGACTTGTGTAGTTTCATTCATGGGTGAGCACAGAAATAACTAAAAACGAATTGTCCAAATTTATATTTATTTGGGTGAGTCATAATTTTTTTGCGCTTTTACGAGCATTGTTTTCGGAAGTAATGAATGTTACCATGGCAATGACATGTCCATTTTCCCACGTCGTTACCAGATTCAACATTGTACACAACAGCAATAACAACAGAAATGCTCAATTTCAAACCAGGACACTTACTAAAAAAAGGTTTCACTTTATTTGGAATTCATTTTTAACTGTTCTTTATATGAGCTGATTTTTACTTGAGTCAGAGATAAATATTATACATTAAAGTACAATAAATCTGTTCAAGGATAATACTCAACATAAACTGAAGTTACTATACTGTTGTTGAATCAGCATTAATACTTATGTTAGATAGTAACAGAATCTGATACAAACATACATTTGTTTCCTACTTTAAAGTATTATATGTATGGGGTGTACAGTTGCGTATAGTTTAAAGAGTGTTCCATATAACTGCAATCGAACCCTGCTGGTTTGATTCTGGCTGGAAAACCTTTGTGGCATTTGACAGTGATGTGGTTATGGTTTGATTAGGTTTAGGGAAACATGTCGATGACTCAGACCTCCTCCGTACATGAACTCTGTCGCTCTATTGCAGTGTCACCTGACTTCCTCCTTTGCTCTCGCCATAATTACTTCAGCCAAGAGATCTTTGTCACCTTATTGGGACGACAGTTTCTCTTTTTGCATTTCCTGTGTCAAACGTCAAAAGAATTATTGAAATAGTTTATTTAAAGTTTGGCATGCTTGAATATTCAAAGCCAGTCCAAAAACATTTTAATTGTCTGAAGCAGCCAAACCCAACCACCTGTTCTACTCAAACAAAATACACCTGATCACAGAATAAAGAGACAGTATGCACTTACTTTTTTTTCAAGGAGATAAGAATTTTAAGACGTCACTGTAATACCACAAGGAATATAGTGATACTTCTTCTTTACAGGGGTGGATGTCAAATAATGCGAAGTTTGGGATTGATTAAGGCTACAAGGTTACTAGTTTGGTGGTAAAATTGAATTATTCATGCAATCCTGTCACATACAAGCATGCATCTGCTGCCCCAATAATATGTATAGTAATCTATTAAAAATGACATGCTTAAGTATGATTTAATTAGTTAGGGTTACCTCTCCTTATATAATGAGGAAATTAATAGTTAAATTAGCCATAGTTTGAAATGTTGTCAATTTAAAAGTGTCTGAAAGATGTTTGTTTGTTTTTAAGATACCCCAAAAAGAAGGAATACAAGAGATTTGTAAGCTTCTCCCACTTGTTGGAAGTAACCTTTAACCATCAGGGCTGACAAAGTTTGTGTCAAAAATAGTTTGTATTTAAGGGTTTTGCCCTAAAATTGACCTTAAGAGAGAATAATTATATTTTAAGCTCTAGCAAGTTATTGTGGTGTATGTGAGATATTCCACTCACCCACTCCCCACAGAATGGGGAAAAGACATAATAAAACAAGTATTGGAGGTGTTTCAGTCATCTACCCACATTTATACAGTCTAGAAGTTTAACCCCACTGTGAATGATCCTTATGCTCCAGGATACATTTGAGGCCAATTACGCTCTACCTGCTGCATCACACATACCATATATGTATCCATCTCTTCATGTGGACTCCTGAAGTGGGATGCCACTCCTCCTGAGTGATACAACAGTACCTCCTTGGGTCTCCTGAGCCTTTCTGACAGCCTACTTTCTCCTGTAACCTACTTAGGAGGCTTTTTAAAAAGATCCCAAAGAAAGCATTTTCATTTCTGTTCTCATCTCACGCTCTCTAATGGAGCCAGATGGAGACACAGCTGATTGGAGGTTAGACATGAGGAGGGATACACCGTGAGTGAAGATAAGACATGTGGGAAGGTGTTTAGTGGAAGTATGTGATTGGATAGTAGAAATGTTAATGTAAACAGCAGAAAACTCTTTCCACTAAGAATCTGCCTGGGCAAATGAGGTGTGAAGCAAACAGTGTTTGTCATATTATGTCTGGCTATAAAGTGAAAATGTATTTTATAAAACAAAAGCATTTTGCAGTGATAAATAATAGTAACACTAATTTACACTTCTGTAACAAGCCTTCAGAAGAAGACTTCTTGCTCACTAAACCAGATGTCTCATCTTCTGTAAAGTCGCTTTCTATCAAGCCAACAATCACACAGTGATTCTTTTGCTCCTTTATTGTCTGTCAACTGTATACTATGTTGTAGCTTTCATTTTTAATCATCTGTTTTGTTTTGTTGAAACTGTCCCTCAGTGTCCTTGGTTGTGTTCAGAATCCCGTATTTTGAAGATGAAATGTACTTGAGCAGCTGTTTGGAGTCTTGTCCAGAAGGGTGGCTGTAAGCCAGTAAACCACTCAACACACTTCTTACTCACTAGTGATCAGTTGCGTGTGGTTGACCATCTGTGGTGGATAACAGGTCCCTGCTCTCTGACTTGCATCGTCTAATTTTTTCTGCCAATACATCTCAACCCTATGAGTTTTCTGTGTTGTGTCTATCTGGTATTAATGCAGTATACAGTGTCAGCCTGGTAGCTTGATAAATGGAAATTGGAGAAATGTCATAACAAAGTCTTACCTTGAGACCAAAGATAGTAGGTAACATGATGTTCATGTTCATGAGTATTATTGCAGCATTGAGAGAGAGTAGTGGAAGGTTGTTTTTTTTCAAATCTTAAAATTGGCTCAGAAAAGAGTGAAGTGAATCAGTAACCCACTTCCCTCTCTTGAGAGGGACCACTAAATTGGCCTTGAACAAGGCCATAAACCCACAACTGTTTTCCTGTAGTTAATCATGGCCAACAGTACAAGAGCACTTTCCCCCCAAACATTCCTGCGTACAAGACAAACTCTTATATTATTGATACTAATAAACAACTTAGTTGTTCAGCTGTTTGCTGTATTGTAGTTATATTACATATTGTTTTCTTATGAGTGCATACTGTCCCCCAGACAATCAACATATATAAAGTTCTAGGTATATTTTTACTAGGCACACTGGAAGCGTGGCTCTAGGGATGGAAATGTCAGTCTGTCAGTCGGCCTATCACTTTGATCCAGACAGTCTCTCAACAACTACTTGAGGGATTACCATAACATTTGGTTTAGATATCAATGATACTCGAAGGATGAATCCAAATTACTCCCCTAAGGTTTACATTTTTTTGTTTTTCGTGAAATGTTTCAGCAACTATTGGATGGTTTGCATTGAAATTTGGCACTTACAGTCATGTCATGTCAGCATGAATAGGAATAACTTAAGTGAAATGTGTAACAATATTGTCCAATATTTTGGTTTTGAATCAGCCACAGCTGTACTTTGTGTTTAATGCTAACTATCAAATGTTAACATTATACCTGCTTCAGCATCAGCCTGTAAGCTTCGTCACTGTAAGCATGTTAGCATGCTGTTATTCGCATTTAATTCAGAGTGCACCTCTGCCTATTTTCAGCCTCACAGGGCTGCTAGCATGGCTGTAAACTCTCAGTCTTGTTCTTTAATTGACTGATGCACACATAAATGTGACATGTGCTTCCAAATCGCTAGAGTGGCAGGGTTTTATTGTCCACTTCTACTCCACACTAGCTGGTTTGTGATGACTCTTAATATGATAAGTACTCCATGCAATACATAAACAGAGCCAAAGTTTATTGAGCCTATGGCACACACACTTCCTGCACCAGCACTGAACACTGTCTTGCAGATTTATTCAGTATAAATGTTTCTGGTTGGCATTACATTTCCCTCAAAACGCAATTTCTTATGCAAAATACCTGCAAATCAAAGTAATTTGTTTGACAGTGGGTTGGCATGTCATATCCGACAGTCCTTTGAAATTAAGTCAATTCAATCTGGTTCCTGCACAGTCAGTGCACAGTTTGTTATTGCTCCGGTGATGGAACTCAATCACAGAATTACCAGATTGTCCCATTAGGGAGGGAATGACAGGACAGCACTTCCTGCTTATTAATTGCCACATTTTCATTTCCTTGCCCCTGATACGACAAAGGAGGCAAGTTCACCAGATCCATCGCTAATTGGCTTGCTTTCCATCACATCATGGTAGAGGAAAGTAGTACCATTGATCAAGAGCTACAGCTCCTACCACTGGATAGACCCCTGATGAGAGAGATTAAGGCCAGGAGGAAGAGAAGCAGAACTCAAGCAGAGATGAGAAACTAATTGGTTGTGGGTTAAATCATTGGCTGCAATTATGGCTCCTCTTGTCCAACATTACACTCACCAGATGTCACATATTCTCTTGCTGGAAAGTTCACAGTGGACATCAATTAGCCGGTATAGTCCCCAATAACTTAGCAGTGGGAATATTACCTGACTATAGGGACATGTAAAGGTGGGGAGGTCACCTGTGTATGCACTGTATCTGAGAATGATCACTGGGAACCAGCTATTTATGATATTATGATTTATTGTAGAGAAATATAGGTTAGATCATACAACAGGACAATCTGGGTCACAGTGACACAAAGATGTTTACATTGAAGCCAAATGGTACACAGGGTTTTGCAGACATATATGCTTTTGATAAGCTTGGTAATTCATATGAGGTGGATGCTGCAGTGTGTCTTTGAGTGGAATGACTTTGTACAAAGGAGACGTCTAACAATGAGCCTGATTAATCAAGCAAGGTGAAAACATTTTGTACAGAAAGTATTTTCTCTCAAATACTTCAGTTCCTGAATAAATCCCTTACCTAGTCTTGGCAAACATTTGGTTGGTTTTTACTCAGTATTTCATCATTTTAAAACACACAGCAATGTTAATTATTCAACAGATAAGTCCGTTTGCTATTCACTGCAGTCATATAGTCCAACACTGTAAATCCTCAGTTCACAAAGAGGAAGAATGTGATTAAGATCAGAACTTATTGAATGAAGCTGTATTTTATAGCTGTGTTTATAATAGACTCTGGCAATAATCTGTTATTGTCTGCATCCATTGGAATGCAAGGTTTAGCAGGCTTAATGTTTCACTGTAGTCTTTTTATCACAATAAAAAAAAGTCAATACCAATCCTGTTGCCTTGCTCAGCACTCATACACAATTGTTCCTGAATGTTCTGCTGCTCCAGCACTTCTCTGAGCTGCAAACGCTGCTACATCTCTGCACAAGAGTGAAACACAAAAGACAAATATGAATTTCCTGTCACATCCGCAGGACACTATGCTTCATTACTTCAGATGATTGTGTAGCTAAAATTGTCAATGAAACCTGTCTGACAGTGTAGAGAGAAACTGCAGTCTTAAAGAACAGAGCAGAGAACAGAGAGCAATGATTCAGAGGAGGGGAAATGGAAGTACGTGCAGCATTACACTGATTTTAAGATGTACTAATGTTATAATTTGATTAACAGACATTGATCCATATGCAATATACTTTTTTTGATTTTAATACTAAATCTTTCTCTGAGTGTCAGATTCAGCAGATACAATAGTAGGCAGTAACTGTTTACAGTTTGGGTTTAGACAGTTAGTGCAAGGTTATGGTTAGCTTTAGGAAAAGATTGTAGTTTGGGTTAAAATACATATGTCAGGTACATAAATGAAGTTACATATGCATGTTAAGTCACATACAAATATAAAAATACAAACATAAAAATGAATACAATTTTGTTGAGCAGAACTTTTTTTTCCCATCAATCATCTCACAAACTCTGAAATCTATATCATGACCATTTGGAGGAGCCTGACCCCTTAGATTAAAGTCACAGGCAAATTTTTTCTGCAAAACGAGTATTTTTACTGTTGATACTTATTATTATATTATATATATTTAGGTGATAACACTTCTGCACTTTACTAACGATATTGAATGCAGGACTTACTTGTGGTGTTGTATTTTTATATTCTTGTCTTGGGACTTTTACTTCTAAATCCTTTTCCCATACCTGTGAATACCACCTGTTCAAGTGCAGGTGCATGTCCATGAGATTTGGTCATCATCACTAAAAATGTGAGCCTACCTGTTTTTATACATTTGTAGGCAACACTCATTCACAAAAATGTCAAATCTGAAGAGAACTTCATACTTCAGATCTGAAAGTCAGGAAATCCGCAGATGAAATCTTAACAAAATTGCAGTGTCAGTAGTTTTATTAGGGGGGGCCGAAGAAATTTGAGAATATTGCTACAGCTGTCAATGCTGTGTCACCACAAAGCTTTTTAGTGACAGAAATAGAAAAGGAATATTTAATATGAAGTTAGATGCCAAAAATCTTCCATGACATTTCCATGATGTTACACTGTAGGTGCAATTAGTACTTGCACAAATAGATATAAATAAACGACATTGTTGACTCTAAATGGGGGCCTCCTCTTTCCCTAATGTAGAATATTTATATATTTGTATCAGAGATTGGCACAGTTTAACATTACAATGCATCGATCAATGTTCAATCAATCTTCAGACCAGCAGACGACCTAATGGATAAAAAATAGTCACCCAGAAAAAGACGGTGGCTGTTTACTCTGAGTAAATAAAGGTTAAGAAAAATTGCATTTATTCACTGTTTTTATTTTCTGCTATTGTGCGGCTGTTGGTTGTATATCATCCTTTGGCCAACAGTGAACCTCAGTTGAACTAGCTTTATTAACACTTTTTAAATCAACTTGATATTGTTTCAGTCATTCTCCTAACATGGTGGCAGGTTATCTTGCCCTTGATAACTCTCCCTGTTGAGACAGACCACCCTCTAATTTAAACAGGGAGTTACATAGGTCATGATGGATGGTGCTTTCTTTCCAGTAGCAGCAGGTCACATGAACTAATATCCCACATCCCTCTCATGCTTTTGTGTGTAATAACAGACATCAGGTTGTTTCTTTTCCTTCTGTTTAATCCCACACCCACCCCCTCGCTCTTTCTTTCCTCTTGCTTGTTTCCGTTGTTATTACCCCTTCTGCTACTTCCCTTCAGTAGAAAAAAAGGGTAAATATCAGTACAGCAGGTTGCGTACTCTTGCCGTCCTCCTGGAGAGCTGGTCAGGCCATCGCTCATGTTCACTTTCTTGAGGTGTAGTGGAGCAGATTGGTTTCTGTGTAGGCTCCGTGCTGATGAGAAAAAAAGAGAGGGTCGTCAGTGTGTCCTGAAGTGTGAAAGAGAGCAACAAACAAGAGCACAGTGATGCTAGAGAAATTAGACCTGTGAAAGTTGCTTTACCTGCAAGGAAGGGGAAGTGTATGAAGAGATGTGTAATTTTTCTCTGATTCAGTATTAGGCAGCAGCTTTCAAGAGAACTTCAAAATTCAACATGTCTTTATTTAATCTTGTTGTGTTTATGTTAATGTGGATGTATGTGTCTAAAATAAAGTGATTGCTATTAAACACTGAACAAGAAACTGTAAAAAGGGATAACATTTAAAGTGTGCAGCTCTCATACCATCTTAATAACAATATTTTATGTAGCAAATACAAGTGTGTGTGCGTTCTTGTGTACCTTGATCTTGAGCAATTCATTGTATTTGGGTCAGTTGCACTGTACTCAAATCAAATTACTTGCTGAGCTCTGGTGATGCAGTAACATCGCCAAAAAGAAATATGACATGGCAAAAAACACAAGCAGTCAGACAGTCATTCAGGTTTTAAAGCTTCCAATCAATATTTTTATGGTAACAACGGGTCAAATGAGCGTGTGTAATGCAAAAGGGGTTGTTCGTCGTGATGAACCCAGAGATAATAATCACCCAACTCTGCAGTCCATCTACAGAGCATTTTAACATCTTTCAGCTCGTTGTTGTGGTTTTATGACCCAATTTGTCATCCACCCTGTTTTAATTCACTCTCACTGCTGGTGAACGTAGCATTTTGTAGCTAAAACCCAGATATTTCCCTCAGGAGTTTGTGTAGTGTTGAGTAAAACAAACCTAAAAGGAGAGTGACTTTATAAAGTGGAAATATGTCAGTTATGTTTATGTTCCACCGTCCCCAAGTGGTCAAAAGAAAGAAAAAAATGAAGGTGAATTGTAAAATTATTACTCAAACTCTCCGTTGTAAACATTCATCCACAGTTAACAAGACAGACTTCAACTTTAATCTGCTGCTGATCAAAAGTATGTGGGCGCACAGTTTTCTGGGCAATAAGGGATTAAGACCAACATTACAGTTCATATCACTTTCAGTTTTACTAAACCACTGGCTTGTTTACTACCTGTTTGATCATTTGACTGATGTGCATGTTTTTCTTGCCCTGTTGAACTTTGCTGTGGCAATGTTGCAGCGTTCCCGATGCATTGTTATCATAACAGATTGCAAAAACTACCCGTGTTGTAATAAACTGAAATTGATTCATTTCAGTAATGGCAACTCTCTTCACTCATACTATTTTTTGGGAAAAAGATACAGGGAGTGAAGTAAGAAGAGAAAAAGATAAAACATGAGACGCAATCAGTATCAATACTATTTTTGTTTGTTACCTTTTTTTATCAGTTCCTATTATGTTCCTGTATTTGAAAAACAATTCACAATTGGCTGCTCGCTACCTCTTTGTTTGGGTGACTGTTCGAGTGCTTGACAAAGTGGATTGACATTCTCCAAACTCTGCAATTGTATCTACAATGGGATTATCCAACAGTGATTCTAGCAGCCACTATTAGAGTCGTTCAGATTCAAGGCAGATTATGTAAACATCATACAAATAGATCTGCTATTAACCTGCAGTGTCACACAGAAAATTTGCGTCTGTCACAAAAAGCAATCAGGATTTGGAAGCTTACCACATATTCAGGAGATTTATATAAATGTGTTGTATTTAATCCTTTAAAGACATGACAGGATCATCCATTGTTTAACAAATGGATATTTTCGATACTTAAACTTGACATGTGCAAATCAGTCACCTAAATGTATCATTTGATTATAATGTCTGTTACTTTGATGAATAAATAACTAAATAAACAAGCGTTTTCAGTTCAATTTAACCCCATAAGAGCAAACGATCTTAATCCTTTGTCGTACTGGTGTCATGAGAACTAAGATGTCTATCTTCATTCAGCAAAAGCCCCCTGAAAAAATCCATGAATTGGTAGAGTACTGGTGACTTAAAGCAATAAATCCATCATTTTGTTTGTCAGCTTCAAATAAATGCACCAGATGGATACCAGAGGCATTTGACTATTGACTATGTAATGGTGTTCTTGGTGAAGAGTAATTAACTCAATTGGAACAAAGTGAACCAGAACTTAAAGTTTTTGCCCTTCACATTCTTCCTTTAAAGTCTTTCATTGTACTGCAGCCAGTGGGCAGAGTCAGAATTAAGTTTTCAGGAGTGTCTAAGAGAAGTTGAGTTATAGTTTGTAATTTTATTTTAACAACTGGCAGCTTTCAGCATCAATGTATAATTTGTTATGATCTCTAAATGCTTCGAAGAATGTTTTTCAGTAGTCCATTAAATCAGCTCTGGGACCCACGTAGTGTAGCATCCATCAGCATCATTTTGAAGGTAGCATTAGCAGGCAGCAGTGACCCTCCATCTTCAATCACAGCACCTGCTGTGCTGCTTTCTCCACTGCTTCATACGTTATCTGTTGATGTTATCCAACATTTTTTGTGTTTTCTCGATTCATCTCTAATTAACGCTTTAGAGCTATTAGTTAGAGTTGAACGAGCCCGAGGGAATCCCCCAATGACCCCACTTATCATTCACAGCAACAGCAATTCCTGATTTGGAGTTGTTGTACATTTGGAGATACCAGCTGGTAGGGCAAATTAAAACATGTTTACACAACGTCAAATAAAAAGAGGCTCTGTCCAACAAAGAGGGTGGTAATTACTGCATGGACTGCGCAAAAAACAACACAGTCTGGTTTCACTGAATTATTTATGCACAATAATATGATGTGAAATATTTAGAAGGGGGTTTAAACCAAAAAACTATTTCCCTGGCTACACCTGTAACTACAGCCCGGGTCTTTATTGGGAAAGACACAACACTGAATTATGAAGATTAACCATAGTACAAATAGTCAAACACTGCACAGTATGTACATATTTAAACTTAATGGAGATAATTTTCTTGACATTCTGAAAATGTCCTGTGTAATTTCATAACTATCCAAGACTCTCTCAAGAACGAGTAGGAAAAAATCCTCCCAGCTCCTGAGACATTTTGTAGCTTTCCTTTGTGTGTGTGTGTGTGTGTGTGTGTGTGTGTGTGTGTGTGTGTGTTGATTGATGACTTACATGTCCAGTAACTCTGGTCATTTATGGGTTTTCTGAACATTTTTAGGTACTCACATAACAGGTGATCAATCTTCAAAAAATAAATGAAAATGACAAATTACAGTGTAAGCTCTTAACACCTGTCAAAGCAAAAATAACACAAGTCCTGTATGATAAAAAAAAAATAGTTTTGTCCTTTGGCTGCTCTTGTGATAACAGTTTTTTAATGTTCTTCATCACAGCTGTAACAAAGTTTGACTCTGCTGCTTTCAATTCTGCCTCCCATAAGCAGAAATCATTCAGCCAGATTGATTGCTTTGGCTTCATAGTGTCTTTTTGATGCAGCACGTCCAAACCAATTCTGTTTTATTTGATTGCCATCACAGATCTATCAGGAGCACGCTGCTCCTTCCACATTTTGTGGAAGCTACAGCGGAGCTTCTCTTAATGAAGAGCAAAACAAGCAGGAGATTGGAAAGGATAAAACACATGACTGAATAAATGCCCTCACAACTGATTTTTCCACCCGCTTAGGTCTCCGTTTTAAATTGTGGCAGATGGAAAAAGGCGAAGTAATGAATGCCATTTACCGGAGAACTAGCACCACTGCTGTGTTTCATACCTTGTTGCACCGTTTAACTACTCTTTCAGGCTTTTCCTGAACAATTCATTGTTTACTTAATCTTAATTTATTATATAGTGGCCTGGTGGAATTTCTGCTGGTAGCATATATCAGTGTATTGATTTGAAAAAGGTTAGTCCTGTCATTAAAGCAAACCAAGCATTTCATTCACCATACTTGCTTATGTGGAAGACAAGCTTCTTGACCTGCAGTGTTTTGCTTTATTAATACACAAATATTTATACTTCTGACTCCGACTGTCTGTGACTTATTGGCTCCCTAATTAATCATAACTATTTCAATGAGAGGAAAATTCGAACTTTTGACATTTCCTACTGCAGCTCAACTGCAGTGAGAAACCGATGAAAAATACAGCCATGGGATTAGCCTGTCTCAAAACACTACAGACTGCTACAAATAAATTAAAGACACGTTATATGGGCCTGGCTTGGTACAATTACATACCACATACAGTATGAGTGTGAGTCATGTATATTTTTGGCTTTTGTCATTAGTTTGGGGGCTTTTTTTAAACCCTTTATCACCCAGCTCCTTTAGGATGATGATCCATCTATGCTCCCAGGTGAGCTTAAAACTTGCACAGAATTTCATTGTCTTTCCCATGGTGTAAAAAAATGCATATTGAGCAGCCATATAAAAAAAATTATCTAATTAATTTTAATTGTAATGAATTGTAATGTTATACTGATGAATGTGCTGGTATTTATTGATGTGTGCCTGTAGATTTGTTTGTATGATGGTTAGCGCAATAGAGACTATGTATGCTGGTGTTGCATGTACATGAATAGTGATTGTTCTGTTTCTACCTGCCCAAGGACTGCAGATGGAAATTGACTAATAGCTAAATCTGACATAAACAGGTCTTCTCATTTTGAGATTAATGTTTTTTGTGCATGGTCCTTGTTTAATAAAGGAAAAAAAATAAATAATGTACAAAACAAATGGACTATTTATGCCAGTCTTATGACTTAGATTCTTGAAATTCATTTTATTACACGATTTCAATGATTTATTAGACTGTTGAACTGTCCCACTGCTTTGAAGGTAGGGAGACACCATCATTTTAGGGTTTCAGTTGCATTTTATTCTTTTGTGTATTGCCCCTGGATTATTTTTTGAGCGGGTTTTCTGTTTGGAATTCGACTTTGGAATTTCAAATTTAAACTTGTTGACAAATGTATTAAATAATAAGTCTGTAGTATGAGTAGTAAGTGGGCTGCGCTCTTGCGGACATGTTGCTTCAGGTACTCGTCAAACAATCAAATTCCGATTTGATGAGAGTTCGAGGGTTTAGCAGATGGCAAAACACCAGTTTATCTTTCTTCCCAACCATTGGCAGGTGAACAGAAGAAATACTATGTTCACGTTACAAAGTAATCTACCTGGAATGTGCACTGGCCCGTTGATTAGCAAATGTAGCATCTTGTTGGATTACGATGCATCTGTGTGACATGCGCGCTGTGCCAACAGAGTGACTTTATTCAAATAACACAGGGACAGTGTTTTTGACCCATAATGCATGGTGCAATAATAACGCATGGCTCAGGCAGTGGCAAATCATTTTTCACCACCAAAGAAATCAAATCAAACCATCAGCAATTATCTGGAAACAAGATAAGGGCTGCTAATAATTCCAACTCTTTTAAAGAGCTGTAAAAAAAAAAAAAAAAAAAACTGGTTCGTGTTTGAGGAGCTTTTGATTACAAGGTACATTTAAATTTTAAAATGATGGAAAGTGGTTGGTCACAGCAAGTGATCAGCACTGTGAGTGAAGGGACGGCTCCACACTGAAACAGAGGTCGACATTTTTTGTGCCTCCATGAAAGCAATTCTAACTATAACTATTCATCATTTAAACATTTTGGCACCCTTTAAATAAAACACCCTGCCGTGAGATAACTCACTGCAAAGAGCAAAGTTTTGAATATTCCACCGTATCACAGTGGTAATGATGTTTGACACATCATAGTGGGTATGAAGTGTCAAACATCATTACAACAAAGCAATCAGAGACGCAGCCAGGAGAATGTCATCTCTCAACGGCTGACAGATGGTGAGCGGAGTGAGCTGTGAAATCATTTGTCTGATTGTCTGACAGCCAGGAGCAGGACTCAGCAACAATAACAACAAGCCCTGTGGTCAAATCTCCATTGCTTGTTAATAATCCTTCATATTACTGACTCTGTCTCCTGTGCTCACGGTGCACATCACCCTGCCTGCTATGACTTTTCAAACAACGTGAGAAAAAGTTTTCTCCAGAAAAGAAAAAGGAATCTGAGATTGAGTTTGATGTGTGAAGAGAAACCATTACATTACACTGCAAACATGATGAATAACTCCATTATAATACTAAGTCTCCCCTTTAGTTAGTTTCCTTTCTGTTCTCGTACAGTTCCTAAAAACTCTTCTCAAAATTCTTTGTAATTTTCTAAACATTGTGTCCTTAATCCTTACTTAATTTTTAACCTGCATGATAAGCGTTGCTAGCATATTTTATCCTAACTAGTTTGCTAATACTCATTAGCTCTTTTAAACTGTCTGGCTAACTCTTTTTGAAACAAGAACCCTGTAGAAGAGTCTTAAATATTCACTTGATGACTACGTACACCATATCGTGCGAAAAGGCTGAGGCTGAAGCTGCATTTCCAAATAGATATTCAGCCACTTGATGATCCATCAACAAGCAGCATTGTTTTTGTACAGCAGGCTAGAGCTAGTCAGACCTGCATAGCATACACGAATGTACAGTATAATTGGGTGTATTTAAGATCAGCTGTTTTGTTCTGACATAGCCCCTCTTTAGAGCATACCAAAAAATAAACTGGGACAAGTAACACAGAAACTATCATAGTTATGAGATTCCTGTTTTTTTGTTCAGATTTTCAAACTATATTCACTAGTAGTGTTAAAAGCGAAAAACCTTTAAAAGGACGATCATGTCTGTATATATAAAAATACTCATTCTAAGGTAACGGTTCCTATTTTCAGGTGATATATACAGGTGGTATACACTAATAAAACATACCTATCAATATTACATTCCATTTCTGCCAATAGATCGTCCTAAATGTGACACTGGACCTTTAACGTCAATAAAACACAGAAGATGTCCCTGAGAGTTTTTTTAGTAGTCCATCAGAGCAGACAAACACACAGTTTTTAAACTTGTGTTTTTGTTTTTGGAAAGGTTTTTAAAAACTCCTCCAAATGCTTTAATTTCAAGTATGTCTCTTACTAGACGCCATACACACTGCTTCAACATGAGAGCAGAGCCAAAGCTTGACATACCTTCCTTTAAGGTTGCTAAGCAATGATTGGACCATTGCTACTCAGGAGAGGGGTTCAGCGAATGATCAATTGAGAGCCTTGCAATTATTTTTCAATACACCAGCTTGTACATTTAAGGGTCATTTTGGATTGACTTTCCCCATATTATCTCACTGTAACCAGTTAGTGTGAATCAATCCTATGTCTGACATAAATAGGAAAAAGAAGTCACAACAGCGTGTCATTAATTACAGTCAGCGTCATGTGTGCTCACTTCTACTTTGTTAAAAAAAAGATAAATTGAGAAAAAGTAATTTTCAAAGAGGATTTGAGCAACATCACGTCCTTCTCTCTCGCACATATTTGTTCAGGCAGAGCAGAAGGCTGGGTTTGTGATAATCCCTCAGCTCTTCAGTTTGTGGGTGGTAAGCAGGAGGTAAGTCTAGCGATTATAGTGCTTTTCAGCATGGAGAGTAAGAGCTTTGGGCCAAAAAAACAACAGTCAGAAATGTGGAAAGCCGGCACCCACCCACGTCTGGGCAGAGAGCGGCCCTCAAGAGGCACAGTGGTCAACAGTGCATGGGGCTTACCTGTCAAGAGTCTCATTGTGTCGAGAATGCAGTGGAGAGGAAACTAAGAGAAGCCAAAGAGGCCAAACAGCCAGAGAGGAAGAGAAAAATGGGTCTTTTGACAAGTGCTAGTGTTTTACTGAAAATGTAAGGATCAAAATCAAAGCCCCATGCTCAATCAGTTTACAAAGTGTCTCTTGAGGAAATTGGTCAGTCGAGGACTCTGGTTTAAAGTACATCCATGCAGAATATGCACTCGTCTTTCCTCCCTTTTGTTGTCTTCCTAGTTCTCTAATTACTTATTTTTCTCTCAAAATAGTACCTATTGTGCACCAGCAAACATGGTTTCCCATCGATTCACATCACACTACTACTTCAATTTGATGTCAGCAGCCTCTCTAGGAGACAATTTCAGTATGTTTTCTCACCTGTTTACAAGTATGTCTTTTTAAATCAATTTGTTCCACTACACACCATCATGACCCACAGCTCAGACCAGCGAATCAACTTCTTCCGGGCCCTGGATCACACTGGCATGGCTTTATTATTCCTTCTGAGATGCATAAATAGCAGTGGTCCAATCTCCCTACCTCTGTCTACATGTCACAGCAGCCATTTACCGGTGTAATCAAATTATCGAAAGCCTGACTGAAGTGGAGAACAACAGGAGTTAAAAATGGGAAACAAAGAAAAGGAAAGACTTAACACTGTCTGAAAATGTAGTGTCGTTTCAGTAATCTCCTGGATGTGTAACATGATCACCATATCAACTTAAAAAGTGATGTAAGTGTTTACGTCTTGTTTCCAGCTGCCCTCAAACGACCAAAATAATGAGTTAATCCAGGTTTAACATTAGTGTGCAGTAAATTTTGCGTACTTACTGGTGTAGTCCCTGTAAATGTAGATGTAACTTTTGCATTTATCAAATACAATGCATTGTGTGGTGGGATTGTTGGCAAAAAAACATTAAATTTACTGAGTATATAATTAGTGGACAGAGCTTCTGGGTCTGTGAAGTGAAGCTAATGAGGAAGTGTCTTAAAAAAAGTGTCTTCAGTCCAAATAGTATTGAGTCTTATGGAAAAATAATTCTACTTCTCTCTCGATTTCTTACCTCATTAAACTGTTTTCTAATGGGTTTATAGTCTCAATAGCTAGTGTCAGGTCTTCCTTCATGCAGCATGATGTTCATTTAATAAATGATGGTCCCATTTAGAGTAAAATCGATAATAAAGTAAGGTACGCTTTAGGATGTGGCTATCAAGTGGTACCATGTGAGTCCATCCAGCACACAAAACTGTGATCAAACAGTCAAACTAGGCAGTGCTGATCAAATATAATAGAGCCGGTAATTATGTTTCCATTTAAATTGTATAATTTTAAGTGAATTTCTGAAACTTTGGCAAAGTTAAGTCTTTTTTTCTCTTAACTACCTTTAAAGAAACTAATTTGTCATGAAGTTCTTACATATAAGAGGATGTAACAATATTACTTTATTAATTGAGGACCAGTAGCTTTGATGCTTTAATACTGTACTTGATGGCAATTAATTGCCTCCTCTAAACCATGTGGACTGTGTTTTTTATGAGCCACTATTTGAAATGGGGGCCGCTCTTTTTATTCTTTATTTTGGGAACTTTGTGATCAATGGTAGGCAGCATATAATGAAAGCTTTGTCTGCAGAAGCAGAAACAGGCCCCACAATGTCATGGTGTATTCAAAAAACTCTATCCTCTCTTTATTGATATTCCAGCCTTTCTGCCTCAACAAAAGTGCAGTCCTTTTTGCAATATTTTTTTCTGGCATTTCAATTCAGGTTTTTTTCGTGCACAAATTGAAAAGGAGCTTTATAACAAGTGGATAGTAACACCTAATGTACACTTGGATATCTGTCTATTTCAACACTTTGTCTAACTTCCTATCTGTCTTATCTCTAGGTACGGAGACATGGTGCCAAAGACTATTGCCGGTAAGATCTTCGGCTCCATTTGCTCCCTGAGCGGTGTGCTGGTGATCGCCCTGCCTGTCCCTGTTATCGTCTCAAACTTCAGCCGCATCTACCACCAGAACCAGAGAGCAGACAAACGCCGTGCTCAGAAGGTAAAATTCAGTGTCTTTAGCCTTTCCATCTGCTCCAACAGGGAGAGTCGAGGGTTAGGTGTGAGTTAAACGAGTGTTTGTGCTGGAGCGTGTGTACATACATATTACCTGACCATTAGGAGTGCACGCTCTTGATTTTTTTTTAAAAGGCCAAAGTACCACAGGATTATTAGATATTATTAAATTAATTAGAGTGAATGGGAGGTTCAAGTGTAGAGTAAAAACACTGTGTGGGTGGATACTAAAGGTTATTCCTGAAAAACCTTTTGAAGGTCTTTCTTTTTTATATGCAGATGATTAAAATAATGACGCAGGGTTAAAAGATCCCGATGACAGATTAGTGTTTTTATGAAAAGAACAGAGGACACATTTTACAAACTTAAAAAAAAGGGTGATGGTAAAAAAGATTGACCCCAATCAAGGATTCGGTGTCTGCATTGCAAATCACTGTCCTTCAACCTACATCATCCCTCATTTTTCAACACCATCTCACACACACGCAGGAAATTTGTCGCCCTTCAGACCCACATTGTTCAATGTCTTTCCACATATGTGCACACACCTTTCTCCCTCTTTCTAACACACACACTTAAAATCCAACTACCAAATGTTAGCTATCCACTTACTACGCTCACCCAGTGGGCTCGACCTTTCTACAGATTTAGATAAGTGCTATTAAGTTTGAGAGCAGCTGCCGATATCTAATTGAGGAGGGACGACTAAAATTGAATTTTGGGCAGTAAGCAATGAAAAAAGGGTGGATTAATGAATGAATGATTTTGCAAAGTAGTGAACTCTGACTTATTCTGCTGGTTTGGGCATCAAACATGTCACAAGTTCAGAGTCCAGTGTCTTTAACACTTTATGGAACTGCTGCAGTCTTTCAGAGGAAATAAAATAAATCAAAGTAAGTTTAGATATCATCAAGAAAAAGCACATCATTGGTAGTAGTTTTTACAAATGGTTTGACAATATACAATATACTATTACTACAGCTACATGTGATGGATGGAAACCGATGCACTAAAATTATTTTACTAAACTATTACTGCAATCAAATTAAGTTTCCCAGTACTGAAGTACTGTAATTTTAATCACACCACTGGTGATGTGTGACATTGACATGAATGAACAATGAAAACATATTGCAAATAAGACATGAATTGTTCCATGGCGCTTTTAAAATGTGTATTTTGTAACCTCTTCATTGACAATTAAATGTTGTGTTGAACTGTTGCCTTGCAACAGTTACTCCCAGCAGGAGAGAGTGCAACTGTTTATTTATTATACAAATATTTAGTTTAAGAACAGCAATGCAGACTGGGTGCTCTTTAAAGGGCATTTTTATATTTTATGTTTTGTTTTATTAGTATTAATTGTAAGTTTACTTCAGAGAAAAATAATTTTGCTGTTGTGTCTGGCAATTTATGTAATGTTGATGTAATGTAATGTAATAAAAAAACTAAATTTAAATCCTCTACAGAACTTTACTTTAGCAGCAGTTTTAGATTCAACAACATAACTTATTGTTTTGTATGGATACTGAGGTTTTCCCCTGAGGGAAATTTTTAATGGTCCTCATTCTTTGCAGCAATTGTAAAACATGTTTTAAGACCACGATGGGACAGTGAAACTCATACTAATAAAGTTCTTTTAGAGTAAGCGGCTTCTCTAGCTTATCCAACTCATTAAATTAGTGAGAGGAGAAACTCTGGGACACAGCACCCCTTTTAAATGGAGGTATTAATTTATAAAATCATTATTGACCTATTAAATTAAAATTAAAAAGAAATTACATTTTATTAGTTTTTTGCTGCAGTCATGGAGGGACTCTGATCCACCAGACCAACAGTGGGCTGATATGTTAGATAAATTAAACTGTGTTGCTCCCTTGTGTTGTTCTTTGAATCAGTCAAGTAAATAGTGCGGCAGTGAGAGTGGCAAACCAAACTAGTAATATTAGACTAAAGGTGCATTAAGTAGCTGCACTGGAGCTTATCGGGTGATTTTTACCAGCCGACAGTTTGCCCCATTGTCATGTCAGTTTAGATATTAAAATCTTTTCTAAACACCTAAACTTCAATGACTTCTCATTCATGTTAGCTTGAACCTGCGTTAACTGATCTTTTGCCAACCTGCTGTAAACACAACATTTGCAAATGGTTGCTTTTTTACACATTCAGCACATTGTCGAGTCGTGTTTCTGGCCACCTCTCAAATTTAAGTCCACTTATCTTTCAGGGTCTGTTTTTGGTCTTCACCAACTCCTGAAGGAAATGTCTGGTTCTTTAGCTGCTAAATGCTCCACTATGTTCACCAGTTAGTCGCTAACTTTGTCAGTCTGCAGTTTGGTGCCGGGCGGGCAGTGAACCATGGGTTTAAGGAGCGTTTTTGACTGAAAACTGACGAACTGCAGTCTGTTGACAATTCTCTGTGGGTTTGTAACAAGCAGAAACCTCTGTGACTGTGAAGTTAACACTGAAGTGAGTCAGTCTCCATAAAGTCCTATATTAAAATGTCCCAACTTTACAGCAGAAATAAACATGTTTACAGCCTGGTACAAATAGCGCTTTTGGTCTCTATACTTATTTTTTCCTGTTCATGAGATTTGTATGGATGTTTTACATAACTCACCCATTTAAATTACCCTTTTATACCAACATGGTCGAGATGTTGAATGAAGATCAATAACAGAAAGCCACAGAACAGTAACTGAATGGACCTTGTTGTGAGAATTAACTTTGAAACCCAATGCTAGATTATCATTTCTAAACATTCACATAGTTAAGATCAATGCAAATTGATCTGGTTGTTTAGAAAACCATATAAAGATAAAACTTCCTTCATCCCAAAGAAATCTTTTCTTATTGTAGATTTCTTTTACGGAAGAATTAACAGCTCAAAGTGTTTGTAATCTTTATTCTTACACAGTAAGAATTGCTTTGCCAGCCCAGGAAAGTACAGTGCATTTCGTAGGTGCCTTGATGGACTGGTCTGTGTAATTTTCTGGTCTTACCTTGTATTTATCTGGTAAATTCCCACAACTATAAAAGGTTACCAAGACATTTACTGTGCACCTGTCAGCTATTTTTCACCAATGCACACAAAGAGCCATATGTGCCTTATGTGTGAGTTTGAGAACAGAAAGATAAGGAAGAAAAGTAGAAAAACAGGGAAAGAAGACGATCTGTTTTATATTTGCCGTGTTCATCTGCTCTGCCTCCTTCTATTCCTCCATCTCTCCTGGCCTTCCCTTCCTCTTTAGGTCTCATTCGTCTTCATTCTTATCTAACAACAGGCTGCTCCAGGCTCCCATTACAATTATGTAGTCATCTGGGGATTAGACTTTACAAAAAGGTCCTCACATGCACCCATTGTAGCTTCACAGTCAGAAAATAGAAATAGAGAATCTAAATTGGATTTAATGATAGTCATTCCCTACTAAATACTGTAGTGTATGTGGGGGGGGGCTCAGTGTAAAGTAGAGTGTCTAGTATTTATGTTCAGTCACCCACACAAGTCATAGGAAAAGACCCCTGATACTAATGTGCCTCATTCCCAAATAAGTCTAAAAGAAAACGTCCCCAGAAGAAGAGGATTTTTTTTTATTTATTCTGGCACAACTGAGCAGTGCAGGGTAGTTGCCATCAGTGTGTCGAGGCAGTAAATGGACTGAGGTCATACCGGTAATGGGACAGCAAAGTCAAGTGGAGCCACGCTTAGAGATGGCAGGTTTCGAGGAGAAAAAAAAAAAAAACGGAGACGTGAGGGCAAAACAAGACGACGGGAGCAAGAGAGTAAAGAGAGGAGGAGGTCGGACAAGAGGGAAAAGAGAGAAATTACACAAAGGAGATTGTCAGAGAAAGCAGTGGGAGAAAGTCTGAAGGAGAGAGGCTGATTGGGTTAAAGAAAGGGGGGGAAAAAGAGAGGAAAAAGTCTGTGTGCAGTAGTTTCAAGGCTCACTTGTCTTAGAGGTGAACATTTTGTGCCTTTTTCCCTGCACTGCTGCAGTCTGACTGTCAGTGGTAATGTTGGAGCATATAGGCTTGATTTTCTCAGTCAACCATGACCACAGATGGAAAAAAAAGTAAAATCACAAGAATCCATCATCACCGGGCTTCGGACAGAGTGTTGGGAGATCCATTAGGACTGTCTCTGAATAGGTTGTAATTTCAGCCTAATTTACCTCAAAGAAGTTCTCCAGCCATGAAATACTTCCTCATCACCTTCAATTGTTGTCCAGAAACTTCGCACCAATGAGACTCACAGTTGCACTTGAATTACTTTGAATTTGGCATTATAGTTTAATTTACTCAATCACACATAGTATTCATGGCAGCAGTATGGTGACTGCCTTTGACTATCTTTAAAGGAGAACTCTTCTCTCACCAGTTTGCTCATCTACCCAACCTGTTGGGTTTCATAATGTCTTTTGGCGATGGGGGAAGTTTTTCAATTATAAGAAAATAACTAATGATGTCAATAGGGTTGGGCAGGGAGACTAAAAATGTATGAGAGAAAGTCTTATAGACGGGGGACATGGGGTTTTAAAGATGAGGAACATACCACACAGGAAACGTCTTATCTTAAAGCAACATTATGTAAAAATTGGGGCTTTTTGTGAGTTGGAACCTGCTGTTTCAGAGTGCAATTCACTCATAAACTACTGTCATAAACATGGACAGCTGTATATGTGCATCTGTTACGATTACATTACTCGGGATCACAAACTAGCGAGTCGCCAACTTTGCTAAAGCAGCCAAATATCAAGGAAGTGCAACAACACAAGACAAAGCAACCTAGCTAATATAACTGACAAGTCCAACAGAAAGAAGGCCAGCTCACCGTCTGTCTTGCAGCTTTTTATTTTATGAAGCTGTCGGCAATGACACAATTTTACTCGTCCTTGCTCAGTCACTGTCTCTTTTTCTCTTCTAGTTAAATCAGGAAATCAATATAGGACTGTATAGTGGCGAGCTAGACAGCTTTTTCAAGTCAAGCCACGTGAGGATACTCACAATTATCCCGATTCACGATTATCATGATAAAAGAAAGTGTTTTTTATCACGATAATATCATATGTCATACCATCCCTAGTGAAAGAACAGGGGTGCAGGTTGCAGAGTGGGAATGACAGAGGCACCAGTCACCCTATTACAAGTCAGTGCAGCATCAAACTAATTATGAAGCTTTGAAGTTGTGTTAAGGTAGAAAAGTTACATAATTTTGCTTTAAAGATGCTGTTGGTTGCATTTTGGGAAGTGTTTGATCTAGCGTATTTGGAGCTTAAGCCATACTTGAGAGTAAAATTTGGGAGATTTAAGGATTTTGGACTCTGCTGCGCTGTGCTGATTTTGACCATGTGTCTCATATCAGTCCCCCAACGTCATGGCTATCCAATACAAAATCAGTGGAATATCCCTTTTTGGTGAGATATATATATATATATAAACATAAACACCAGGCTTATCCTTTAATCATCTTGACTTGAGACTTGATGATGACATGGACCTGGACTTGCCTTGCTATTAGACATGTCACTGATTCAGAATTTCATCAGTTTAGCGAAAAGGTTTCTTAGACAACCATTTGGGCTCAGTGTATCATCAGAGAGGACGAAATACTCATCGCCACATCAATAGAACGAGTTGCTGTGCTCTTGCACTTACAATAGAATTCTGAGTTTTTAATTCTTTCATGTGTTTTTCTTTCCATGTGTCAAGAAGGGCTTTTGATCAATAAGAAAAGCAGACAGCACACGACAGAGATCTCTCTTTCAAATTCATTCACTCTTTAACCAAAGCTACGTGGAAAGAAGCAGTCAAAGGTTGTCTTTTTTTCACCCTCTTGTCTCCATTTCACATACTGTGCACGTACATACACAATCATTATTATTACATCTCCGTCTCCAGCATTCCCCACACCTTACCAGGGATACAGTCTGACTGACAATTTCGGAAGCATACAAAGTAATTCCATTACTTTTGATTCACGTCTGGGAAGCAGATATTGCTGTTCCTCTCTTGTTTCTGAAATGCATTTATCGGGAAGAGAGAGCAGCAGGACAAGGTTAAAGAAATCTCTCACCTTACATGCCCAGAAGCTCTTGAGGCAGCTGTATATCATATAGGGTCATCCTACTAGTAATATTCTCTTCATTTGAAGAAAATCCCAATACGATTTCTCTCTCATTTCCTCCCATAACTGTCTCTCTCTGTCTCAGTGGTCGCTAGTCGTACTGGAGTCGACATAAAACAATGGGGGAAAAAATAAAATAAACGTCAATTTAGAATAACACAATATTGATGGATCAAGAAAAGGCAGAACAAATCAAATACAAGCATCAGAAAATATGAGAACTGATTTTATAAATGAAAAAGCATTAAATGAAAACAAAAAACATCAAATGACAACAGTAAATCACATCATCTAATTACATCTGTGGGTTATTCATCTGCTTTTGTTTGACTTTTTGAAAGATTTTGAAAGATTTTGAAAGAAAATCTACTTTTGATTCGTTCTATACTATATATGGACAAAAGAACATAGATACCCTTGATTGATTGATTGACTTTATCAGCCAGAAAAAAGCTTAAAGTCTGAAAAATTACTTAAATGATCAACTAATTGATTAATGGGCTAGCTCTTAAAGCTGCAGTCCTCTAATTCTTGTGTACCTTTTGTCTGGTGCTGTTTTTCATGCATCAGTTGGGCTTGGCTCCTGAGTAACACAAAATGCAAAATGCTATAATATTTTTGGTCAATACTGTGCTTCCACCTGCTTGGCAACAGATTAGGAAAGAGCCATTTCTGTTTCAACATTAGAATGCTCCTGCTTACACGGTCCGTGTATGTTTTGGTCATTGGATTTTCCTTTCAGAAACGGGTATTAAAAAACAGAAAACGAGTGGTTATTTGATTTTCGTTATAAAATACAAAAATTAAAATTGAAATACAAGGCGCTTTTCTTTTTCATGGTCAGAAAGGGATGAGCGAAATTAAAAAAAATATTCGATTTTCATTTTCTATTTCATATAACAAAAAATAAAATCACTAGAAAACTGAAAAAAAGGCCTGTTTTTTCATATTCTGAGACCGGATGTTGTCATTTACAGGACGGTGCTGTGGAGAAGAAACAGTAGGCTAGTAGACTGCGGTCAATCCAGCCGTGAGTCCGATCTCCGTGGTCAAATCAGCCGCACTTAAATTTCGAGTGTACAAGTATTCTCAGCATTATGGTAAATGCGGAGAAACGCCGTATTTACTTCTGGTTTTCAAAATAAAGGTATTTAGAGCCGTAAGCTATAATTAAAATATGTTACATTAAAGTGTTGTGCCCCTGATGAATAAAAAAACACTTTATATCAAGTATCTTTACTGCACCAGTGTGGAGAAATGCCAAAATAAAAGCCTCATATTTATGCCTCCAGAGATTGCATATTTGACCATATTTGAGGTACTGTAAAAACATATTGCTCAGTGTTTCCTGGCTACTGATGGTATATTTGACTTTTACCCATATGAGACTACAAACATACTTAATATCAAGCATTTTTACTGTACCAATTGGAGAAATTCAACATTAAAAGTCCATATTTGTACCTCCATGTGGCATATTTTCATATATTTGAGCTACTGTAAAAACACTTTGCTCAATAATTCCTGGCTATGGATGATATATTTGACTTCTACACATCTAAGACTACAAGTATACTTAATATCAAGCATTTTTACTGTACCAATGTGGAGAAACTGAAGAATAAAAGTCCCATATTTATACTTCCAGATTCCATATTTTCTTATTTTTGAGCTACTGTAAAAATGTAAACTGTATGTGGAACCACCTGCAACAGCTGTCACACTGAATAATATAAAAAATAATATGTGAGGAAGAGACAGTAGGTACAATGGTGTTTTGAAGTTAAAACTAATTATTTTTCCCTTTTACCTACAAATGGACACAGCAGAGCTGCAAAATAAGAAGAATGTGGACTGGCATTGCATTTTGTGTGAAAAGTAAACAAATTAGAATTGTGTAGGATTTTGTGTTTAGTGTTTAGTGTTTATATTATCAAGATGTTATTAAACATTTGTGTGAAATTTTGTCATGAGTACTGCAGCATTATTGAAGTATAATGAAAATGCTTCACCCATAGCCAGGAATTATTGAGCAACGTGTTTTTACAGTAGCTCAAATATATGAAAATATGCCACATGGAGGTACAAATATGGGACTTTTATTGTTGAATTTCTCCAAATTGGTACAATAAAAATGCTTGATATTAAGTATGTTTGTAGTCTCATATGTGTAAAAGTCAAATATACCATCAGTAGCCAGGAAACACTGAGCAATATGTTTTTACAGTACCTCAAATATGGTCAAATATGCAATCTCTGGAGGCATAAATATGAGACTTTTATTTTGGCATTTCTCCACACTGGTGCAGTAAAGATACTTGATATAAAGTGTTTTTTTATTCATCAGGGGCCATGAAACACTTTAATGTAACATATTTTAATTATAGCTTACTGTTCTAAATACCTTTATTTTGAAAACCAGAAGTAAATACGCTGTTTCTCCGCATTTACATAATGCTGAGAATACTTGTACACTCGAAATTTAAGTGCGGCTGATTTGACCACGGAGATCGGACTCACGGCTGGATTGACCGCAGTCTACTAGCCTACTGTTTCTTCTCCACAGCACCGTCCTGTGAGTGACAACATCCGGTCTCAGAATATGAAAAAACAGGCCTTTTTTTCAGTTTTCTAGTGATTTTATTTTTTGTTATATGAAATAGAAAATGAAAATCGAATCATTTTTTATATTTCGCTCATCCCTTTTTGACCATGAAAAAAAAACGCCTTGTATTTCAATTTTAATTTTTATATTTTAAAACGAAAATCAAATAACCACTCGTTTTCTGTTTTTTAATACCTGTTTCTGAAAGGAAAATCCAATGACCAAAACATACACGGACCCTTGACTGGTCTGCACAGAGCCCTGACCTCAACCCCATCCAGGACCTTTTGGGTTGAATTGGAAAGTGATTGACAGCCACAGATCATGCTGCTCTTGCAGCTGAATGGGAGCAAATCCCTGCAGCCAGGTTACAAAATCCTGTGGAAAGAGTGCAGGTTGCTCTAACAGCATATTAATGCTCACGGTTTTGGAATAAGATGGTGAATGTTGAATATAGGTGAAATGTTTGGGTGTACAGATGCTTTTGGCCATGGATTGTATGTTGGTGAATAGCGTAATTCAGTTTAGATCACTCGTTCCCAACCTTTTTCCTCAAGGGACCCTTCTTCTATTACTGCATGAACTGATGACATATTTTGAGTTTATGTAAAAACAAGTGATTTGGATGAATTTTGAGCGGATTATTTCCTGTGGATATTGCATCAGAGATTAGTTTTCCTTATATTTTTAGGAACTTTTTAGACAATTCTCTGTCTGTATTATGTTTTCTTTTTTTTAATAGGCTTATTTTCTTGACAAATTCAGTGTTTTCCTCTGATTGTTATAGTAGCTCTTTGGTTGTTTTAACTGCATACTTTTCTAAAGCAGGACAAAGCTGTTAAGGCTCTGTGAAGCCTTAATTGGCACTTCTTTACTGGATATGATCAATCTTTCTTTACTGTCAGGATATGTACCACAGCCCTTTAAAGTAGCTGTAATTAAACCCCTTCTTAAAAAGCCCACTCTTGACCCAGGGGTTTTAGCCAACTATAGAACGATTTCTAACCTCCCTTTCCTCTCTAAGGTTCTGGAGAAAGTAGTTGGCAATCAGTTGTGTAACTTTCTACATAGCAACAGTTTATTTGAAGATTTTCAGTCAGGATTTAGAGTTCATTACAGCACAGAGACAGCTAGTTAGTTAATAATGACCTTTTGATTGCTTCCGACAACAGTCTTGTCTCTGTACTTGTATTATTAGATCTTAGTGCTACATTTGACACTATTGACCATAATATTCTTTTACAGAGACTTGAGCATCAAATTGGCATTAAAGGAACCGCACTAAGCTGGTTTAGGTCATACTTATCAGATCGTTCTCAGTTTGTACATGTTAACGATGAATCCTCCATAAATACTACAGTTAGTCATGGAGTTCCACGAGGTTCTGTACTTGGACCAATTCTGTTCACTTCATAAATGCTTCCCTTAGGCAACATTATTAGGAATCACTCCATTAACTTTCATTGTTATGCAGATGATACACAGTTATATCTATCGACTCACTGTCTAAAGATATAGCTACTCTAGATGGCATTACCTTGGCCTCTAGCACCACTGTCAGAAATCTTGGAGTTATCTTTGATCAGGACTTGTCATTCAATTCCAACATAATGCAAGCCTCTAGCACTGCCTTTTTTCATTTACGTAATATTACAAAAATTAGACACATCCTATCACAGACGGATGCAGAAAAACTAATCCATGCATTTGTTACTTCTCGGCTGGATTACTGCAATTTCTTATTATCAGGTTGCCCCAATAAGTCCATTAAGACGCCATTTCAGAATGCTGCAGCACGAGTACTGACAGGAACTAGAAAAAGAGATCACATCTCTCCTGTACTAGCATCTCTGCACCGGATCCCTGTAAAATTTAGAATAGAATTTAAAATCCTCCTCCTCACCTACAAAACTCTTCATGGCCAGGCCCCTTCATATCTTAACCCCTTCAGACCCGCCTTATGTTCCAAGGTTGTGAAAAATATAATAATGACTTTTTCCCATCCTTAATGCAACCAGAAATGAGAATCAATAAAAAAATGTTTTTTATCAAAACTCTTTGTTATTTTTCTTGTCCATTTCAATGGACATCGGGTCCAAACAGTTGTTAAATACCAACATCATATGACAACATCATACCTATTTTTTGTCTTATAATTGTCACATTGACATCACATGGAACATGAACTTGAACAGTTAAAATGATGTTTTTTTTTTGTAAGGTCCAAACAGTTTTAAAATATATATATATATTTTTTTTTATTATTATTTTTGTTTGTTTGTTCTGCATTTGGAATATTCTCAACTGATTATCAACTCATTCTCTTGTTCTGATGTACTGTTTTTATAGTAATAAGGTCATTCATCAATACTGGCCAATTGAGTTCAATAACATGGCTTCTGACCCACTGTCCATTCTAATGGAGAGCGATATTTGAAAAAATCCTGTGTAAGAACTTGCACTTAAACATGTGATATTACACTTCTATTCATACATTCCATCTTTCAATATTATATCAAAACTATGAAATCTTGGCACAAATATCTATAAATGTGAGTAAAACTGTTGAAAATGATCCTTACTTCGACATGTGGGGCGAAGCCCTGCCATGCCTCTCTTCCGTGTGGTGGATTTCTTTCCTACATCAACAAGCAAAGCTATACTGCCGTTTGATTGGTTGTTAAACGTTCAATTCAATTGACTTGAGGGTTCAAGCGGTGTTAAATGTTGCAAAAAGTAAAAAAGAAGCCCCTGTCAAGTGACGTCCATTGTAATGGACACCTAGAACACTGCGTTCTCTGAATGCAGGGCTACTTGTGGTTCCTATAGTCTCAAAAAGTAGAACAGGAGCCAGAGCCTTCAGTTACCAAAGATAATGCCATCATCTTTTTCATGTTCATCATCGTCAGTCACTACTATTAGTTGTTGCTGTGCACCTGTCTGTCTGTCTGTCTCTCTTTCTCTCTCTCTCTCTCTCTCTCTCTCTCTCTCTCTCTCTCTCTCTCTCTATCACCCCAACTGGTTGAGGCAGACGACCACCCACCTAGAGCCGAAGGATTTGTCCTAGTAAAAGGCAGTTTTTCCTTGCCGCTGTTGCCAAGTGCTTGCTCGTGGTGGTACTGTTGGTCTCTGTAAATAATGTTATAAGGAATTTGGTCCAGCCTTTTGTATGATTGTTAAAAAAAATGCACAATACAGACAGAATTGTATTAAAAGATCCTAAAAATATTAGGAAAACTCATCTCTGATGCAATATTCACAGGAAATAATCTGCTATAACTTCCTCCAAATCATTTTACACAAACTTCCTGCAGTTATTGTGTTTATTTGGGTTCATTGTACAGTTTATCAGTTGTTCTGTATTGTTTTTGTTGCATTGAATATGGTATGAAATATCCATAAAATAAATCGGGTCGCCAGTTTACTTAATGACAATAGGTTGGCTTTAGAGTTCTGTTCTCATACATAATGAAAGAAAGTCTTCATGAAAAAATCGGAAATTCTTGGGGTAAAGGCAGCACAGTACTAGCTCTGAAAATTACTACAGAGCTTGTGTGATGAGTTGGCAGATTCTAACCATTAAACAAGGCATTAGTCATCTTCTGTGACCTCCCGCCCACTCTGTCTGATTCTGTGCCCTCTTCTTCTTCCCACGCCCAGAAAGCCAGACTGGCCAGGATAAGAATATCCAAGTCCGGCAGTGGCAACGCCTTCATCCAGTGCAAACGCAACGGACTGCTCAACGAACTGCTGGAACTGACGGTGAGAAAGACCTCCGACCCTCCAACACCAACAGCAAAGTGGGCGCAATGATTACTGGGAAGTCTTGTCAAATGTGTTCATTAAAAATGACATGAAATATCAGCAGACTGTAATTCAGTATGAGAGATTAATCATATTGTTCCTTGTCAAACACCCTGCTACTAATTATTTTAGTTCACTGCAACTCAATAGCTTGGCTGGGAAGCAGCAACATCACATCCGTACACACACACACACACACACACACACAAAAATGACAAACAATAATTAACCAAAGGACAATTAAGAAGTAATTTAGAGGCTATAAAAGAGCAGCAGAAGTTGGAGTCATTACATTCTCGTTGTTACACAGGGCAGGGGTGATAGCAGAGGAGTTATGCCAATAATCCTTCATGCGGGCGTTATCAGTGTAATCACACAAAGTACTTTTCTTAGTTGTCTTTCAGTCCCAAACTTGATTTAATCCATGCCTGGAAAACTAAACTGGAAAGTTAGACAACAGAGTTTGTTTTTACTTGTTTGTTGTGTTGCTCTTGGTGATAATTAGATGATTAGTACATTAAAAGAGGCTGCAACAAACTTCCAAACTGCACTAGTTAACAATGAGACAGCGGGTGACACTTAAATCCCACACTCACCCAGACTCCTGCTCCTGCAAAGGTACAAAACGTTTCTGTCTTTCTTCCTCTCTGTGATTGTTGACAACATGTTCTTATGTTCTTGTCCTTTGTGATCACCATACACTAAACCTGCAATCATTTATTTTTGTGGCAACTGAGCAGCGAAAACAAGTTGTAAAAAATAACACTGACATTGTCACCTTACACCTATTTACCTTAACCTACACATCCAGCTGACCCCTAGCAACTATAAGTGTAATAGTCACTCTCATTTTGTTCTGTTTTGTTCTTCTGTTTTGTTTTTGAGGGAAATGTCTGTCTGCTAAATGCTCCACTTTCTGCACTAGTCGCTATCTTTGTCTGTCCGCTATTTGGTGCTAAGCAGGTATTGTGCATATATTATAGTCGCTTTTAAGAAATAGTTCAGCATTTGAGAAGCCAGGCAATATAGTGCTGTAGGAATGACTCTTAAAACACGGAATTGTAGCACCTCCGGTTCCCTTGTCTGTGGGGTTTGGTCAGATGCCTGAAAATAAGGTCTGTGGTTAAACCAAGCTTTACAGATTTTCCCATTTTGTTCAACTTCTACTTACTGGTCTGCCTCGTGTTTTTAACACTCTTACATACTATTCTTACTCAAACTTTCCAACTTCTAGATTCTACTTACAACGTTAAAGACATATGACTTTGATGTAATTCATTTTTACTTTTGGTGATCACATTCGCATTTCAAAAATCAATCTTGCTGAACAAAACATTTAATGTCATAAACATTTGTTCCCCACAGAGCTTATTTTCTGCAACAATCCACAATCCAGTGGAAAAACCAGGGTTAACTTCTGGGTTGGTCCTACAAAAAGACGTCATCCCTGCAGCAAAAAAAAAAAAAAAGCCAGGCTAGATGTTCCCTAGATGTTAGTTTTTATGCCAAGGTAAGCTAATTACCTCCTGGCTCTAGATCCATGCTGTTGCTACTTAAAAAACAGATATGAGGTATTGATCTTCTCATCTAACTCTCGGCAAGAAAGCAGTTGACCATATTCCTTAAAATGTCTAACAATTAATTTAAATTGCATGTCCTTCTCTTTCTCCTCTCTCTACTGCAGACATCGACCAACTTTCTAGTTGTGAAAGCAAGCATCCACCACCATGTTCTCCTTTACTTTTAACTCCTCCCTTTTTCTTTTTTTTACTTGGCACCACCGTGGAAAAATGTGTTTGGTAATGCATGAGCAAATTGTCTATATGCCTATATTGCCATACAGTCCATCACTCTTGCTTTCAGTGACACACTCCCCTCCTTGCAGATGGTTACTAAAATCCATTTGGATCTAATCGAGTCCAGTGTGAAAGCTCATGGGTGTCTGGAAGTGGTTTGAATTATCATATAAATGCCATCTGTGAGTGCTGAGCGACCCCCATCCCTCTGCGTATGTGTGATGAGGCTGCCAGAGTCCTGGTGCATCAAATTACGGTGGTGTCACTGCTGTCAGTCAGTCGTTGCGTAAGTCTGGGTTGTGAGTGAGTGGGGATATATGACAAAGTGACTGGTTCTCTCATAGCCAATAGTTAGATCTGTTGGTCTCTTTCAGTTTTCCCTGGAGACATTTACATTTTTTGACAGACATTTATTTGTTAACCAGATCACAGGCTCATTATTTAATGATAATCCTGTTAAGTTTTGCAATAACCTCGTACAGAAAGCCCTTACAGATTCATCCCTTTGAGTGTTGTTTACTTAATTCTCACTTTTCGCTTTAGAGTGACAGGATTTCTTCGGATTCGCCCTCATGGTAAACGTTTTCTTAGCCTCCAAAACACTTCACACATTGATTATTTTGCCAGACAGTTTTGGTGTTATGCACACTGACCAATCAGATCTTTGTAGAGAAAGGAGTGAGGGACAATCATGTTCCTGTGCTAGTACAGGAAAAATGGCAGCAGATAAATGGCAACAAGTGTATATGAGCTGAACACAGCTACATGAGTTTTAGCAATGGGAAATTTAGATATCCTCTATCACATTTTATGTTATATTATACTGACATATTGAAGAAAATGTAAAAAGTGCTGATGAATGACTAATACAACAAATTAAATGATTGACAAATACAAGTTATTTATTGCATTAATGCAGAAATTATATGACATTTAAATATAACCATGAAGCAATTTTGGTCATTGATTTGCAACATTGCAACAATGGTCTGATACAAGGACGTGCACAAGGCCAGACTAAAGTTGCCTGAACAACACTTGTCTTTGTCTGAGCTGCCCCACTGTTGTTGTGGCTGCATAAATACAAGTAGCTCATAATTGCTAAAGTTAGACCAAATTAAATTGCTACATCATCCAAACAGTTACTTTTCTTTTCACAAGTACCAATATCCGCTAGTCATCTAGATGGCTTAACATATAGGCAGCAGTAGCGCAAGGCAATATTGTACAACGTGATAAAAATGTGACAAGCTGCGCCTTGTTCTGAAATATTTTATTCACAAGACATCCCATTGGTTATACCATTCATCGGGGTTTGCCCTTTTTGCAGATTAGAGCCCCTCAAAATGCCAATGCAGGTCTGTGGTCTAACAAAAGTACATGAAATACGTCTTTAATACACCTAGATGAAGATGCGTCTGCATTTCTGACTGTTGACACATGTACATAATCTCATGGTGTACATCATTATATCACCCACCCGCCAATAGATGGTTGTAAACTGACTTACAGAAATAAACAATTTGAATTGGATGAAAGAATTGAAATGGAAATTCTGTCCGATCAGGCAATCAGAGTCATTTCCCTGTCTTTTAAAACAGCGGCATATTTCCAGAAGCTAACAACTACTGTGGGGCAATTATTATAACCTCATAATAAGTTTTGTGTTGTCTGTCATTCTGAGTAATGCTGAAAATCAATAAGGACTAATTTATTGTTAATATTCATTGATAACTGTGATATTTAATTCATTAGGTATGTAATGTACTAGGTGAGCTAAATAGAGACGGTCCCATCTGGATAATTATATAAACTTTAAAGAAATGTGTCTATGTCATGATTCATATCTATAACGTGGGATTAAAAATCACGTACACCATGATATATTTTCACCCATTCCTTACTTCTAAAGTAAACTGACTTCCCCTCTTCACTTAGTAAGATATAAAGATGAGATTAACTTCCTCAGTGACACTGTAAGGGTCACATTTAAGATCAAAATCAGCTTCTTTCTTTACATGAAAAGAACCTTGAACCCTGTGTCTCTATCTGCTCTTTGATAGGACCTCTTCTGCAAATCCACATATTGAGACATCAGGAGGCGTAGTATTTTCGTGCCCACATCTCTGTATTGTTCATGTGTCTGAAATCTGAATGAGAGTCCTTGGGCTGGATCACCACCCACCCAAATCCTTTGAGTAACAATGTGCGCTGTGGGGGGAGAATTAATTTGTTTTCAGTTTTCATGTTTTTTGGCAATTGTGATTACTTTGAGACTAAGCTTTATTGAAGCCCGGGCTTTGAAACCAAGTCCTGTTTGGAGAAATACCAAAAAATGGTTCCGTAAGTTTCTGTTTTTCTCAACTCTTCTGTTTTTCCTCTTTCTGAGGCTTCATATATCAATAACTTTTCATCTGCCTAGAACATCACATAACGCCCAGTGGTACCTACTTAGATAATTAAGTAAGGGAGCTGGCAAATAATACGGTTTTATAATTAATATTTTATTAGTTCAGTAAACTGAAATGAGGGTGTTCTGTTTTCAATCTGCTTGTACAAGGAACAAAACCAAAGGCAATAACAGTATTAATGGCTCAAAAGATGCACAATAGAGAAAATTAATTAGAAACAAATCACTTGCCAAGGCTGAGGGATCAATTCACACCAAGAAGAAATGTGGTCCATTATGTAACTAAATGGTTAGTAAGTCATTCGAAAGCAAGCAGCAGGAGTCGTTGGCTACCTGCTCATAATGAGAGTGAAATCAACAAGCATGAACCAAAATAGTTCAGTTTAAAATGGGCGACACAAAGCAGAACAAAAGCGCCACGTCACTGACCTTTCATTACTGATGACAAAGTCCATATCAAGGAGTCATTTCAGCACCGGGTTCACTTTGCACAGAGTGAGAGTTTAATGAGTGACGAGGATACGCCAACAATGTAATTTGTCAACATTCATCAATGTTGTTTGTCTGTGTGCGTGTGTGTGTGTGTGTGTGTGTGTGTGTGTGTGTGTGTGTGTGCGTGCGTGCGTGTGTTTGGGTGGCTTATTAAGGATACAGAAGAGGATGAGCAGAAGCTGCTGACTAAGTCCATCTCTCTGTTAGAGAGCCAACACCACCACCTACTGCACTGTCTGGAGAAAACCACTGTGGGTACAATTGAACACTTCTCTATCTTTGATTCCAACACTTTTAGCCTTAAATCCACCAGCTACATTAATGAGGTTAAAAAAGACTGAAGAATAAGTATTGTATTGTGATAATGACATTTTATACCAGTAAAAAAGAGGGAAAAAAAACTTTGGCACTGACGACTACAAGATAACACCTAATCAGACAAAGTAACCAAAGTGTGGTATAGACACTGAAAACTCAACCCTTTCCTCTTTTCTGCCCTTCATTGCTTACATTACTGTCCTGCATTGTGGTATTTTATATATTTATTTTATGACATTTGAACCTGTATTGATTGTCTGAGGTGGCCAAGTTTATTTTACACACCTGTATGCCATCTTTAATCATAACACAAGCGGTGTGGGTGTGTATTTAAATCTCCGGGGAGTTTTTATCACTGTCAAAGATGTCTATCGCTGTGACAGTGATGTTTTCCCTCTTGTGGAATCTGGGCTTCAACATCAGTCAGAAGCAAGACGCAGAGTCTTGGCAAATATGCTTCAAAGTGTTTATGTGCCAATTTGAGACTTTTCAAAAGACATTTTGTGTAAGTAGAGCCACTGACTTGCAAAAGGCTTTGGTGTCAAAAAAACAGAGATTTATATAAAACAGTGACGCTAGATCTGCTCTCCAGTCAGCAAGTATGCTAACTGGGCCATAAGCATGAGTTTGTAAAAGATATCTACTGTATATATTATGAGTAATTATCTTTCTTTGGTGTATTTATTTGTAAAATTAGAAATTATATATTGATCAAGGCATCAAGTCCCACGTGTCTGTCCTTTATTTACTCCACATTATGTTTTCCTCTCTCAGCAATAATCCCTGCCTGTGTATTTAAACCATCATCCTGTTTCTTCTCTCCAGGCTCATGAGTTTGTGGACGAGCAGATGTACGAGCAGAACTGTTTAGAAACGGTGCTACCGAATTACCCATCACGCAGCCCCTCTATATCCAGCCAGGACAGCTCTGCGGGTACCTGCTGTGGCCGGAGGGGAAAGAGAAACAGTCCTCTTCCCAATGCCAGCCTGCCCTCCACACACCAGGGCCCCCTGCAGGAGCTCAGTGCCATCCACATACAGTGTGGTGACCCGCCATTCCACACCGCCAGGTAAAAGTAAAGGACAGCAGGGGGCACATCAGAGGGTAGACTGAGGCTTGGTATCGAAGTTGTTGGCTGAATTCTGCCAACTTTGTGAGCAAAAAATAGTTTGAAATTTTAGTGTCAGTTCAACAAAATTAAAAAATACTTTTTCTCACTTGCTTCAAGTTGTGTAAACTTATTCTGAATGTTTTGGTTTTATGTGCCAAGGTTTTAAGATACTGTACACTTCAAGCATTGAAAAGTTACATCTGAAATCTTTATTAGTAGTGTGTCTTTTTCAGTAACAACTTCCCAAATGTGGATATTCAACATTTGTGTTGAAGAATTTTGATTAAAATCCCCTTAAGGTGGCTACTGTGGAATAGTTAGTTTATTCTGAGGAATTCAGAGGATAGGCAACATCTGCTTGTCTACCCTCCGCTGACTGAAGAAAAGATGAATGAAATTAGAACAAGAAACCTACTAGATCTGTATAAGACACACACCAGCATACCTCTGGTGACTCCTGGTTGTCTGTGCATTCAGAGAAAATCATATTTTCTCCTACAGTGACGTCAGTAAGTAACCAGAACACGGTTTATTTTTTCAGTGCTTTGAGCAAAATTACATTTGCCTTATTTTTTGGTGGGGGAGGCAGAAATCTCAAAACCTCAGCAGATAAAAATGCAACTGTGTGCACAGAGAGATACATTTAGAGGTAGAGAAAAAAAAATTTTTTGGCCATATTTGTACGAACTGACCCTTTAAACAGGGAAAATGTGTGTAATATACAAAACAGCCACTGGAGGGGGCAGTAGGAACACTGTACAATATAATCTGTTCATTATTTTGAGTGTCTTTCTTTAAATTTTCAAATTAAATTAGATTTATTAGCAAATAATATGTTGTCTGAACTTAATAAATAATAACTTTGTAAATTTTAACTATAAAAAAAACTATAACAAACAATGGTAGAGATATATATATATTTAAAATAAATAAAAAATACCTGAATATCATATAGGTACCAGTGGATGTCTAAGCTGCATAATGTGTAGAAATAGAGGAAAATTGATTCTAAGCGTCCTGCAAGGTTTTTGTATTTATAAACACATCAAATTTGAGCCAGTGTGTACTTGTATGTATCCTGTAGACAGAACTCCATGTGGCGTCAGGATTACGTGAAATAGCTCTTTTACAGCTTTTATCAACAAAATGTTGCGTTCACTGTCTCTGCACTGGGTAGATGTACAAATACAGTCTCTCTTGTTCTTTTTCCTCTCTCTCTAGTCGTTCCAACCTCAACCTGAAAACTGATAACAGCGGCAGGATCAACTGCAAAGGCGGCCGGATCACCACAGCCATCATCAGCCTCCCAACACCCCCGGCTTTGACTCCAGATGGTGATGGCTTGCACGGGCCCCCACAGAGAAGGCCACTCCCTCCACCGGGTCACCCTGCAACTCCAAGCATCCAGACCACATCAAGCTCAGCTGGCACCAACATCGTCAAAGTCTCTGCTCTGTGACTCTCTGGCTGACAGATGAGAACTCAGCTCAGCAGGAGGAGAGAAAGGTGGAAGAGGAGGAGGCGAAGCAGGTTACACTACCTTTATGGACGCACAGTGTCCCGTCCCACAGGGTCAACAGAAAGAACGGTGTTCTCCAGAGAAGTCACCTGCTGGTGTTTAAGAGAAGACAGATGATGTGGAGACTTTACTGAGGTAGAGGACTGTAGATATGTGAACCGAGAATCACGCACTCGTCATGTCGTGTATGCACTGTAGATACGGACAGATTTGCTGTATTTCTAATAGTTTCTAACAGCAGTACAGGTGTTTTACAGCAATTACTGTGAAAAAAGATTGAAAGACATTGTACAATTAGCATATCAGTACATCAGCAGATGCTGTCGACATACCACAAACTCACAGTAAATTTAAAGTGAATTCACATTGAAATAGTGAACAGGATATTTTGTTGACTTTAAATGTGTTTGAAGAAAGAAGAAAAGTGTTGACTGTGTTTATTTGATTGGTCTTGTTTGTGTTATGTGTTGTTTGTCTCAAGTATTTTGAGGAAAAACATAAAATTAAAATAAAAAAACATTGAAAACAGTTTTAGTTTTCTTTACAGCATCATTTGAATCTGAACCTGATGCTGCCAATATCGTAATGCTGAAATGTGAGTTTGTCGTGTCTGAGCCTGAAAAGAGTGTTTTTGCTGTTTTTTTTCATTTTGTTGGAAAATTGTATCAATCATCGTGTCAAAGACTCAAACCAAACTGTGCTTTTAAGTTGCTTCATGTTTGAATTTCTGACTGGAGATTGACCTGACACTGTTCTCATGACGTTATAGGTTTTTATACTGAGGTGAGACAAAGCAGGGATTCGTCAAAACCCTCGAGCTGACCTCAGACCCACGGTTCCTACTGAAGAAACTCATTTAAAAAAAAAAAAAAAAAGCTAAGTAATATCCTCAAACACCTGGGCACTGCAGTTTCTAGCAAATGTTACTCAAATAGTGCATTTATTAGGGACTATTTTCAGCTGTGGATGAATACAGAAAGGTTCAAGTGTCAACAGCAGGATGGCGTATATGGGGAGATAAACTACAGTACCCATGGTCACTGTCTGTGGCACATAGGAATAAGCTATATCAGGCTTTGGCTGCACATGCAGTACTTGTTAGTACATTGCCGATTTTGGTCTTTTTATGAGATTTGTTGACAATAAGAAGAATTTGGACTATTTCCAGCCTCATCCCTTAAAGTAATTAAATACGTACAATATTTTTACTAAATGAGTACATGATCCTGTTTATATAAAAGGGATTGGTGCTTTTTGTCCTGTGGAATAATTAAAAGCTGCAACTGTTGCTGCCTCCACTCGCTCGGAGTGTCGTAGGCTGAGAAGGAAAATAACAGAAAATGATCATATGTGTGTTCATCATGAGCATGAGTGGGCATTTCAGCACCACTGTCATATCAAACAACCCAACAATACGAACGGGGGCCAATTCATGTTCAATTCATCTTTTCCACACTAAAACTGACACTAAAAAAAAAATGTATTTAAACCTAATTACTGTAGTTTTAAAATAGAGAGAACAGGGATAAAATATGCAAACATAAAAATGGCTCTAGGTTTTGGCTGGAAATCTTATTTTGTCATCTCTCTCTCTTTCCCCTGTTTTTTTTTTTTCTTCTGAACAAAGCAGAAAAACAAATCAGTTGCCTTCAGTTGTACCATTTTGTGTCTTGAGTGTTTATAAACTGTCAGTGAAAAAAATACTATTCAGTATGTTCACGAGATGGCATTGCAAGCTGCAAGTATGTTTTCCCTTTGAAACACACCTGAACAAGTTTTAAATGTATTTTAAAACTTTAAATTTAAATTGATTGAAGAAGAGTGTATGCAAGCAAGTACATTAGAATACGTAGGAAACGTATAACAAAATAATCCCAACTCAGGGTCCTCTTACTAGCTATTCTTTGCTTTTATCAGCAGATTGGAGTTGTTGTCATGGAGACGGACTTGTTGAAATGCATAAAATGTGCTTAAATTTTAGGTCAACATAAGATAAGAAGTCCTAAACGTGCTTTGGATAAAATCATGACAGCTGCAGCGTTCGCATGTCAACAGATCCATCACTATGGCAACTGAGCAATCTACATCCGCTGATGAAGACCATGTGATATGGTTGAAAGCTTTAGCAAGTGGACCTTGCGTTGGGGATTGTTCGATTGTTAAACTTTATTATTAATAAGCAGTTCAATCGTGAATAATCTGAATATCACAAGATGCATTCTGACACTGAAATCAAATGATTGACAATGAATTTGAAACGACTGGTCTGGATTATGGCCTTACTCCTGCATTAATATTTTATTTATATACCTACCTGCTGCACATTGTTGCTCATTTAAAGTTAATAGACGCCTGTTGTTTGGAATAGTTTGTGACTACTTGCCAAGTGTGTTATGGTTTATCTGTATGAAATGTGTTTATTTGTCTTTCAGTTTGTGTAAACTATGGTTTAACTTCATGTGTTTTTCAATCATGAAGTACCAAGTGAAATAGTTTTGCTGTATTGGTATACTTTGTGTTACATTTCTGTATTTTGTCATGTTCTTTACGCTGCTATATTAGAAAAAATAAAAATACAGACCCTTTAGATCATTTTAATTCTCTCTGTTAATGCTGAAAATAACAAGCATCCGCTCAGTCGTGGCGTTCATAACATGGATCTCGGTTACCACTGATGCAGTATCTACACATTAGGGCTTTTTGCAATATCATAGATCACAGTCATGCTTCAACGACAGAAAGTACTCTCTCTCACACCAGTGCGACTACTGTATGATGATTACTTGTTGTCATTATGATGGACTTTACTCCAAGAGGCAACGCGTCGGTCACTTTTTTAAAAGTCTTGGCATTGCTGTTTGTGTTGTTTATCTTTTTATCCTTTTGAACTGAGCTTTTCTGTCTGTTCGCTGTGTTTACAGTACTCTGTCAGTTTATTTGTTATAATAACTTTAAAGTGTCAGATGAAAATTAAAATCTGACACAACAATGAAGCTTTGTCTTTCTTCTCGCTTCTGTCACCAACATGAAATATATATATTCATCTTGAGTTATTTTCTGTTTCAGTCATGTTTTTTTTAAATAAGTAAATGGTAAATGGACCTGTACTTGTATAGCGCCTCTCTAGTCTTCCGACCACTCAAAGCGCTTTTACACTACACATTCGCCTCTGCACCACAGCTGCCCAATTGTAACAAGTTCAAACCTGAGTTTTTCGTGTCGGGACTTTGGGTTCAAATCAGAGCACATTGGAGCTAACCCTGCCATATTTACATTGAAATGTCAATGTTGATTGTTGTTTACTGTCCCCTATAAATAAACAAAATATCAATAGTCAGATGAGAGGGAAAAAGCAGTTTTAACAAATAGCCTACACATACATTTCAATGTACTTTTAGAAGAGAGTAGTATCCATGTCATTTCTCAGATGCAGTTCTAAAGAACAACAGAGATCAACAAAATCCCTTTAATTGTAAAATTAATACTTGCAGAAAGATAAAATGACGGACTTGGCACTCAGAACGTCAGCCTGGGCATTAAAAGGGCACAAATCTTGGAGGAAAAGGAGACGCCCTAAAACTACTATATATGTTCCTATCTGCACATGTGTACAGGTCTCACTAGATGGCAGCATAATACACAATTGTGGAGTGTACAGGGCCACATTAACTAAACACATTTTTTGATATACAATAGTTGGGGCAATTTTTCATCATTAGTGAATTTAAAGATCTAACCAGTCAAACATTTAGTTCAATAGAAGAGTTATTCAGTGATCGCCTTCAACACTAATGTGTCTAAAACTCACTTCAGCTACTTACACTACTTACTGAGCACTGTGTCAAAAGTAACATTTAAAACTTTAATAAGAACTTTATGACTGTAAAATAAGAATTCTAAGTGACATTATAATCTGCTTCTTCCTTTTACATTTTCTCTTTCTCTCCCGGAAAACTGTAGGTCACAACTTTATAATGACCCATTTCGGTTTTAACAACAAATACATACGTTGGTAATTTTTTAAAGTATTGGAAATCCAATTTTGAGCAGTATATTTATCACTGTAAAGAATGTAGTTTATCATATGTTGATGATTAATGACAAATAGTGAACTATTTATTATTATCTTCAGTATGAAACAAAATCCAACCTGTACCCACGAAATGAGGAAATATTATATGACTGAACTGCTTCTGTATCATAGAGAACTCAACAAACAAGCAAAACCAATATCTAAGCGCTCAATATGATCACAAAGTCTAAGAGAAGTTATGTTTCTGACACACCTCTTAAACACCGGTTTCATGTCTTTAACCAGGTGTTTCACTGTCAGCTAACTCCCCCGGCCACATGAGTGACTCTGACGATCTTCCGCAGCTTATTAGTGGTTGTCTGGCGGATGTCATCACACAGAAGGACTGGATGACTCAAACACATATGACTAACTCAGTTTGGAGGTAAAAACCCACATGTCCAACTGCTACACAAACCAGCTTCAATGCTGGAGAAATTTAAGTTAACGTTTTGCTCAAAGATGCTATTTTATTTTGGTATCGTTCAGGATTCTGAGCACTGACAGTAGATATGTGACAGGAAAAGAGGGGCGAGAGAGGAGGGGAATGACATGCAGCTAAGGTCCCTGTCCAGATTTGAGACATCGCCTTTTACGGTCAGCCCCTAAAACCTAAAACCTACAGGCCTATATCCTTTAATTAAGTAAAAGTACTAATACCACAATGAAAAAACACTTTGTTAAAAGTAAAAGATATGCACTTAACATGTTACTTAAACCTACTACAAACTGGTTATGTCTTAATTTAGTACTGATGCCTCTATTTGACCTACATAAGCACACAAGGCCATCAGCTGTTTCTATGTAGTTATTCTTAAGGCCTGCCACCGGGTCAGATTTAGTGGGATTCCTGTTGAAATCCATTAAACTATAATTTAAGTAAAAAGTTGTACATCTAGTCAGGAAAATGTACTTAATATTAATACACATAAGTATTACAGGTAAAAGTAGAAGAATAATGTCCCCTGTGACTGTTAGACTGTTGTATATAATCATTAGATTATAATTACTGTTGCATTAATGTAAATATGGATTAATCTGATGATTGTTTTCTACTCTATTAAGAAAAATTCTGAAAAAAATTGCCATTTTGCCATCACAACAACCCAGAGCCCACAGTGACACCTCCACAATGCTTATCCAATTAATATTAGTAAAAAATACATTAGAATAATTACAATGAGAAGCTGGAGCCATAAAATGTAAAAACATTATTAAATAGGTGCCAATTACTTTTCTGCCAATCAACTAATTGATCACCTTGTCAAATTGTGCAAAAATCTCAATGTATAAAGTAAATAGTAACTAAAACTGTCAAATAATCTTAGTTAGGTAAAAAGAACAATAGTTCTTTATGAAATGTAGCTGAGTAGAAGCAGAGAGAGGCATAAGAAGAAAAGACTCAAGTTAAATCTCAGATTAAGTTCGGTATATGAGTAAATGGATGCCCCAGAAAAGCTTCTTTTAGTCCTGTAGTAACAGACCCTGGCCTTTAGATGGCAGTATATTAACATCTTCTTTCTATCTTGGTTGAAAAACACTATTGAGTTAAAAGACACATATTGTAAAGAAAACATGTTTGTCAATAATCAATAAATATTGGCAAATATTAGCCCCACATGTGTCCTTTAAAGTAAGAACAGCTTGTAGCTACTGGTAATACATTTTATACTTTATGCACTACATTAATGATGTTATTACTGGGTCCATGACAAAAAAAGTCAGTCCCTGGTTTTGTCCAACCAAAAGTCAAAAGCCCAAAGATATTTAATTCACTTACACAGAGGACTCTAAGAAAACCAGCAAATTCTAAAATTTTTGCAATTTTTGGGCAAATATGTACTTTACTCCTAACCAACCAACCACTTTATTTGGAATTTAATGTGTTTCACTGATGATGTAATACTGAGTAATAAAATAATACATTTCAGTTATTGGTTTCCTTTCATTTTTCTATTTTATCTCCTATCTCCTAGTCTCCTTGTATGACTTAACAGTTGTTGGTTTATGTATAACAGGACATTATAAAGACAGCTGACACTGATACATTATATATTATACATATTTAACAGTTTAGGAATGACATACATTGACTGAATCATCACAGCGCCTGGTCTTGTTTCTTTTAAATCTAAAACATGAAAGCGTGTCATCTCATCCAATTATTCCTACCACTACAGTACAGAGAAGTGTAGAGATAACTACTCTCACATGAACAGTAAGACCATTAACAGACCCGATGCATGATTCAGATGAACTTTAAAACAGGGTTGAATAGTGCTGAAGTCACGATTACCTCTCCATTCACACTGATTCACTTTGGCTGGTGATTCAACATATTACTTTGTGACAACTCCAGGTTTTGAATATCAATTACAAAATTGCAGATGGTGGGAGCATCACAGTTTTTCAAGAGAAATCAGTCATGTTTTCATGCACCTGTTTCATGGTGCTTTAATGTATTACTTTGTGTTCTGTATTGTTTGGTTTTCCTTGCTGAGTTCTGTGTTTTTAACGTACATACTTATTGTCGAGATTGTTTTGTACTGTTTCTTGTGTAATTGGTTGAGTTTTATGTATTTTTAAGGCCCATCTAGGGGCAGATATTGCAAATTAGCTTAGGTTATACTGTAAATGTTGTGGTGTTAGACATTTCTTTATGCTACATAGTTGCTTGCAAACCACAGATAAATGTGCAGAACCTACCAGGCTCTTGCATACTCGTGCCTGCAAGTATGTTCTTTCATTGTATTACTGAAACTTGTCAAAATTAATGCGGAAAGGAGAGGAAATCATCTTGTATTATAAAACACAGGTTACATGTTGCAAATTTGGTACGACAGGACCCAGATCCACAACTAGTGGTGGGCAAAGAACAACCTTTCTTTAGTTTTTCAACACAGTGTATCACTGAATTTTGTATGTATCACGCAAAGCAATCAAATCGATGTTTATAAGAGGATGTTTGATTTTCTATTCCTGGACTCAAAATGAAAAAATTCATTGTTTCCCAGACCTCATAGAGGAACAAATCAAAACACATTTCAGCGTTATAGTTCAGGTTTAATCTCTTCTGCAGCAGGAATCTGTTGCAGTTTCTGTTTACAACCAAAACACTGGCAGTGCGTGTGTTGTAAGTCACAATATCACAGAATGGTTTCATTCCAAAGGCAATTATGTTTTGTCTTCTCCTTCTGGTTTGATTCATTTTTGGCCTAAACACAAAAAAGTAAGCATAACCTAAGTCATAACAGTCTGAGTCACATAAACAATGATAATACTTTCTGTCTGCAGTGATGTATAGTTAGACAGTTGCTGTGTGCTGTGTGCTGCATGTGCTGCAGTGCTGAGGGATCTGAGGAGACACTTCCTCCCAGCTGTCAGCATACACATACTGGATCAGGAAGTGAACACGTGCAGATGAAGCAGCTGCAGGTTGGGGGTCACAGGTTGGATGAAATTGTTAAACAGACCCACGTGTTACCATCTCACTCTTGATTGATAAAGATACAGATTGCAGCATCTTCACTCTCACATGGGCTGATTTAACCTTGGTGTATGTAAGATACATTTATGTCTGCAAACAATATCTTTACATTCTTTCTCTCTCCCTTCTTTTTGTCATTTTATTAACTAAAGAAAACAAACAAGAAAACAAATTAATTGATGATAAAAATGTAACAGCAAGAGCGCAGCATCAACAGACAACACGATTAACAAAACATAAATACAGTATATATAAAAATAAAAGGGAAGAAGGGCTGGGTGTTTGTGTAGTCATAAAGAGACATTGCATTTGGCAAGAAATACAAGACATTTGTGAGTAAAAGCTCAAAGTGAATGCAAAGTGTGGGAGGGATCACTTACTGCATCTGAGAAGTGTTTCTCTTTAATATTATGTTGATAAAACAAACTGCCATGAAAGATGTTCATAAGCTGCAATCAAAATGACACTGAACAAACAGAAATATATAGTATATATTATAAATCTGCAGTATGAACACAGCAGAAGACTCTGTTATCATATCAGCACTTTGAATATTTATTTATTAAGTGACACAAGCAAGTTAAAGCTCTTCCTTAAGGTGAAGTTATGCTAAGATGATTCATTCATTTGCCCTGTTTCATTGCTTTTGGGATCTTAGATTCCTTCTTTTTCTCTCTTAGCATCCGTCCATCTGGGATGCATCACCAGCATCAGGCCTGATATTAAAACTTCCAGATGACAGAAGCAGGTCAGAGGGTACCAAGTTTCCTGACTGTCAGCTAACGGAGAGAGGAACTGGATGAACAGGCAGAAAAAATGGATTTGGATTTGGATTTGATCATGCATGCGATACATTATATGTAACGCCATGGACCGTATATTATGAGCAGTACAGAACACATTACATTTTCCTTTATGTAAACATTGTAGTTGTGTCCACAAAGTTCCCTCTCCATTGTCTTCCTTCCTTTTCTTGCAGCACAGTAACTTTATGGTGAACGCTTTATATTCTGCAACCTTTCAGAGATACTATATGTTTAATATTGTGAAGGCGGGAGTGACAAACAACTTCCAGATTGGGTTCCTTGTATAAGCATGCTCTTCCTTCCCTTGCTAATAAAGTATTATATCCGGGTCACGCAACAAAAGCCTGTGGCTCAGGTGTTTCCTCTCTGACTGCAGTGAAGGTGGCCAGGAAACTGTCCCTATGGCTCCTTTCATGACACATATGGTTTCTTTTAGACACATCCTCCTTAAAACTTCCTCCTTCAGTCCAACAGTGGCTGCAGAATATGCCAGTGTTATGAAATAGAGAAAATAGAGAAATCTACTTTTATTTATTTTTTTAAAGTTACCCCAACTATCTGATCTTTAAGCCTCGATTCAAATACCTCCAGATGTTTTTGCCCTTTTCTTCATACATCTGTGAAATGATTACAAGCTGCTGTATTAGTCCATAATAAATGACCGATCACGGTTTTATCTTGAGTTTGAATGAGACTGAGTCCGTCTCACTCATTGGAGGAAATTGGATGGGCAACGTAAGCGCTCCTCTTGAATGGGAAAACAGCCGAGGGGAGAAAAAAAACGAGCTGAGCAACAGAGATACACACGAGCAGGCTGACAGCAGCCACTGAGACGCGCACACACACGGACAGAGTCTCTTCATGCAGCCAGGAGAAGACCTCATTATAATTTTTTTGGGGGGGGAGTAAACGCGTTTTCGTCATCAGGAGTTGTTGTTTTTTTTAATTACAGGATTCGCGTCATTACAAGCCTTGCGCGCATTCCTCAGCAGGATTTGCGCATCTCCAATTGCAAAGTGTTTTTTCTTCTCTCCACGAGAGCGTTGTTTTTAATGTTCCTGCCCAGGAGGAAGCTTTCATAGTCATGTTCGAGCTGCGACTGGCGAAGCGTTTCATCTGAAATTCTTGTTATTTCCAAAGAAATAATGGAACAACAGCTCTCCAAACCAGAATGCAAAAACATGGATGCGTGTCTGAGGCGACTGAAGCAAGAACTGGTATGTTCCGTTGGATCCACAGTACTTCTACTATTGCAATCAGCTCTGAAGGATGTTGTTCTACTTTATAAATGTGCATTTTAAACATGTGGCTGGTTTTTAATGTGCAAAAAAATATTAATTAATTTCTCATAAAACAAATATTCAATAGAGCTCCGGATGTTTTACATATCCTGACAGATCTGTCTCATATTCTAGTTTTCAGCTTCAGTTGTGTGTGTGTGGGGGGGGGTATTTTTTGAATCGCATTAATCTGTGTAGGTTTAAAGCTTTGAGCACAGCAGAGGCATGTGTATATATCCTCCTCCTCTATGTCCACGCATCTGGGACAGATGTTTTAAGCTTAATGAGCTCAAGACAGTGTTTTCCCTATGCAGGACTGTTGTCAGTCTGATGGTTTATAAAAGAAGTAGTTGTAGGATTCACAGTATTTTGATATGTTGTAGTAAATTGTGTTCTAATAGGCTAGACCTGAAAGACTGGTTATTATTCAGCAGCTACTCTGACAGCTGAATAGTGGTTTGCTTTACTTTTTATTTCTTATTTTCTGTTTTATATATCATTGTAAACTGAAGATCCTTCGAGTTTTGGACTGTTTATAGAACAAAACAAGACATTCGAAGACCTCACCTTGAGCTTTGGGATGCTGAGACAGGCATGTTATAGACAAAACCAATGGATCAAGAAAACAACCATCAGAACAATCAATAAAGAAAATAATGGTTAGCTGCAGCTCTGCAATAGACTGCTGTGAGGTCTTGCTTTCAGAGGGGAGTGAGTGAAATTGGCAGTCACAGTGAGTTTCATCACATTATTATGCCCTATATGAATTTGCCAGTCTCTCTTATTTAATATATTCAAGTCTCTTCTCCTCTAATAAACAAATTTGTTTGATGGTAGCAAATTTAGAGCGCTATCTCTTACCCCCGTCTTTGAAATGTAAAAACAAAATGTGTGAGCTGCACCCTCACACCCAAATCGTTTGGCAGTGACACTCTGTACACCCATTTTCAAAGGAGCCTTAACTGGCACAGACTTCATTTGGAATCATCTTCAAAGCAGACACAGATTTTTTTTTCTTTCTATCCAGCCACTGGCCCACAGAAAAGCCTCGCACGGCTGCGTGTTTTGCAACATGATCTGCTCTGTGACTCCTTGATTCGGTTCTCCAAATTAGCCACACGTCTGTGAAGTGGCACTTGAGATTTCAGGGGAGTAGACGTTGATGCCAGGGGGACATGTTGTGTTATAGCTGCCATATCACAGTTTGGTAACATAATAGAAAAAGTGGCGTGCCATGCAGGGGATCAAACAGGAGAACAGAGAGCAGATGCCGGTTAAAAAGCCGAGACTCTCCCCCTGCACAGGACCATGTGGGATGCAATCTGTTGTTCAGAAAACAAGGGGAGTCTGAGCCAAGGTTGTCACTTTTCTTTCTACTGTGACGGCTTTTCATCCAGTGCTCAGTGGAGAGTGGTAAACCAGCTCCATCTGCAGCACAGAGATCACAAACATCTAACATACGACTTACACCTGTGATGCATAGTCGAGTTCTTCGATATCACTTGTGACTACGCTGCAAAGACTGAGAGGACCATACCAGTTGTTTTGCATGTTTTAGTTATTTTCCTACAAACCACATATGCATTTAATGACAGATTTTGTAAACCATGCTGCTTTGTTAAAAAGATTTGAGTGTATTTATTGTTTTAGGAAGCCATTGGTTTCCATTCGACTCTGTATTGTACAAAAGTCAGTTAGCAGACTGTTGAAACTTGCTTCAGTTGTGTAATCCGTCACACTCAATATCAAGTCTCAATTAATTGAGTCAAAGTTACATTATTGTGATAATGCATCTTAATAACAGATTGATTTGACTGCACTTGGCACAATAATGTAACTTTGACAGTAATTAATGCAGCCTCGATGTTCAGTGTAATAATTCCCCAATTTAAGCACTATCAAGGAGCCTGATAATTGGACTGAATTGCCATTTCATTTTACACTGACATTGTGTTTATGTTAGCGGTTTTCTGTTTGAAAGGAGCTGTTACCTTGTCCCAATCAGTAGTGAGTGACTTATCCATTCAGCCGAAGTCATGCTGACTGGACAAGGAAGCTATGGATTTGGCGTTTTTTTTTGCTTTTAACAGTTGCTGGACAGGGTTGATCTCATCCACACTTCCACAGTCCTCTCTTTTTCTGTCTCTATATTTCTTTCTGTTCACAAGAACATGTTGTTGTCATTCTCAAACCCACCATCAGTGCAGAGAGACTGATCACAAGACTGACCTCTTTGAAACAGTGATTCAGGAGTCTAATTGATACTTTATGGGAATGGATGGACACTAATGGCTGGAAAAACACATGCAAAGACCAAAAACTGTACAGCATGCATTTGTAAAAGGAAATCAACTTTGTAAAGCACAGTAGATGTTTAAATAAGGAGTGGAAAAACACAGGTATGGTCCTTTAAATGTTCACCTTGATGCAGTTAAGCAGTACTGGAAGTTTTCTCGGAGAAGGGAAAATTATGTTGTTTAGTGTCTTTAGCACTATTGAAATGTGACCATGGCATTCAAGGCCTGTGTAAAAGACTGTGTGATCTCAATGCTCCACAACCCCAATGCACTGTCAGCTCTAAAAGAAGACGAGTGTCATACGAAAGTGTGTGCTCTGTGTCAGAGGTCGTGAGGGTCGGTCTGTGTGGGGTAGTGTCAGGTCACGCTTGAACATTTGACCCTTAACCCAACAAGGTCTGGGGCCATTCGTCCCAACTGCCGACCACATCCAACACACCAGTGATGCTAAAACTCAAACCTGGCAGATATGTTTTCAAGTTTAGGAATGTATCACCGTTTTTCTATCTTTACCCTTGAGTTTGTCAACACGCTGCTAGCTTCCATTTCTTCCTTTAAAAAGCACAACAAGGCTGCAGAGGATATAATCGTAACAATGAAATATTTTTAAGTTGCATGACTCATTATTCATACAACAGACAGACAAAGAGTCATGAGAAAAAAAAACATCATAAGCCCTTCCTGCCTACTTGCAGCCGAAGGTGCAAACGCTGACATGTCTTTGAGTCATCTTGTCTAAATGTAGGGTTCACACCTGCTTAACACCACTATTTCAGACACTGAAGCGTAAGTGAAACCCTTTGATGCCATCACTGCTGAAACTGATTTCATATGCATCATACTGCTTTATCCCTTCACACCTGAGGCGCATTTCCAAACATGACTGTCACCTTGGAATTCAACACCAAAGCCAGCGAGCATGAGATCATGAAATCGGAGAAAAACTCACACAAGTGCCAAAGAGTATTCTGGAAAGCTCGTGTGCCTCAAAGTTGCAAGATCTTTGTTACCTCTTTGTTAACTGTACACAGCACAAAGCAGTGTGGTGGTTTAACTTTAAGCTCGTTTGTTTGGTGCCTCCCTCATGGCTCCTATTCTCCAACCTGCCCTTCCTTCCCCTCGGCTAAAATTGGCCCAGCTCTCGGGGGCAGCTGTGGGGTTTTGCATGGGTGATCATTGTGTTTAAGATGGAGCTGCTAACCTTTCACAAAGCTGTTTTATCATTATGGGATCACGCACGTAACCCTGCTTTATCATAGTTCACAGAATGGAAATTATAGCTGAAGACATTTAAGATTTATTGTTTCAAGAGACAGTTGAGTGGTCAATTGTACTGCTGCTGTAACCACACGTGTGACCCCGCTGGTCTGGTCTGAGATCGAGTTGTGTCTCTTGCTCACTTTGTTTGCTTCATTTGAAGGAAAATATGTGGATTATTTCTCAGGGGCATTGCTCTCGCTGAGGTTTAGGTCAATATAGTGCTCACTCTTCATGTCATGTCTTTGGAGCCTTCAAATTACATTTTGGCTTACATGGTTGTCGGTCTAAAGAAATTGGATTTTTGGAATTGTTCTGCTACTAACATGGAAGAAGAGTTGTGCATGCATTAAAGCAGCACTTGGGGGCAGTTGAACAAGCTACAAACAGAGCACTTAGTCACTCTCCTTTAGTCTCTGTTTTTGGTCACCACTCCTGAGAAAAACATCTCTCTCTTCTGTTGCTGAATGCTCCACTATGTTCACCAGCTAGTAGATTTAGATTTAATCTATCTGCCATTTGGTGCTGGGCAGGTAGCACACAGTAGGTTTATCAGAAAAAGAACGGTGAAAGTGAACCAAAGTCATGTTGTGGGTTGTAAAACCTAAACAAATGAGCTGAAAGGCTGTAAAGCAGAGGTTAACTGCAGATTTAGATGATAATTCTTTGAGTGCATCAATACAAGCAACCCCTTTCACATGACACGTAGTCATTTGACCCACTGTATATATAGAATATTACTGGGTGCAGCTTTAAATTATTTGGAGGCATACTTACTTCCAATGTATTTATAACTGCACTGGCATGCAGTACACACTCGAAATTCCAAAATGCTCCGTATGCTCTGCAGATAAGTAAATTATGATGACATGTACAGTATATACATCCATACATACTATGAGTTGATAATGTATAGCATTAAAGCGTATAGAGGCACAGTCACTCCCAATAAATCACTGAACTCAATGAGCTTTCAAATGCTCATAGTCCTGCAGGAAAATCAAGCCACTCATCATCAAACTTACTGCAATCACGCTGCTTATGATCCTTGACTAAGACGGGGGAAGGATCTGCAAAATGAACGTCACACTTGATGTTAAAACTGTGGGCTGGAGAACTGGCTGTGCGCTTTCACTGCCCACACTCAAGGTGCTGACGTCAACTGCTGAGCTATCAAGCATCTATCTAACGATCATTGCTTACAGTAAAGATTTGCAGCCAGGAAGACAACAGATTGTGTCCCAGACTGTCTCCGAATATCATCAGCCAGAAGATGAAGATATGGACCCTAATCATTCTGTGTTCGTTTTGATTTGTGTGTTTTTTGATTGTAAATGAGCTTTAGCAGGAAACAAACTATTAAACCACCTCCCTTCTCTGTAAAAGGCCATCAGGGAATCTTTGCCAGGCAGCAGGTCATAGATGCAGCAATAGATTTGGGTTTAACTAAATCTTATTTTTAAAGAGAAAGTTTACCCAATTCTGCATTTGCACTTCTTGCTGATAGTTTAGGTTTTACTTGCCAAGTGTTTGGCTTTCCCATTGCTCTGGATAAGCCAAAGAAACTCACTGTGAGGAGTTTTTACAGGAACCTTTTTTTGAGCCCAGAACAGACAAACCAGAAATTGGCTCGATATTTCGCTGTAAAAAGGTTAAAAGAACTACTTGGCTAATGTAATGGACAGATTGAGGTTTGGGATTTAAAAAAAAAAAAACATCTTTGATTTGAGACTAGCAGCTTCCCATGTCAAGACATTTTTGTTGTCATACAGTAATGCACACAGTCACTAAAGTAAGCTCAACAGACTTGTATAAAGGCATTTGCACAGACGATGCAGGTGCAGTTATTTTTCTTGGTGGTAGTGGGGTGGAGGCAGAAATCTCAGAGTCAAATACCACAAAATCTAGGCAAATAATACCAAAAGTATATCCCAGTGACATACCAGTGGTGGTAGTTGAGAAAATGTTTTTTTGTTTTTAGGTGAACCAACCCTTTTAAGTTCTACCTAACGTGAGGACCCATTTTATATCAAAAACAGTAGCATATAAACTTGTTGAATATTACGAGTAGAAAAAACACTTAATGACATTTAATGATTTGTAATGACATCATAGAAGAGGTATTTGTGAAACATTATTCACACTACTTTTTCTCCTGAATGTGACCCCGAGGACATTTGGACCAAACAGAGTCACCAATATAACCTTTTCCCATCAAAGAGGCATTCATTGCCATGGTCACAGTAAATTTATTTCTTTCAGCGAACGCTCCACAGCTTTATTGCCCTCTTGATCGCGACCCCGGGGCTGTCCACAGTGGTCTGTGGCGTGTCCAGCAGTTCAGTCACAGAGACCCTCTCTGTATCCCCTCAGACAGAGACCCCATTCCTGTCCTTGACCCGCACAGCCCACCATTCATTTTTAATTAGGGGTGGAGGTGGAGGGAGGGTGGAGTACACTAGCTGCTGCTGCTGCTGCTGCTGGCCAGCTCCTTCTAAACAGGAAGACCTTTTGGGTCTGATAACCTTGGCCTCAGTGCTTCCTCCCCCTCCAGCCAATAACAAACAAACAACAACAGTGAATAGCCTGTATTTCATAGCCAGAATAGAGCGTTGGTTTGTATTTGGTGTTTCTATTTCTCGTTTATGCCCCACCTAATAATCCAGGGAATGCATATCAGTGAACACAACATGCATGCACACACATACGTGTCTTAAAAAACTTGAGACACTGACTTCATTCAAGCGAGGCATGTCTGGACATGTGGGCTGAGCTCAGTGTGTTTGCACAGAGAATTTATTTTTTCCTCCATAACTGACAGAGGCAATATGAAGGCTGCAATGACGGCCGAGAGCTCAATCTCAAAAGACAGCACAGGAGGGGCATTGATTTATTTATACTTTGTGGTATTTAATTCACTTGCATGCATATTGTATGGTTTCAGGGCGCCGCTTCACAGTGGATGGATCTTGATGTGAGAATAAAAAATATAGAATTACCGGTCAATTTTTTTTTGTAATTAAAATGGCCAGAACTTTTTAATAAGCTTCCATTCAACATTAATTCAAGACTACCAGCCATTGTTCTTAAACTTTGAAGCATTCATCCCTTAATTGGCAATTATGTCTGGTTGGCTGGCGTCACTGCAGCCAAAGAAGAAGTACTGGGGGATGAAGGGGGAGAATCTGGACAGCCCCTGTTTGTCCTTCTTTTCATTCATTCAGCAGACTTTCACTTGGCTTGCTTTTTTATAGTGATCTTTTTATAGGAATACACGCTTGATAGATTAAATGGCTGAAATAGTTTGGAGGTTTTAGCTCAAAAAGAAGATTTAACTAAACTTCACAAGACTGGGTTAATGATGCCAGTGTTTCTGGGCAGTACAAAAATTCCCCGCAGACCCAATTTTATCCCAGTTCTCTTATTAAATTAGATTAGACAGACATTTTTTTTTACTCTCATCTCCATTTTTTTCTGGGTAAGACCTCAAGGTGCTTGTGTAGGTCCTGTCAGGTCCTCTGAGTCTTTGTCCTAACGAGGCCCCTGAGCTGATTCACACATTGTAAAAGTGAGACATCTAAGGATGAACAACATCTGTGTTTGAACTAGAAACTGCCGCGGGACATTATTGTTATAGTCACTTTTTAGCATCCTGAGCAGACGCCGGAATAAAGGTTGAAAAGAATGACATATTTGGGCCACAAAGTTCAGCGTTGAAATGGCAGCGGTTGAGTGCCTGGAGTTAGTTTGCATGGTAAAGGTGGAATAATAGGGTTTAGTTTACTACTGTTCCTCTGTTTGTTCCCTAGGGCACAATATGAATTATTAATGTTGCCTTAGAATAGAAATGCCAGTAAACAACTCAGTGTGTTTTAAATAACCAGTGGGAACGCCTGCTTTTGGGGATAATGGAAAAGTTGCATGCGAGTATTAGATTAGGGTGTTTTTGGTTAGCATGTGCAAACAGGTGCAGCCTTTTTAGCCTGCATGAGAATAGCCTGCTTAAGAGATAATATTTCAAAAACAGATTTAATACATTTAAGTGGTCCAGGTTTCACTGGCAGCTCAGAGTGCGGTAATCCCTCAGCTGATCCCTGCATAAACTTCACCGAAGCCACATGTCTGTTTCTGAAGATGTAACAACAATACATAACTGCACGTCATCTTGTCTTCAGACTTGTGGACTTTTGATGTGGAGGAAAGTAAACCGTAATTATGCGCTCTTTCCCAGCCTCTCCCGGGACACAGGGAATTACAGCTAATGAAGTCAGCCATATGTGGAAAGCACAAAGACAAGAGACAACCTGATTGTGCTAATTACGCGTACCTTCGCTGTCTAATTTAGCAAGCCAAGGGGAAGCTCAGAGGCTTTTGTTCCCAGCATGTGCATTGATAGGCTTATTATCTGATCTTAGAGGCTATTCATGCCCCGGTGCACCTACTCAGCCATATGTTAGTGATAAAGTGTTTTGACCCGAAGGTTTAATGGTGCAGGGTATTGGATAAGTGTCAAGGTATAGAATCTGAGAAGTGGTCAATAAGTCGGTTAAAGGAAAATGAATCAACAACAATGTTGATGATCAATTAAATAATCTATCATTGAGGAATTTAAAAAATATTTTGTTTTTCTTTTTAATAATTGTAAATTAACTTGTGACTTGTCCAGGGCTTCAGTCCCACCGCAACGTGGATACGTGGGTATATGGATGGATGGATGGATGGATATCTTGGCTTTAGACTGCTTCTCAGACATAAAAAGCAATCTGTAAACATCTTGACATCTTGGGGTCTGAGAAATTGTTATGGGCCTGTAATTGTCTTTTATACATTAAATTATTTATCAGAAAATAATCAGCAGAATAATCTTTGATGATTTATAAAATGAATCATTAGTTGTGGTCCTAATTTATAAGAACATGTCACTGTCCTAACAGGCTTTGCAAAGTCAAATATCAGGACTAAGAGTTTACAGCCATTCTAGCAGCTCTGTGAGGTTGTAGGCACAGTAATACTTTGAGCTAAATGCTTGTGGTGTTGATTGAGAAGTCAGGTGATCTGTACAACATTTCATCATATTTCAGTCAGGACCAAAGTGGTGGACTTGCCGACTGATAAACTGACATCACCATTCACAATAAATATTGTTGCTTTTTCTGATATTTACCTGTTTTTTCATGGCTAGAATTAAATATTTTACTGTAAATGTATACCAAGATTTTTTGTCAAATCTATTACATTTGTCAGTTTTCCGAGAAAACCCACATTCTGCAACATGGCAGTCTCTCACGGTGCTTATAGGTTGCTTTGTTTATGATGTTGTCCTACTCTGCTACTTTTCCCACCCGAGGGTTCGACACAATCACTGCTCCCTCAAGATTAAGTATCACAGCCTGGTGTTGATACACCTACAACCGACCCCCCTTACCCCTTATGGTGTCATCCATAATTAAATCCATCAACAGTTTTCTCTTCGACATCTAAACATATGGCGAGGGATCCCTCCCCATCACATACAACCCTTTCCCCCCCCCCCTTTCCATCCCTACTCACCCGGCTGACTCTCACCATCCCTCCTACTCGCTGTCTCCCTCTTGCTCATCTCATTGTCAGTCCGTTTCCGCCTCAGTGACCCCAGCCCCCCTTCGCCGTTTGGGGGTTATAGTCTAGACGGCAGCACTGATTGGCTGTCACACCCAGCGGTGTCCCCCCATTGGAGAGAGATACATATAGGGGTCGTCAGACTGATCTGTTTGAAAGGTGAGAGACAGGGACAGACTGACAGAGGTGCAGACGAACAACAACAGTGAGAAAGACAGGGATATCTGTACTGCCAGCTTTGTGAAAGTTTATAGAAGGTAAGGTGTGGGTTTTCTAAAGGTTAATATTTGTTTTATAGAATGAGATGCGAGTCCTGCAAGTTCTTGTTTTTCATTTTCAGAGGGTTTTTTATTTTAAAAGAGGCCTATTTTATGTGCAATAAACTGCTGTTTTGTTTAGTTGACAGCTATGTATGTTGTTGAAGCTTAGCCGACAGAACCCGACAGACAGCTTGGTTTATAGGGAAAAGAATTCATTCAGTGTTGTCTGCTGTACAGTAGGTGTGCTTTAGAAATTTCCATCCAACAGTTTCCCACATACACCGGCACGTTTTACAAAAATTCCTTTCATGCTTTCTTTCGTCTTCCCACGGGGAATGGCTCCCAACAGGTTTACTCATCAATCAGTTGCTGGCTTTGCCAATGTGAACACGTTCTCAGACAAAGATAAACCTGTTGTTACATTAGGAGAATGATTCAAAGTCTGGGTCAAGGTGTGAAATGATTCAAGGCTACAAGTTAAGACACAGGTCACAATGCTGGCTCTGGGCTTTCTGTCTGCCTTCAGGAGAAGACGGTTAGTCCAGGTCACATGACATAGGCTCTTAAACAGATGAGAGCAGAAAGAGAGTGGAGGAGGAGGAGGAGGATAAAAGCTGAGTGTATGATTACTGCTGCAGAGAGGAAAGTAAGGCTGAAAACAAAGAGCTCGGAGGAGGGAGCAAATATGAAATAAAGTAAATAGATGGATTAAAAAAAAACTGAGATAGAGCAGAAGTAGTGAGTAGGAGAGAAAGAGAGAGTCTGTTTTACAGCTGTCATGAGTTGGATCCCCTCTCATACGCAGGCCATATGGGACCCTGTCCTGTCATCCAAAACTAGGTCACATGACCCATAATTAAACAAGGTGCATAGCCTGAAACACATAAGAGATGGGTCTAACTGACACAGAGACAAAAGGCAGGACTATTACTCTAGTTTTTATTCATGAAATATGTAATGCTTTTGTTAGGGCCAGTTGATGGTGTGTAATTGGTTTTGTGCTCGTGCTGAGATACATGATGAACTGTATCATCATCTCTTTATTGCTCTCTTTGTCTTCCTGCAGGTGTCTATGAAAGAAGCCGGAGATGGCCTCCATGCTCAGATGAATTCAATGATGGGAGCCCTCCAGGAACTCAAGCTCCTTCAGGTTCAGACAGCGCTAGAAAACCTCGACATCTCAGGTCGGCCCATTAACCGAGGCATCCCGTATCCTGCTCAACCAGCTCCTCCTACAGTTACAGTGGCTTCAACCTCAGGCAAGGATTACGGGCCCTCCTTTAGCCAAACCATGCCTGAGGAGCCCACCCAGAGTCCGATGCCAAGTCCAAGGCCATCTCTGGAGAGCAGAAACACCTTCAGCAGAGATGACAGGAGCCCGTCTCAAAACAGAAGCAGCCTGGGAACCTCATCTTCCTCGTCCAGCCTCGAGAGTGAGAGCGAAAGAAGTGAAAGAAGCGCAAGAAGCACAAGGAGTGAGAATGACCTTGAGTCTATACCCAGGAGGTGGTCAGGATACGCCGCCCCACAGGTGGATTTCTATGGACCCATGGTGGGAAACCCTCCACCGGAGCCCTACCCTAATCTACAGGCTCCCCGTCGTGCTCAGGAGGTGGACCTGCCTGGGATCCTGTACAGCCTTTCTAGAGAGGGCCCTTCATTGGACAGTGACTACTCCCAGGACAGCACAGACGATGGTAGCGACTGGACATCTTCGCTCATGAGCCGCAGCCGCAACCGTCAGCCCTTAGTGCTGGGCGACAACGTCTTCGCCGACCTTGTGGGCAACTGGCTGGACCTGCCTGAGGTGGACAGGGAAGAGGGCGAAGAAGAGGAGAGGAGGAAGAGGAGAGAGGAGAAGATAGTGGATGGAGGGACGGACAGACCGGACACCCCCGCTCACCCTCTCCGCCTCAGCCGCTCACAGGAGATCTGCAGAAAGTTCTCTTTAACTACAAACATCTTCAAGAAGTTCCTGCGCAGCGTCCGGCCCGACAGGGACAAGCTGCTCAAGGAAAGACCTGGCTGGATGGCTCCTGAGCTGCCGGAGGGCGACCTCTTCAAAAGGCCTAAGAAACTGGTTCCTAAAAGTTCAAAAGGCAGCTTTTACCTGCCGTTCTGGGCAAATGGACAGCAGGGCAAAGGCAGGCCGTGTCTGCATCTAGCTGAAGCGGAGAGGAACCACCAACACCACTTCCCCCAGGTCCACCAGCAGCCATTTGCTGGGATTTATTTAGACAGGAGACAGCCAGAGACTGGTCTGGAGAAAATGCAGCCCTTGTTTGACTACAACACAGCTGTGTGGGTCTGACAGTGAGGCCAACAGACTGCCAGTGATGCCAGACTGAGTGAGTGACAGGTGCTAGGGGATTTTGGCTGTGCTGGAGGGCAATGAATGAATGAATGAATGAATGAATACAAGGCTTGGATACAGTTATCTTCCAAAAATGAACCAATGAACTTCACACACACACAAACACAATGAGATTATCAGGGCAGCATTTTGTCTGACAATCCTAAAACCTAAACCTTGTTTGCTGTGTGTGTCTGGGTGTGTGAGTGTGTGCTGGAGAGTGTCTGAGGCGGAGTTAAAGAGAAACATATTTTGAGGACTTATGCTGCAAGTTTTGTATTATTCACATTTCTTCTTACGTGTTTGTGTGCATGTATGACTGGATTCTCTGGATGTCTTAAAAGACGGTACCTTGAAATCTACATCTTTCTCAGAATGTCACCATCATCACAGATCTTTCTAATTAAACATCCACAGACACTCCTATGCTACAAGACATACTCTCATATATATCACTTCTTTGCATCTATGAATAGAAACACCAACTGTTGGATTGCATGGTTACTGTTTTTATAAGTGATGCTACAAAACAGCTGTTACTGAACGCACTGCCACTAAACACAGTCATAAGCTCACATTTGTTTCCAGCAGGCCTTTGGCGCCATGGAAACTCAGGTTTAACTGAACCCGTTGGTCTCATTCACCTTGCTCAGGGAAGGAATTTTACACAGGACTAAACTTTTAAAACACTGCCGCATTTAAATGGGTTCCAAATACAGTTTAAGGAAGTTTTGCCTAGTTTCATTTTACTAAGCAAGACCTAACAGCAATACAGAGCATGTTTAGTTAAAAGACTGCACATTAAACTTCGGGACTTGTCCCTCATATTCAGCAGTTTTGTGCTTGCTGTCATATTAGAAATACAATTTTTTCTTCTCTGCCATGCAGACATGGCACATGTTGAGTCAACTGTCAGTCCTCCTGGGTTGTTACACAGGGAGAGGAGGGGGTAAAGATGGCACAGCCAGTACTGATTGACTGACTGCCATCTGGTACCCGGTCGTTATGTAAAGCCCATTCATGACAGTGTCCGAATAAGATGCAAAACGGGCTTGTTTAATCCCAAAGTTTTGTGGATGAACTGAATTATGACGATGGTGTTACATACTGTATATATACAAAACACACAGGTGAATACATTACAAGGCTGCAACAATGATGAGACAGAGTGGAGGTAAAGACCCATAATCTCTATCAGACAGGATCAAGTTAAATGTACAGAACATTGTACATATTTGTCATCAATCAAACAACAGCTATAACAAATATTTACTGTAATATCCCATCGCATGGTTTTCATTATTCTGCACAGATAAATATGTCACAGTTATATTACAGTTCTTACCGTAACATGTAAACAACACCACAACGCTTGTATTTAAACCACAGACTGATGAGTTCATCTTTGACTTACAGTATCTATTCTCTTGAATCATAATCATTTTTCTGTGTTTCTCATTTCAAGCAGCATCAAACAGACAAAAACAAACTACGGCTTCCTTCATATAAATATCAAGATTCCCTCAGGATTACAGATGATACTGCCTGCTCTGACTTAAAATGCTTTTATAGAGGACCACTGTTATGCAAGGACAATCTGATACTCTAACTTCTTATTGTTATGAAAAAGCAGTTAATTTCACTCAGTTTTAAAAAGGGATCCCAGACCAATCAACTTAGCCAGCAGGGATTAGGCCTTCGGTCTTTTGAGTGTCTTGGCCAGTCGATCCATATGGTGTTGTCTCAGTATTCAGGTCAATACATACCACACATTCAAAGGGTCCAACACACACACACACACACACACACACACACACACACACACACACACACACAGTTGATGCCACGAGGCACAGTCTGAGATGTCATATCACACAGTATGTGTATGTAAATGTAACATTTATTTCTTCCTATTTACAGTTGTCTAAGTGTAATTTTCAGCACTGTTGTTGATATTTTTCATCAGGGTTCTGCAAACCGTCAGTAGTGATTCTGTGTCATGTGCACTGTACAACTGTCACTGACTCTTTGTAAATTAAATCTGTTTTCAGAATGAAATGTTACTCTGTGTCTTGACTTTGGTTTTGTGTATCAAGTGGTGAATCTCTTACTTTGTTGGTGCATTAAGTTGCTATTCTGGAGCTTTTTATTTACATATTTACTCTTATATAAGTAGAATTTAGCCTACAAAATAAAGAACAATATCGAGACTCTAGCCAACCAGCTTTTGCTTTCAGCTGTAGCCATCAGTCCGATTTGTTTCTGCTCTGCTCTGCATCTTCACTACAGTAAAGTGCTGCTGCATGACTAACGGGTTCATTGAGGGCAAAGCCAGCAAGTCACTCACTGCCAGTGCATCAACTGTGCACTAAATTGATTCTAAATCCGTACAACAACTCCATCAGTGTCTTCAATAAATAAACAAAAGCAACACGAACTCTGCAGCCCTCCAGTTCATCACAGGCTCTTCATGACACTCAATCCCTGAGACGGTTTATATGAGATACACATCAAACTACATCAATCAGTTCATCTTTCTGTCCCAGAGCACTTTGTCCGACAAAAGCCAAGAAAATAATACCTGCTGCAGAGATCCTTTGCTCAAACATATCTGCTCTGTAGAAATAATTCTTGAGATGCATTCTTGATATAAAAACATGATATGCTGTGGCTCTTTTTGAACTCATACAATTAATTAATTCTTCTAGCAAACATGCATTGGTTCCATCTTCTCTGTTTTTCTGCTTTCTTTTATACAATTTTAAACTCAATATCTCTGGGTTGGGACTGTTGCTGAGACATGGAAATATTCTGAAGGCTTCATCTTGGACTTGGAAACTATTGCTTTTTTCTATTTTTTTACATGATCTGCAGATTATTCAGTAATGACAATAATTATTAGTTCAGCCCTAAACTAGTTTCTGTTTTTGTGTTTCATGTTGTGGCTTACTGCATTATATAATTCATAGTGTGATTGTTAGTTAGACATAAGTCTGCTTTTCTTTTTGTGTGAAGTCATTTGAGACAATTCGTCTAAAATATTAAGAGTTTCTGGTTCTCTAAAGGAATCTCACTTAAAGAGATTCATAAATAAATAAACTTGAACTTGAACAAAGAAAAGTGAAAACAAAGATGCTTTTAAAACAAAGCATTCCCTGTTGCAGTTTGCAAAAACTGGTGTGGCATAACATCACTATAATAGTTTTAACTCACTCACTTTTCACAGTTTTATGACATTTCACAGCATATTAATTGATGTTGAACATAATCATTAGTTAAGCCCAAATTCAAGAATAAAAAGGTCTTAATTTGTCTCTTGTGTTTATGTGTCATACTCAATCCAACATTTTCCTCACAGTAAAATGACCTCTATCTGCTGCCAGATGTGCTTTGATCAATATTCTCTCAGCTTTAACGCCACTCACAGGAACACGTTATAACTTTAGGTAACACTCAACGAACAAGTCAGTGAGCATTCTAGATTTAAAAAGACACCGGATGCATTTAGAAATAGGCTAAGAATAATCTTTCTCTGTGTGTGTGTGTGTGTGTGTGTGTGTGTGTGTGTGTAACAACAGCTGCAACTGTAGTCCCGTCTCTTCTGGCTCAGTTTCCCCAGGGATCCAAACAGTGGACGCTGACTTGTCTGACCACCACCACCTCCCTCTCCTCCCCCTTCTGCCCCATCTCCCACCCCTCCTCTCCACTCCACTCTGGTCCCAGCTTAGTCAGCTGTCGCTCTCTCACAGCCTCACAACACTACTCCCATCACAAATCTGGGGCACACAATGCCTGAGAGCAGCACAGTTGTACAACTTCACAAGTCAGGGAGTCTGCAGAGCTCAGACTCATACGAGGTCTGAACACAAAGACCGGGTCATGTTACAGTTCAGCAGTCAACTGTGACTTATTGCCTTAACATAATGATGGGACGTGTGTGATGATCATATAAAAAAGGGATCATCAGTGGGGGGATGATGAATAGGGAATGCAGTGTATGAGCATGCATTTATGTGTGCGCATTTTTGTCTCTGTGACCCCTCGGGATTCTTCTGTAGGCTAATTTCCTGCTAAGCGCTCATCTTTCAATAAGCCCTCAGCTGTGTAGCCACACAGCTCTACCTTGGCCCTCAGGAATGCGCTCACGTTTCACTTTTTATAATCGTCAGCAACTAAAAGTCCAGATTCGCTGCTCAGTGCGGCTTTCTGCAAGAAGTTCCCACAAGAAACATGAGCCACACTCACACATGCTAAAGCTAGCAAAACCATAGGTCATTTGTAGTAGCACATAAACACCCCCACTTCTGGAAATGAAAGACTATGACTTAAAGCCACAAAGCAGAGCCAGATTTGGCAGAGAGATAAATGCAAGAGTTAAATCTAGGGCGAATTATTTGGGATTTAACATCTGGCCGCTTTGCAGTGCAATGCTCATCGTATAAGATAAGTCTCACACTCTTGTTCTGCTAATGCATGCAAAGTGGAACTTCACAGACATGAAATGATGTTGCATTAAACATTATTAACCCAGGCTTGTAATGAGGTGAAAGGGGCACAGCTTTACACAAAATATGCATTAATGCTTCAAAGGGATCACCGCATATGAACGTATGCTCATATTTCTTTTTTGCATGTGCAGTTAAACATGTTTAATGTGTACACCTTTTAAAAATAATAATGTATAATGTATGCATAAATTACAGAGAATACAGAGAAAACTGCAGCTTGTCTGGAAAGATGTTGAATGTCCTCTTGCAAAGTATGCGATATAAACTAGTTGAGGTGTTAAGTCTATTTTATAGTAGTGAAACCTATCGATGTTAGAGAGTAGGGACAATTTTTCTGAGCTCAATACGAGGCCAATTTATGCAAACCTGCTAATTTATGAAGAAATATGTAAACTTATATTGTTACATCATGCAATGGTTAGTTGAAAAATGAATTGGCAAATCTTTTGATTATTGATTTATCATTTGTTTATTTTTATTTTATATTTTATATATATATACAACAATAGAATTGAAAATAAATAGAACAATGTGCAGGAGAGCCTTACATAGTTTAAAAAGAAGACAAATGTAAAACATTTGTTGGTTCCAGCTCCTCAGATGTGTGAATTTAATGCTTCATGTGATATTAGATTTTTAAAAAACACTGATCGATTACTCAGTAGTCAAAATATTGTAGCCCAACTTAGAAACTTAAAGGGATAGTTTAGGTTTTTTGAGGAAGGGTTGTATTAGGTACTTATCCATAGACAGTGTATAACCTAGATGGAGGTCAGCACACAATGACCCTCTCATTCTCTTAATATGATAAATGCACCGAGACTCTAATGTTGTTCACGAGTCTGGAAAGTTTGTAGAACTTGATTCTGAAGACGGATCCCAGCAGTACTGAATATTTCAACCTGACAGCACCAATTTTTCTTTTTTTTGGTCGGACTGCAACATGAGGCTCCCAGCAGACCACCCTCCTCTAAATCCATGATTGATGTCTTTAGGTGCTCTGACAGGTGAACCTAATACACAAGAATGTTTCCATCCTTTGATCTCGTTCCTGCCTGCCAGAGTTTAGTGAATCTGAGGAATTCAACATGTATTTGTACACATGCAGTCCGACGTTGCTGTAACTCCACCACAGACGAGCAGAAGTGCTGTCGGTGCTGTTGTTTCAGGGCCATCAGTTCTCCTGACTCCTGCTGAGTCATGCCCATTAAATCTTCTTGGGGGGTGAAATCAGTGGTGGTTTGATTCCAGTGCTGAGTTTGCAGTTGGGATTTATTCTAGAACAAATAGTCACTTTAATTGATAAATATCTAATTAACTGACATCATCAATCATGCAATCAAGTAATATCTTAAGAATAGTGCCCGACTTATATGGCTTTATTGAGACCAAAACTTCACAGTATAAGGCGGCAGATATAGTGAATTTTTCAGCTGGAATAAAGATAGATCGATTTTGCACCGATATGGCTACGTGAAAGTAGTTCTTTAATATGTTAAATAATCTAACATAAGGCTATATTGTCAACTAATTCTAGAAATTAACACAGGGAAAATAAATAAATAGAAATAAAAATAAAATAAATAGGCTAACATCAGTACAGTAAAAACTACAAGCGTTTTTGCATTATATAATGGAAAATAAAATTTTTCATATTGCCAATACTGATACCGATACGATACTGATATGTCTGCGATAGGCCAAAATCCTGCAACCAATTTATCAGTCAGGCTCTTATTAAGAAATAATGACAATCACTGGATACAGCTTGTTAAATATAAGTATCTTTGCACTTTGGATTGTTTGTCAGATAAAACAAGCAATCTAAAGACATCGTAGGGTATGAACTATTATTCACCAGTTTAATAAAAAAATTATCTTTAGTTGCAGCCCTGTAAGAAAAAAAAACTTTCACATCAGCTACAGTGACAATGTGGGAAAAGAGGGCGACTAATTTGTTTCTGTTTATTCTATTTCTGTCAGCACACGCAGGCCTGCTGCCTCCCACACTCATAACATCACAACATATCATTAAGTGCTGTTTCCATTCACTGCTTCTCAGCGATAATTTAGGAGATCATCTCATCGCACCAGTTTCAGATCTGAGTGCCTGCAGAGCTGCAGCATGCAACTTTTTTCAACCCCTTCAAGAGCGTCAGATCGTTCGTCAGGACAGGAGCTGGTTTCCTCCTGCAGGTCGTGGCAGCCGCCCCACTCTTCCCACCACCAACATGACCAACATACACTCAGATTAGAGGTGACCCCTGCTAATGGCTCAGCGGCCGTCGTTTAAACTTCACCACCCACTCAACAACAAAAGCATCAATTTTCATGAAGCCCTTCCAATTCTCCTAAACCCTTCAAACAGTAAATAATTGAGCCTTGTACTTAGCCGGTCTTATCTCTGCAGGGTGTTGCTCTCATGAAGTGGCTGTTTGCACTCACACTCATTTAAAAACCAATGGATAGGCTAGACACACACACACACACACACACACACTCCCTCCTTCCTTCACTGCTTTCGCTATTAATTTCTCCCTCTATTTCTGTTATTCCTGCACACACACACACATACACACACACACACACACACACATCACTCCAGGGGGTCTGCCTCTTCCCTGCTTTCATTAAATCATAAACCATGAGCCAATGGGGGCTCTTCGTCATCATTAATCCAGATTAAACACAAATCTCCAGTTCTGACTCACACCCACAGACAGTTATTTAACGCTGCATCCTGTTACTCAACATAAGTCATCATTGAAGCCCATTTTGTCTGTTATTGTGACATCTTTTTGAAAAATAGGTTGGTTTTTTTCCACAACTCAAGGTTTTCAAAGTCTTGTTCTTAAGTCGATCTCTGCTATCTGACATTTGAAACAGTCCCTCCAAACCCAACTAACCAGACTGTCTCCCCACATTTTCCTCCACGTCTGTCTCAATGCCAGAAGAGATTTTTTTAAAGAGAGGACTGTATAGTGTGAGCGAGAGAGATGACTGTAGTTCACTACTGCTCTTTAAGTTAATGCATTTCCAGGCTGAGGAAGAGGAAGAGGATTGGCCGTCTCCTCGGGTGTATCAATCTGATCATGGACAGACAGATAGATGGATAGACCTCATCATTCTCGTGTGTGGCCGAAAAAACACTTAAAACCATTGCAGTTATTTTATCTAACAATCTTAACCCAGACCTCTACCTGTTATACAGCAACACTTAATCTATACAGCAGACAGTTATCAACTTTAAGGTCGAGGCAGAAGTTATTGTCATTGCCTCTACATACAGTGCTAAAGTAACGATTTATACTATACAGTATATGCAGTAGTCCAGCAAGTAGGTCAGAGCCGACATAGTTTTACAGGTACAGGGAAATGCAGCCCTACAGTAGATGCTATCAATGTTGTATTTTTTTTTTCCAACTCTCTTTATTGATTTTTCTCATTTTGAACATAAAACATAACAGTCATACAAACACCATACACATTTACACAGACACATTTACGTTTAAAAATAATTTAAATCATATTAACTTATATATCTCAGAATGAAAAATAGACAGATAAAGGGGGTCAATTTAAAACCAAGATTATACAAATACATATATATACATATGTCAATGTTGTATATAATAGTATTTTATTTATTTTAAGAATTAAACCAATTGATAAAACTCATTGTTTTAGGGTTGTTTCTGAGGGAATATTTTATGTTGAGTTACAGCAGCTTACGTTACTGTAAAACTCTCAAACACAACTTAAAATGCAATCAGTTATCCACAGTCGACAAACAGCGGCAGGTCAGAGCTACAAGGAGAGAAGATGGAGATGCACCTGAGTGAATAGCATAAGTTTTAGCATGTAAGACGTTTTACTTTACTTTTTTAGTGTAGTATTAGTATTTATACTAAAGTAAAGGAGCTGAATACTTCTTCCACCACTGCTCTCTACTATTACACAATGTTCACAATGTGACAGTAAACAATCTCCCACCAACAGCAGACCAACCCATAACACAGATTCACATTTCACCACTAAAGCATCATAACTCACTCTGTCATCAACAAACTCATACAAGAAATGAGAAGCTCAGCCCTATAACTGAAGCAAACTGCACATGCCATCATACCAACAAGAAAATAGCAGTCAAGAGAAACCAACACATCCTCCGCCTCTTACAGTAGCTGTTTTATTATCAACTCACAAAATGCATGTTAGTACCAGCAGCTAGTTCTTACCTTTGAGGTGTGAAGCAAGTTGTGATCCACATGGGTCCAGAGTTGGCAGGAAAACTCCACTTCCGGATTGAAATGACAACATCTGATGCACAAACAAATAGCTAAAAGGCAGCAGCAGAAGTGGTTGCATCAAACACAATTATTTCCGGACAATATTATCAAAATGTTAGCATGTTAGGTTCTTTAGCAGCAGGTGGTTTCAGGTGTGTGTGTTTTTTTTTTACTGCAGTCAGCAGTAGCTATGCAGTGCAGCTGGAGTGACACAACCATGTCTGTTCAAACAACGTGCTTTAAGATGAAAAGGTGCATTGGATTAATGCTACAGCAGGTAGGAGGGTGTCATGTGTGAGTGGAGCAGCATAATTCAACTTGTCAGACATTTAATTAAGTATATATACAGTGTGAAAAAATACTCCATTACAAGTAAAAGTTCTGTAAAGCTATATTATGTCATATCCTTGATCACTATTATTGATGTATTAGTATGTAAGCAGTATGTTGTTGTTGGTTAAGGTGGAACTAATATTAACTACTTCATATACTTTTGTTGTTTTAATTTGCAGAAATTGATCATATTTTATAAACTGATCACGTATTACATGTAAACTCTTAATTTGAATACTAACTAGCTCTTTTTTATATTTCTCTCTCTATTTATAATTCATATAATTCTAAACTAATTTCCTGTCACACATTTTAATTTACTAATACAGATTAGTTGCATTATATGAACATAATTTGTATCCAACAGGGTTGAACTAAACATTCTTTCTTCCTGCTTTGCTTTTTCTTCACCCAGCGTGTGGCTCGAGGGATGGACTCACTAATCATGGCCCCAATTCTGTCTGGTATCACAACCGCATTCCTATTCCCAGGGATGCGTGGCCCACAAAATCCAAAGTCCTTCCTCATCATACATGCTGGAACATTGGTTCTGCATCAGTGACTCCTCGGAGAGATGGATGAGAGACAGAGAGGGAAAAAATGGGGAAGAAGGGTTTGAGAAGAGGCTCTGGATTGACTGCTTGGAGCTCTCAAAAAAGGTGTCTGGATGAACACGTTAAACACAGCAGATGATGTAAGTCACTGGATGAATAAAGATTAAAGTGTTAAAGCAAAGGCCAGTATATCAATATCCGATTCCATATTTGTTCAATAATTATTCTCCAAAAACTATATTTCTTACAAATCGTTGTGACTCAGCAGTTTGATTCCCAGTTCATTCTCCCTGCCCTCTAGTCCAAGGCCAATGGTTAATTATTCATAGAGGTGGAAGACTGAATCAGAGTTTTAAAGTCTCAAGTCTTACCTTTGCTAAATAATGAACGGGTGGCCCAATTTTAAAAGCTAAATATTCTACTTTCTTTTATTTTTTATTCACCTTTCCCTGCTCTTAAACCCTGCAGCTGACCCACCTACAATATGCATACATCTCCCACCCCATTTCTGTCATCACCCACCTTTTACTCTCTCTTGCCCCCCTTGTTTAGTTCATCCTCTTTTCCTTTATCTCCAACTTCTCCATTTTACTCCGACAGTTACTCCCTCCTATCTGCTCCTCCTTTCTGTTTCGCCTTTCCCTCACTATCTCCTCCGCTCTTCATCTTAGTGACAGACCATTGTGCTTGGTAACACAGTCGCCTGGAGTCACAACAACACACACAAAATGTCTCTGGCTGATGAACGCTGATAGTCACAGCTGAAATGTCACGGGTTGCCTGCTGCTAACTCTCAGCACATCTATTCCTTCACACTCGAAGCTGAATAGAAAATAAAAGCGGGCTTAGAGTATCAACCCTCTGCTGCACTCGCCGTCTCAAGTTCTGGGTCTATTACATCTGTGTATTTTCATGCAAATTATGATGAACTAAATTAGAACGGCTTAGCAGAGTTTGATAAAAATGTCTTTTATATTTCCAAGAAGTATTTTCCCATGCTTAATGCTGAAGCTGATGCCTTTGTCTGAAAATGGTGATGAACACACATTAGTGAAATTCAAATAGGAAGTTCCTCATGTTTTCTATCAGGGGAGCTGCTATAAATAAGCCATAAGCCAATAAATATGCTGGAAAACATCTACCTTTTTGTACCTTCCTTACCTCCTTTTGTGTTTGTATTTTTACTCACCAGTTGGATAAACATGTTTTGTCCAAAAGAAGACATGGATGCTTTGTGTGAACAGTCTAAATCCAACTAAAACCTGTGTTTTCATGTCCCTCCACATCATCTTCATCTTAAAAAATGAGGGAGAACCAGGGAGAAAATAAGAACAGGATGATGAAGGTGATTTGGTTGATTGAGTGAAGAAAAATCATTTTTTGAATAGACAGGGAAACAATAAAAACATTTAAGAGTAGGGCCAGTGTGAGGATTTTAGAAATACATATTTAATTTACCGACATGAAGGTCTTAATGCTGATTTAAAGCCTTGCCCCACATCTTATGTATATTGTTGCTGTTATACAATTGCAACTGGAAACCCTAGATTCTGAAGAGAGGCTGATTAACTTTACGTAACCAGACAATAAAACTTGACACCGTTGACGTAGGTGTTTGTTTGTAGTTTGTGCCAGTAAACTCTCAATAAAATTGGGTTCCAAATAGATGTTAGAACCACACAAATTTCTTGAGTCTGCACATCCAAATCAACGCTCTGCAGGAGGTGCAAAAAGAAGACTTTTGGAAACAGTGAGGCTGATAGCCTGCGGGGTCTGAGGTACAGCTGCAGGGGAAAGGAGAGAGGAAATGAGATGTGGGGAGGTGTCAGGTAAAGAAGAGTCAGATATTAAGAGTTGTCTGCATTTGTGTGTGTGGCAAAGGGAGGGACTAAATGTGACTACTTTACTTGACTTAAAAATAAGTCACATTTCAGTGTATTGAGTCTGAAACAAGTAGAATCTGTCTTTAAAATACCAACATGGGTTCAATTTAATTCAATTCAATTTTATGTGTATAGGGCCAATTCATAACAGAAGTTATCTCAGGACACTTTTGAAAAAGAGCAGGTCTAGACCGAACCCCTGATAACATTTACAGAGACCCAACAGTACCACCATGAGCAAGCACTTGGCGACGGGGGAAAGGAAAAACTGCCTGTTAAAAGGCAGAAACCTAGGACAGATCCTTCGGCTCTAGGTGGGTGGTCGTCTGCCTCGACCAGTTGGGGTGAGAGAGAGAGAGAGAGAGAGAGAGAGAGAGAGAGAGACAAAGACAGAGACAGAGACAGACAGACAGACGGACAGACAGTTGCAACATACACTAATAGTAGTGACTGGTTCACTTCTGAAATTGAAGAAACTGCTAAAACTCCGAAATTCCATTGCATTACTTACAGCCAGATAACACTAATAGTAACTGTGTGCAGACAGTCTGGTTATGATAGACAGATTGCTAACACAACCCTTGTGTTACATCAGTTCAGAAGGTGAGAAATCGTTTGCAATAATGTCATGAACTTTAGACACGACTCTGTCTTAGAATTATATCCATTTTTGTGGTGCACCACGGTTTTTGACCATCTCTTCCAAGCCTGCTTCAGTTTATAATGATGAGTGTCAGCAGAAGCAAAGATGAAAGAGGAGTCAGAGGAAAGGGTGAGCAGCATCTTTGCCCTTTATTTTAGTCTGAATATGAGGAGGGAGAGGAGGAGGAGGAGTGTGATGGGATGAGATGAGACATTCACTGCTGGCCCTGAGGAGGAACAGCAGTACTGGGGAAGCCTGATGAGAAGTGGAGGGCAGAGTATGTGAGTGTGTGTGTGTCATTGTATGTGTGTATAAAACCTCACTCTATTCTAAATTTCATGAACACCAAAGAAATTAATAAGTCTAAAAAAGAAATTTAAAATTTGAATATTCAAGTGCGCACTCATGATTTTCCACATACGTTAGTAACTATGCATGTGTACAAAACACAGATATCTGTATATGCATGCATGCACGTGTGTGTGTGTGTGTGTGTGTGTGTGTGTGTGTGTGTGTGTGTGTGTGTGTGTGTGTGTGTGTGTGCAGAAAGTAGGGTAATGAATGGCCCTCAACTTCCCTCAGCTCTGTGATTAACTACCGCATGTATCCCAAATTAAAGATGCGGGTTTCAACTTTAACCCCTGTGGAGCAGCTAGGCACGGCACTGCCCAGAGCTGTGCAGCTGTTGCGGCCTGGCGATTAGAGGGCACTTCAATTTGATCCAGAACAAACCCAGTGTGGTGTGGCTTAGACTAAAGTAAGAGAGGGATCCAGCTGGTGAAGACCCCCAAAATACCACTGTACAGTCACAGTGACCCTCCCTGCTGAGAGGAGCTTCTGATTTTGACCACATGATATCATCAAATCCTGTTTTGCATGCCATCCAAAACCTTTCTGGGAGCGAATCGAACTGGTCTGACTGAGAGGAGCAATGTAAAGTAAAACAGTGCTCTTGCAAATCCAAAGCACTGTTCAACAGTTTGAATACAATTTTAAGGATGCAAAAGCTTTTCATATAATTTTGTATCATATTATCAACTTAATCTATAAAATGTAAATTTATTTTTCCTGATTGTGATTTTGTCTCCTTCAATATCATATGGTCAAATATTTGAGTTGTTAGTGTTGTAAAGTCAAACCACATAGTTGCAATTTCAACACAGCTCTGACTTACAGTATGAGCTGAATTTGCTGCAATAAATTGTGATTAAAAAAATACATTTAAAGGACCAGTGTGTAGGAATTTGGTGGCATCCAGTGGTTAAGTTGTAGATTGCAACCAAATGAATACCACTCGCCTATGTGTAAGGCCCTCAAGAGCCAGGGTTTGGTTTTTCTGTTTTGGGCTACTGTAGAAACATGCTGTTTAACATGGCGGCCTCAATAGAAGAGGACCCGGTCCCTCGGTTTGGTTGTCCAAGTTGGCTAGCTGTATTTAGGGGCTACTCTGTCAGAATATCAAACCCAAATAACAAATAATAAAACAGGAGCTGCAGCTTTGCAAGTTGAAAAACTGCTCAGTGTTTGATGTCTTCTTATATTAAATATCACCTTTATTTTATCAGACAAAATATGGCCATTTAGAACACTGGCATATCTATATAGATAAGTTTTTACCATAATTTTGACTGAATATTTCTTTTGAATAAGTGTCTCTTCCAGAAAGCTTGGTAGCTTGAGACCATCCTGTAATTTGAGACAAATTTTTAATGTGCCCCCTCAAAGTACATATCCATGCTGCTCAGTGGAAGTTGATAAAAGCTTCAGATCAATTCTTAAATATATGAAAGCATCTTCTAAGAAATTATTTTTTTATTTGTGTGCATGGTTAGATATATATAAATTAACCCACTATCATCCAACAGTATCTGGTTTCTGAATAATATCAACTCGTATCACCAGTTTTCAGTACTTCAGGAACAAGCAACTAAATTGTTTCCAATATTGTTGATTGTTGAAGTAGAATCAAGTTTATTTATATAGTTTAAATCAATATTTTGTCTCAGTGGCCTTATAATCTGTGCAACATACTACAGTCACACCCTTGATTCAGATCAGGAAAAACACAAGGAAACTTTCCACCTTTGCAGCCCAAGTTGTAGCAGCCTAAATATTTGAAATTTAAAATGTTTGATAGACTTTACATAAATAAAGATGCCCTTCAATCCTCCAGGAAGCACTTGCATGTATCTGACAGACAGAGACGATTCTGTCCTAATAACCATACCCAGCATGGGCGAGTTTGTCTCATATCAATTTCCCTATTGCAGCCTCAACGTTCAGCCATGTCTGCAGCCTTATTATTCTATGTACTGTATATTGTGTATCTATTCGGTGGTGGTGTTGAGCAGAAACCATTTCTGCCACATAAGAAAAGTCCCCTTGAGAATCTTCCACCATGTCTCATCTTCAGCTTCTGCCCTTCGTCCATCCCTTCATCTCACCCTTCATCCTGAAAGTTCAGCACAGCGGCGGGCATTAAACATTTAACGGCTGACTTTTACTAGTTTCTCAGAGCAACAAAATCCTTTTCCCTCAGCACATGAATATGCAAGGGGACTCTGTCAATGCAAGAGCAATATAAAGGCAGAGCAGGGCACTATTACAACGCTGGCTGAAAGCCGCTGTTGTGTAGCCTTACATCACATCATCTCCTGGTGCAGAAAGGCACACTACTGGAACACTAACCCATTAGGCTACAATCTCTGCTGGCTTTTTTTTTCTGTGTCACGACTTCTTTTCTGTGTCATTGCATGTGGTGGTCCCTAGATGGGTGAAGTTCTCCACTTGGACCCAAAAATGTTAACATTTCTGTCACTGTAGGAGGAATCCAACACTCAGAAACAGTGACAGGATTTTCTAAACAAGTAGGTGAAGGAGCCATGACCCACTGACTGCTGGATATCTTCTTCTTTCACATTAATGCTCTGGCTCCCATGTAGCTCAGAATGTTTTTGACAAGGTTTTGCACGATATAATCTCACAAGACATACTGCGGTTAAGATAAGACATTAGAGCAAATATTTCTAAACTTAATGTAGCCTCATGTTAACCTATATGTCCAAAACTATTTAAATCTCTTTTAAAAAGTGACTCCACATTGCTGAGTTGTGCTGTAAGCGTGTAATGAAACTAAGAATCTACAGCCATGCCAGCAGCTGTGAGAGCCAGTAGTGTTTTAAGTTAAATGCCAACATAAGCATCATCGACATATAAAAAGATGGATGTTTCATCTCTACTTCCTCCTGCTGTACAAAAATGAAACCAATATATCTGGGATACAGCCGCTGCCATCTTTCGCCACTTGGAGCCAAATGCTTCGCCATCATTGACAGGGATCAGTGAAACACCCCTTTTTAAAGCCTCAAATAACTCATCAGAAAAATGAACAACCATCGTGTGGGAACCATAAATGTCTGTGCTAGATTTTTCTATTTGTTGTTCAGATATTTCAGTCTGAGTGGGGGTGGACCGACTGACAGATTAACCATCCCTAGAGCCACACCGCTAGCGTGGCTAAAAAAAGAGTTCATGCTTGAATACAGTCCAGTGATTTATGCTTTTGATCTGACATCCAGACAGTGAAAAGGGCTATTGAATGGTGTGAACAGCCCGGTCAATATATTTACATTAGGCTACCAAAGAGTCTTTTGATCAATATAGGCCATGGACTGATTTACAGACAAACCAATGAATTAGTTCATCCATCAGCCACAATGAGCTTCACTGAGCCACGTACGTTTAAAAAATTCAAATTAAACCGTGGACAAATTAAGGTCAGTTACAAACATTCACCAATGAGAGCAACATAAGGCCTTATTGTTTGGTAACTTACTCAAAGGCACCACAGTCGTATTCCCTACGGGAGACCATTACTCATTCATACACATAGCATATAAATCACATGTCCGCCTTTCTAACCTGTAGGCTTATTTTGCCCTATTTGCACAAGAAAATTTGTCAGGAAATGTGTGTTCTTGCTTGTAGCTGAATTTAATTAAATAATTGAAATGTAAAGCATAGAGCCACATGACAGCAAGCTCAATGCTCACGACACAAATAAATGATATCACAATGCACAGTGCAAAACGACACATTCCCATCAGCTGTACTTTGTGTTTGGAGCTAATTAGCTGATGTTAGCATGCTAATATATGCCAAACTAAGACGTTGAACATTAATCAGCATATTAGCATTGTCATTGTCAGCATGTTAGCAATTAGCTCAAAGCACCAATGTGCTAAGTACAGCCTCACAGAGCTGTTAGCATGGCTGTAGACTCCTCTTGTTCAATAGTTTCTTGTTTTGGTTCATTTTCAAATTAGAAGGATTAAATAATTTTTAAGAAGAAATTCTGTGCCAACCTCTCAAGGAGCTAAAAATAGCAACATCAGGCTACCATAAAGCGCATACTGTAGTCTGTTATCAAGAACGCCTCACAGTTTGTTTTGTTTGTTTCTCAGGAGCATGAGGGAGCCTTAGAGAAGTCAAACACTTTGATTTCCAAGTTAAAATCCCTCCCAGGTGCCTTGTTCCATGTATATCACTTTAAGCAGGGTTTTGTCTGCATCCCTTTGTGAGCTAAAATAGAAATATTTTGGCCCATGGCTGTGTGTCCTTATAAATGTGCAAGTACACAACTGAGTGTGTGTGTGTGTGTGTGTGTGTGTGTGTGTGTGTGTGTGTTCACCTCATGCCCGTGTCTCTATGTATGTGTGTGTTGGTGGAGTCAGCCCATCCCCAGGGGGCTCGTAGTGTTTCAGACTGTCCTACTGGTTTTATTAACCAGTTGTTCCTCAGGGGCCAAATGAAAACACAGTTCAGCTTGTTTTCAGCAGACAGAGCGTCACAGTGTCGCTGATGTCGGACTCAAATCATCTGTCCCCAGAGTCAACACTGGAATGTACTCATGTTTACAGTGTATGTTTGAAATATTAGACACATACAGTTGTTACTACATTTTGAGGTATGTTAAAGGCTGTTATATTTCTAATACATTACATTTTCAGAGGCAAATATTGTACTCTTTACGCTATAGCTATTGTTATATATGATAAATTGTTTAAGATTGAAAGACCCAGTGTATGTAGGCCTAGTCTATGAAGCTTAATCAAGTGGTCAATTACTCTATGACAGAAATCTATCAACATAAAATTATTTTCAGTTAATTTAAGTAATTTTTAAAGGAGATAAATCACCAAATATTTGCTTTTAAAATGAGGATTTTGCTGCTTTTCTCTATTTTACATCATAGTGAACTGCTGGTAGGACTGAGACTAAAATTTAATACACCAAATGATTAACTGAGGAAAACAAACAATAGATTATTTGCTAATGAAAATTTGCATTTGTTGCAGCTCTAAAAATTAGTTCAACATTACCGTGCTGCAACATATAAATGCTACTTACATTAAGACATCAGCAATAATTATAGTATAATATAATAATAACACAGTATGAAAGGAGCTATTCTGCAAAATGAGTACTCTATCTTTGAGTAAACTGTTATTACTTATGTATTTGTACTTGTAAATAAAACTTTAACTTTAATCCTTTGTAATGGATGGTAAGGATCGTACTACTCTCCACTGTTAACCTCATTTAATATCTTTACACGACACCTAAGTGCTAAAAAGCCATCCTGATCTAAAACTGTTGATGCATTTGTTCATTACCCTTCCTCACGCCTTGCTGTGTTTCTTTTAAATACCTGATTCATCATTGATAAATCTGTCTACTGCCATCCGTGCAACATATTTGGATGTGGTGGCATATGGGGGTGCTCTCGGTACACATCATGTCTCTAGCAGAGCAGAGAAAGGCGATTGCAGCGCAAGGTGCAGAGAGGACATGTGACAGTGTAAAAAAAAAAAAAAAAACCCTGTGGCTGCTCCCTTCCCCCCTCCGAGCTCCTTCAGCCTCCATGTCTGAATTAAATGGGGCTTGTCTTCTTCCTCACAGCTGTAGCTGAGCTGTAACACTGTAAAATGAATGACAGACACACATTGTTCCTGAGCAATGTTCACTGTTGTGCAGACGCTCTTGCCAAAAAATGTTGTGTCATTTTGTCATTTTAAGTCCAAAAATAATTAGCATACATGTTAATAATAACAACACGCTGACAGATGTAATTGTTGCTGTTTACATTTATTGCTTTAAAGAAGAGGCGCAGGATTTGTTAAACATGACATGTTCTCTTTAAAAGTGACTGGATACACTAAACCTATTTTGGTGCCTGTCTGTGACTTCCATTATGTTGCAAGTAAACCACACACACACACACACACACACAGACACACACACACACACACAAAGCAAACCCAAAATGCTTACATGCACACAAATACACTAATAGACACATACGTCAACTAAAACATTAATTAGACCCACAAAAAGTCCCAAAACCTCACTGGCATGCAGATGTACAAGCACAGATTCACATTCATTAAATACACACACTGGTGAAGTAAAAGCAGAGCAGCGGCTGTTTGGAGTTTATTTACTAAGCAGGAACTGAGGCCATAAACTCAAACCCCAGAGGCCCAGAGAAAATGACGAAGGGGTCTGTGCACCTCTTTGTTTTTCATCCAAACCTCTTTCAAGTTCACTCGTATTCGTCTTTAACGAGGCAAATACCAAACAAAGATGGTAACTCAGGCAAAGGCAAAGACGTTTTTTATTCGTGAGGAACTGGATGGTGCATTGCTTTCTTCCTTTCGAGCAGTGAGTTTGCGGTTGGTGATGGTCCCGGCGGCATTTCACTGTGCTCTGATGATTTTACCAGATGACACAGTTTTAAACATCAGTGCATCTTCAGCACACGTGCTCACACTGAAAGGCAGAGGAGCATTCATATGTTTATGTGGGCCACTAAAGCCAAAAAAAAAAAAAAAGGAAAGAAATTAAGTTTCTTCTTTCATGGCCATCGTAGTCAATTTGCATTTCATGAAACCAGAAAACACACACACTAATCAAGGATTTCCCCCAGCAGAGCCAGAGCTGCTTTATGCTTTAACATCCAAATGAGCTTTGCTTACAACTGAAATGTCCGTTTCCCCTTAAAATTGCCCTCAGCATGTCCAATTGGCTCACAAAATCCCACTAACAAATACTGTTGAGCAGATTTTACATTATTAAGTGACTCTTGCTTTCAGCTTAAGGATAAATGTGCTCACTGTTGCACAAACTGAAAAGCAATTTGTTTTGTCATGAAAGTGTTTTTCAAAGTCAGAAAGTTCACCCCCAAAACAAGATAGAAGTTATCTTTAGACTCTAAGAATATAAATTCAGTGTCGTTACATTCAAGGATTCAAGGTTATTTTATTGTCATTTTGAAGAATGACATTCAGGTATCGTTCCCTTCATGTTACTACTAAAATAACGATAATAATTGATTAATGAGTCATAAATATGTATATATAAGTATAAATTTGTATGATGAATTGTTGAGGAA